>NC_047557.1:81298046-81614921 GCF_012275295.1 Melopsittacus undulatus
TGCAATTCCCTGTGAGAAAATATACTGTGCAAATTTTTGGCAAGACTGAAGCCCTTAAGCAATAGCCTGGAGCAATAGTCCAACGAAAGGTTGCAGCAGTAGTCCAGCCACATCAGCTGTGCCTGCTTTGCTGTCTCTTGGTAATGCTGGGATTTCTCCCACGGTGCTTAATCACACATGTGTACCTCTAAAGCTCTGCAGGGACCAGGCTTGGGAATTCAGCCCTGGGCTGAATACCCTGAGGACAAGAGTTTTTAACAGCAAGACTTTATTACTTTTACTTTTATAAAAAGATATAGAACAGATATCTCATGCACGCAGATACACATGATACAGCAATAAATCAGAGTTTGACAGTAACCACACTGTACAGCAAATGACACCTTAAGCCTTGGAGCTGAAACCATACCAATGTCCTTACAAACACTGATTGAAGCAACCACATTCCCTGGTACTCACTCATCTTCCCAGCATTGCCTGCAGCTGAGGACATCATCTGTAGCCAGACAAGTGTCCATTCCATTTGCTGTAGTGCCTGTAGAGCGACCCAGTTCTCTCAGACATGCACAAGCTGTCCAAGCCAAGCAAGAAAATAGACAAGGCACAATGTTTTCCAGAGTTCCCAGAAAGGCCTTGACTCCGCAATGCTCCAGTAGCAAAGACAGGACATTACATACACTCAAGTCGCTAGAAAACTTCACTAGAAAAGTAACATTTCTTCTATATGTGTTTCATATAAAAATAATGCCACAGGACATGACCTTACGAGGTGCAAGGCCACGAGCTCAGCTGTGCAGGAGCAGGGCAGGTGGGCAGGCACCACTGACAGCCCCTGACTGCCCCTCCAGATTAGTCAACCCCAGTCAATGTCACACAGCTGGGCTGTCACCCCGAATTCCTGATTACAGTTGATTTGATTGTGTTCTGCACTTGCAAAGCCTGAGATGAACACCTGCCTCCCCTTTCTCAAGCCAACAAAACACAGAAATAAGGGACTGAATGATGGCAGAAAACAAACACCTTTGCAGTCTCTTCTCCCCACCTCCAGGGCTGGATGGAATCTCATGGATCTAATAGGCCACCTTCCTCCAGCTCTACTTTACAGCTAGCGCATCCTTTTTGTTTTGATTATGTTCCTTATTATGTGGGTTTGCTTTCTTTTTTCTTAAGCATATTTATACTTCTGATTCACTGAGGTTGGTTAGAGGAGGATCTGACTTTTGATAACTTATCTACAAAGCATCATATTATGAAGATCTTTTCACACTCCAGCAAAATTCATACTGAAAAAGGCGTTTTGTCCTTTCTTGTGGAAAAGGCTTATTTCTAGAGATAATATGGGACCATAAGGATGATACACCTGCTGCATAATTCTTAGGTGACTAAATTCAGAAGTGCATTTAGCTGCTCTAAGAGTGTACTTCCTGGCTTTTGTGCTTGCAGAGAAGAACAAAGTCCCTCCAATGGTATCACAAGAACAGCAAAATTATTGCGCGAGTTCTTGGTTTTTCCCCATTTGTATACTCTCATCCACATTATCCTCCCCTGGTGCTGTAAAAAGCTGGGCATGGCCCATCAGCTGGCAGAAGGATTTTATTGCAGTTGACTTGCCAAGAACCAGATCTCAGACTAAATTCACAAGAATAAATGCCCATAGCTGTTAGCGAGAAAGGTGGCCTGATTTCAAGGAGATAAATTGTGGGTTGCCAGCTCCTCTGAACATGAAATCTGAACATGAAGCACAGACCTTCAATCCTCTAATCAGATGCAGTTTTCATCAGCTCAGTCTGAAAAACTAGGCCACCCTTCATGTCTCCAGCAAGAGTAGATGGAGTATTTGATCAGCTGAAGGAGAGCCAGCACACAGCTAACCACAGGCATCAACCTTGGTCTGACCAAGAAACCAATGAAGTGCAAAGAAAGCAGCTGCAGAGGGTTTGTTAAGTGCAAGTTGTGTGGGTTTGGTGTTAAAATTACCCAAGGTGGCTGAGCCTGAGCCCAGCAGCGTGGGTGAGTCAACATCTTCTCAGCTGGGCCATGATGAAATGCAGGAAAATCCCCAACAGTAATTTGGAAAGTCACATCTGCCCACCACCTGGCAAAGAGCCACCATGCAGCTCTAGAACAGGAACAGCCTTTGTATGTAGCAGTGCCAGAAGGAAAAAGGGTCTAATTTATTTCCAAAATTGGTCAAAGATTAATTTTTTTTGACATTCTGCTCTGAAAAAAAAAAACATCAGTTTTCTCAGGTATTTTTATTTCTTGCTTTCCTTCCTGCTGGTCACCAGTTCAATATAAACTTTTCTGCAGCAACACAGTTTGGGCCAAAAATATCCATGCCGTAAAGCATTCAGATTACTTCCATTGGATAGATATTATTTTGATGTCTCTCCTGCTGGTAAAGCAAGCCCTGCACTATTTCTCTTGATATTCCTTCTGTTATGACTCCAAATTTTAGATATAGCCATACAGCAGCAACACTGCAAAGCATCAGACTGCAGACCACAGAAACTGGAATGACAAAATGCATTTGAGGTGTTGACAAGTAGCTTGGAAAAGGCAGAGCATTTGGCCTTTCTGTAGTCATCTGCACTCTGGCTTGGCCTAAGAATGCTTGACTAGTGAAAATTAACATATCTGAAGGCTCTTGCTTTCCTACAGATGATGAATAATCAAATGTTGTAGTACCACAAGCACCTACAGAGGAACTGAAAACCTTGTTGGTATGGACAGAAGGACCTTTGTCTGTGGCAGTTGTGGAGGTTAGAGTAGGAACTGAAGCAGTTTCCATGCTGTCCAGGATGGAGGAGGGATCTGAACCCCTATAATCAGTGTCTGGTGTATTGGTTTTTGCAGTTGCAGGATCCAGGTATTCATTTGTAGGAAGTACAGGGTGGTCTGATCCTTTAGAAATGGCCATGGGGTCTGAATTTGAGCCAGGAGAAGTCACGTCTTGAACATCAGACATAGCATTTGCAGTATGTCTTACAGGTTCTTCTGTAGATCGTACAGCATTGTCAAAACCATGCACAAGAGCCTTGTGGAATGGGGTGGGCTGGCTGGAGACAATGTCTATTGAAGAAGTTGTTGAAGGTGCAAGAGATTTTAAGGAATCTCTGTTTGATTCTGGACTGACTTCAAAGAGGGCAGTAGCCTGAGATTGAGCTGTTGCTGTAAGGCCAACATGTTTCTGAAAAATACCAGGCTCTTCTGGAGCTGCTGCTGAGGTGGCACCATGTGAAAGCAGGGAGGCTTCAGCCTTTTTCTGGTCCAGTTTCCCTACAATCTTCTTCACCCAGTTTGCCTCTGGATCTGCACAAATCTCCACAGACTTCAGAGTAATAAATCTGAAAATAAAAAGGGATCACTTAGTGGATAAAGCAAACAGTGGTTTAGATGATCAGCGTGATAGGGAAGGCATGCAGACAGCAACACTCTCTCTCTCAAGTCCATAGAAAGCACCACAGGGATTGTTTATTTCAGGAAGGGCAACTGCCTCTGAGATCTGATTGAATGGTGAGCAGCTGAACATTACTCATGAGTGAAGGGTTTCCCCCAAGAAGTTTTCCTCCTTTGAAAGCACTGTCCTGATGTTTGGATGCAGTGTTTGCCTCCAGTGCTTAGGGCAGGAAGCTCCTCAAGCATCAGTTGCCCAGGGGCAGGGATATGTGAAGACAAAATCCTCTGGTTTACTGAGTGAGATGAGACTTTGCAAAGTCAGCCCAGTGGGTTCACTTTGAAGCAACCTTCTGGGCTTCAACAAGATGGTCTTAATAGTGCCTCAGTTTCAGGATAAGCTGAAAACAACAATTATCCTAAAGGGGAATGAAGCTTTACTCATCCCTAGACAAGCTCCAAGTCTCAATCTGTCTCCAGGGAAACAACTGCTTTCATAGAAACATGAGCTCTCATCCTGTGTGCTTCCCTGGAAGCATTGTAACTGGGTGAGCTTTAAGTTCGCTTCCAATCAAAACCTGTCTATGAGCCTATGATTCTACAATTCCAATGCCCCATTGTGCCAACAGGTACATCTGTCAGTCCTTTTCCCATCTATTTATCCCCATCTCACTCTGTGTATGAGCCCATGATCACACTTGGAGGCTGCTGATCTTTAAATGGGGGTGAAAAAAAAAAACACCCACCCTTCAAATAAATCCCAGAGTTTGCTTTGTTTCCCAACTGCTCTTTGCTCTGAAGCAAGGGCATGGGATGACAGGGTGATGCTGAATCGGGGGTTTGGGTGATGGGGCAGTGCTTACATGACAGCTTGTTTGGTGCAGAGGGGCTCAGTCCTGCGGTAGCTCCTTATCCGCTTTGCTGCTATGCCAGATGAAAAACCACCACACTCAATTGAACACTTCAGAGGTGCTTTAGGTTGTCCTGAAATAAAGTATTCAACATAGAATCATAGAATAGTTAGGATTGGAAAGGACCTCAAGATCATCTAGTTCCAACCCCCCTGCCATGGGCAGGGACACCTCACACTAAACCATATCACCCAAGGCTTCATCCAACCTGGCCTTGAACACTGCCAGGGATGGAGCATTCACCACCTCCCTGGACAACCCATTCCAGTGCCTCACCACCCTAACAGTAAAGAATTTCTTCCTTATATCCAATCTAAACCTCTGCTGTTTAAGTTTCAACCCGTTACCCCTTGTCCTATCACTACAGTCCCTAATGAAGAGTCCCTCCCCAGCATCCCTGTAGGCCCCCTTCAGATACTGGAAGGCTGCTATGAGGTCTCCATGCAGCCTTCTCTTCTCCAGGCTGAACAGACCCAACTTTCTCAGCCTGTCTTCATATGGGAGGTGTTCCAGTCCCCTGATCATCCTCATGGCCCTCCTCTGGACTTGTTCTAACAATTCCATGTCCTTTTTATGTTGAGGACACCAGAACTGCACACAGTACTCCAAGTGAGGTCTCACGAGAGCAGAGTAGAGGGGCAGGATCACCTCCTTTGACCTGCTGGTCATGCTCTTCTTGATGCAGCCCAGGATTACGGTTGGCTTTCTGGGCTGTGAGTGCACACTGAAGCTGGCTCATGTTCATTTTCTCATTGACCAACACCCCCAAGTCCTTCTCCGCAGGACTACCATGAATTTCCTTTTTGCCCAACCTGTAGCTGTGCCTGGGATTGCTCCAACCCAGGTGTAGGACCTTGCACTTGGCATGGTTAAACTTCATGAGGTTGGCATCAGCCCACCTCACAAGTGTGTCAAGGTCCCTCTGAATGGCATTCCTTCACTCCAGCGTATCAACAGAACCACACAGCTTGGTGTCATCGGCAAACTTGCTGAGGGCACACTCAATCCCACTGTCCATGTCAGCAACAAAGATATCAAACAAGACAGGTCCCAACACCGATCCCTGAGGGTCACCACTCGTTACTGGTCTGTAGCCAGACATTGAGTCATTGACCAAAACTCTCTGCGTACGGCCATCCAGCCAGTTCTTTATCCACCGAGTGGTCCACCTATCAAATTGATGTCTCTCCAATCTAGAAGCAAGGATGTCATGTGGGACAGTGTCAAACGCTTTGCACAAGTCCAGGTAGATGACGTCAACTGCTCCACCCATGTCCATCACTTTTGTAGCCCTGTCATAGGAGGCCACCAAATTGGTCAGGCAGGACTTTCCCCTAGTAAAGCCATGCTGGCTGTCACCAAGCACCTTGTTGTTTTTCATGTGCCCTAGCATGCCTTCCAGGAGAATCTGCTCCCAGATTTTGGCAGGCACAGAGGTGAGACTGACTGGTCTGTAATTCCCTGGGTCATCCATTTTCCCCTTCTTGAAAATGGGGATTATATTTCCCTTTCTCCAGTCATCAGGAACTTCACCTGTCTGCCATGATTTTTCAAATATGATGGCCAGTGGCTTTTTATCTGGTACTATAAAAACTGGCACTGTTTCTCTTTTCTCTGGGCAGGAGTCCAGAGCTCGCCATGAAAGTTTCCAATCCCTGCTAAAATGAGATGAAGAAAAATCCCATCAGGGCAACGAGTTTCTGTATCACCCAAATCGGAGATAAAATGCCCAGAAAACTACAAAAAAGCACCGTGAAAACTGTGGGGCTCTTGGGCTGCCACTGCAGCTTGCCTTACAGGATCTGCAAGCACTCCCTGGAGGTCCTATGTGCAAGGACCTAGTACTGCAGGTCCCCTCCTCTTTGGGTCACAGAAGGACAGCTTTCTCACAGTGTCCAGAATACACATTTCTTCGTCCCCAAAAGACCTGCTATAACTGTCACCAACAGGCTCTTGGTGCAGGCAATGCAGACCAGAGGGGCTGTCTTCTCCTTCTCTGTATCAGACATAGCAATTCCTCTGGTGGGAGTTCCCCTCCAGGCGAGCATCCTGACTCTCTGCTTATATGTGATCTCTGAGTGCCACCTGAACTCAGAGAAAGGGTTCAGAGAAAGAACATTTTGGTGAATGATGCATTGCTCCATTTGATATTTCAGCAGCCCAGCTTCACAGCAGTTTCTCACCAAACATCTATCTCCTCCAGAATTTGGTTTTAATTTTATGAAGTGTAAAAATAAACCTCACTTGACTCCTTCAAGGAGCAAAGCCAGTCACAGCACAAGGGACCCTTCGCTCCTGCTCCTATCCCAGCCTCTAACAACATGTTTGCCAAGAGAGGGAATGTTGCACAACACATCTTAGCAATTAGTTTCTGACATCCCAGGGGTCAAGATCTATTAAAAAAAGGCATGATTTATCTTAGCCCTTCTTAGGAGAAAGGAGCTGGAGGCTGGTTTAGATAAGCCAGTCTCTACAAAATGTTGTCTTAGTTTCCCAAATGAATTTGGTAAATTTGATGCAGTTCATTTGGGAATGATCCAGCCACCAGGAGCAAGAACGGACATCACAACAGGAACACCCTCAGCTCTTTTGATCCATTTACTGAGGAAACTCGTTGCAAAGAAATCACAAGCAAATCCCTCATGGCCCTTTGACAGAAGCACATTTCAATCTCTGTAATCCTAAAGGAAAGCCATTTGTTCTCACAATAATGTGTTCTGTGGCACTGTAGGGTCAATAATACCTGTTCAGGGGAGACCAGCTTCCCAATTAACTCTCTATAGCCAGAGGACATACTGCTGGTGTCCTCCACTTTCAGAAGCACTGTTCAGTAAAGCAGGGATAGCAACAAGAGAGCCATCCCTGTGGATGGAGGTGCACGGCAGGGAGTGGCTGGGGACTGCTTCCAAAGGCCCTTCTCCTGATTTTCCAGTTATGGGCACCAATGCAAATGGTCTGCAACTAGCTGAATTCCTGGTGTGTTTTTCCCTAAGAGGGGGAGCTTGAAAATCCCCTTCCAAGGACAAAGCAGTGTTAGAGGGAGCATGAAGCCAACCCTAGTTGTTCTCCTCCTCCTGGGGCACACAACCCTGCTTCTCTGGGCTACATCTCAGTCTTTGCCAAAGGGACCTCGGTGACACCTGGGACCTGAGAGACTTTCCATCCACTGCTGCTCAGAGGCACTGCTCATGGGAGCCACTGGTACTTGCTTTTCAGCATGGTTTCTCAATAGATCCCAGCCAGGGAGCACCACCAGCCTTTCTTTCTTAAGAGCCCATCTAATTCCATCACTTTAGAGGAGATGGACACTTGGCCACAGAGCAGCAGAGCTAGGCAGTGCCGAAGCAGGCAGCAGATTCCAAGGGCAGGGTTAAGCTGCCTGATGTCCAGTTAACTCAGGCCAGACCTGGAGAACCTGAACAGAGATATGAGGAGAGGAAGAAGCTCCATCCCCAGCTGCCTTTGCTGTCAGTCTTCCTCTGGTCTGGTGGCAGCAGGGCACAGATCCTAAGGGCTCTTTGCCACTTTCCCTTCCCTTGGTGAGAACAGATCATTCCTATGTCCTGGGCAAAGTCCAACTTTGCCTGTGCTGCTGAGAAGCTTTCTGACAGCCTGGCAGCAATTTCACCCTGCATAATGGCTACCTGGGGCAGCAATTACTGATCTGTGACACAGATCTTAAACCAAGACCAGCCTAGGGGGCTGTGGGCCCACCTCTTCCCCATCCTCCAGCCCACCCCAGAGCAGAGTGCCCCTGTGCCTCGTAGTGATGGGAGCACAGCATCATGTGCAGACACCCAGACCTAGACAGGCTGTGGTCTACCCCCATGTCATATCCCTTGGGGACATGGGAAAAGGGGAAAAGAAGTGCATTATACTTCTTTTACAATTAGGATGATCAGAAAGTCCTCTGACACTCTTCCCACCTACCCTCAGGAGTGACAGAAGCCATCATGGGCTGCTTGGAGGTCACTGCTGCCACAATCACTGTTGTAGGCTCCCTCTGCCCCTTTCCAAACCCAGCCTGATCCTGTCATGAGATCTCCCACAGCCCATGAAGGTCTCCTGGTGCCGATTGCCTGATCCACCACTGCTTCTCCTGTCCCCGAGCTCTTCACCTCCCCCTTGTGAACGTGGCTGCTCCCCTGGGGAGCCTGCAGGGACGCAGAGCCGCGGCTCACCTCCAGCCCGGGCCACCAGGCACAGGACCCTCAGCACAAACAGGACCTGGAGAGAAACAACCTTCATGTTCCCGTGGTAGGCAGCAGGAATGGCACGCAGGCAAGGATTACTGGCAGTATTTCCTGCTCCCGACTGCTTATTGTGTCCTTTGGAGGAACACAGCTGCTGCAGCTCATTCCAGGATTATGAAGCCCTGAGGTGGGGATTTCAACTGTTATTTAGCTCCCACAACCACAACCCAGGGTGACGACACAGGAGTTGGAAGGAGGAGTGAGACAGAGGAGGGAATGTCGCCTGCCCCATAGGTAGACAGCTCCTGGAATTCCCCGCCTCCACTTGCATCAGGATTCCTTAGCGCATGTAGATCAGCTGCAGCGCCTTGGTGACTCACTCACACAGGGACGGACTTCCAGGAGTCACCTCCTCCATCCTCCTCTCACTGGGGAGAGGCACCACTGTCCTCAGGATTGTAAAGCTCTCCCCACCTCCAACCCACAGCTCCCCGATGCACTAAGCTCATTCTTTGCCTCAACTGCAAAAGCAGCTATTCCTTTCCTTTTTGGTGGCCATCTTACAACAGCAGCATAGGTCGTTAGGCCAAAAGGGGTAGAATGTGCTAATCGGGATTACAAATTCATCAGCTGGACTGGTGAGCCCAAGTCAGGTTGCCTCTTGGGACCATCACCAAAGCCAGGCACTCAGTGGCCTCCCCAGACAGCTCCATGTTCTCTGAGAACACTGTGAAGCATGCTTGTCACCGCAGCCCTGACTTTGGATATACATTATGGTCTCAGCCCTTGGGGTGTTGCTGATACTGAAAGTAGGATTACAAGGCATCCAGATCTCCAAGCAACTGGGCTGGCCAGGTTGCTTCCTGCACCAGCAGGAAGCCAGGTCTGCAGTAGACGTACAGACACAGCAGTCACATCCTGCGCCTGTACTTTCTCTTTCATCTCAGATCCCAGCAGAGTACATGGCAATTTTCCCTGCCAAGTCCCACAGCTGAAAGATGAAGATAAGATCAAGTCTGAGACAGTGTGGCTGCCTCTGAAATATTTTTTTCCCCAGAGTTTTCTTAGGGCTGATGGAAACTGGGCTTCTCTGTGCTGTGGGAAATTCCAACATTTCCAGTTAGGATTTTATTCCTAAAGACTGAAACCCCCTAGGTTTCCATAGGATGTATTTTCAGAACATTTGGTGAAACTTCCAGCCTGTAACTTCAGCCTTTGCTTATATTGAAATATAATACAAAAACCATTTCAAGGAAATGAAAATAAAAATTAAGACCTTGAAATACTCTGTTTGATCCAGCCAGAACAGAACACGCTGCATCTGTTGGGACTTTTTCAGGCTCCTTCCACAGACAGTGTTTTCTCAGGCTGGGCAGAGCCTTACAGGAAACTTGTACTCAGGAACTGGCATTGCCTGAGGCTGTTGGTGCTTTGGCTGCTGGAAGTGCCAAAGTATCATGGCCCACACATGCTCAGTCTTCCCTGAAGAAATGGGTTCTGCTCCACCTGCAGAGGGCTTACTGCCAGTGATGGGTATAATTGATGGAAAGGCTTCAAGTGTGCATACAGTGTGGGAGGGTGAGTGCTCTGTCTGCTAAAGGCACGGCTTGCCACAGCCATTGTTTTAGGGCAGGAAGAGCTCAATGCAGCTGCTCTTCCTGTGCAGCCAGGGCTCATGGAAGTCTTGGTAGGGAACTCCTGCAGGACACTCTTGGAGACCTCCAGTTGCTCCCAGTGAGGTCAGCAGCTGGATTTGGAGGTGGCATATGTATGATGGTGGAGGGCAGCAGCACCTCAGCACAGCTCCGTGGGTCATGGCAAGCCAAGTGCTGGCAGCGGGGTGGGCCTACGGCAAACCTTGGAGCTCCCTCCTGAGAGCAGGACACAGGGCACATCAACTGACTTCAATGGGAGCGGGCAAAAAATGTGGCCTGCAGCTGACAGTAAAGTGGAACCACTGCTCTCAAGCCACTTCCTATACCACCCTCCCTGTCCCCCTGCACATCTTCTCACTGCAATTCTTTTAGGTTTTGCAGCACTGAAAACCCCAAAGTCAGAGGACCTGCTGTAGCCCAGGAGATATTCCTGTTGTACATATCAATAAACCATAGGTGTTGTATTGATCTGACAGTGAACAGTCTCAGGAAAAGGCCAGGTTGGATGGGGCTTAGAGCAACCTGCTCTAGTGGAAGGTGTCTTGGCCCACGGCAGGGGGTTGGAACTGGATGAGCTTTAAGGTCCTATCCAACACAAATCAGGCTGGGATTCTGTGATTCTCTGGGCTTGTCTTGGCTTCAGCTGATTTTAGCTTCTTTAGTTACAATATAAATTTTCCAGGCAATTGCTGCTGTCAGTTTGATTTGGCTTTGCTTTAGTTTGTAAGCATAGCAAGTAGTTAGTTATTTAGCATGGGTCTGAGACTGTATATATTACATATATATTATATATTAAATTGTGATGTGGATGAGGGAAGGCAGGGGAGGACACCAGCAATCCCAGACCATAGCATGAATCAGAGCACCTGAGCAATGGAGTCTGCAACTCTGCAAGTCAGGGGCAACTGGCTTTCAGGAAACAAAGTGCAGAAAAAATTAATTACTGGGAACCACGGAACACAGGCTGTGCTAAGCAAATGTAGGAAATGAAACCAAGCAGACCACAACTGAGAATGAAGAAAGCCTACCATGAATGTCATATCCTTTCAGTGACCACTGCGACCTGGGGCAGTTCCTCACACCCATACCCCATTCTTCCATAGAAGGATGAGAAGAAGGCTTCTTGAGGTTATTCTTAGCACCCAAAGGCTCTCTGAACGGGTGGTACAGCACTGACAAAAAGCAGTAGATACAGGGAAGAGGTTTGGGATTTTTCTCCTATAACTTTTAACTGCAGTATGAATGAGGAAGGACATTAGGCTTATCTGAAACATTGAAAGAAAAAAACATAAGCAAATCTACATCTGAGGGAACTGGGGGTATTTAGACTGGAGAAGAGAAAGCTCAGGGGGACCTTATCACTCTCTACAACTGTGTCGTGGTTTAAACCAAATCCGCACAGCTTGTGCACTCATTCCCCCCCTTTGCTCCCCCAAGTCCCAGAGAGTTAGGAAGGAGAATCCGAAAAATGTAGCCTCCACAGGTTGAGATAAGAACTGTTTAATTGCTAAGGCACAACACAAATCACCACTGCCATTACCACTACAAATAATAATGATAAAGCCAATAACAAGCGAAAAGAATACAACGCCCCACCAGCCACTGACCCATAACTCACTCCACCCTGCCTGGCCGAGCACCATGTGCTCCCTCCTCCATTTTCCTCCTGAGCTCCACCCCTCCAGCTCTCTCCCCAGTATGCATTCTGGGCATGACGTGCTATGGTATGGAATACCTCTTTGGCTAGCCTGGGTCAGGTGTCCTGTCTCTCCTTCCTCCCGGCCTCCCCTCCTCCCTGGCAGAGCATGTGTTCAGAAAAGGCCTTGAACAAAAACACCCTCAAAACATGCTCACCACCAAGCAACTGCTCCCAGCCCAGAAGCTAAAACACAGAACTGCACCAGCCACAAGAAGGAGAAAAAAAATGACTGCCACTGCTCAACCCATGACAAACTGCCTGGCAGAAGGATGGAACCAGGAGGTGGCTCATCTCTGCTACCAAGGAACAAGGGATAGGACAAAGAAAAATGACCTCAAGCTGCACCAGGGAGGTTTTCACTGGAGACTAGGGGTAGTTTCTTCCCCAAAGGGTGCTCAGGCATTGGAACAGGCTGCCCAGGGCAGTGATGGAGTCACCATCCCTGGAAGTGTTCATAAACTGTGTAGAGGAGGCCCTTAGAGACATGATTCAGTGGTGGCTTTGGCAGTGCTGGGGAATGGTTGGACATAATGATCTTAAAGGTCTTTTCCAAGTTTTCAGGCTGATTCTATGATCTGTGCACATGCTACCAAGTGTGAGCAGAGGGACCATGCACAGGGCACTGGGCAGTGCTGGAGCTGCAGACCCTGGGCCACCTAACACAGCTCCAGGATTGATCCTCAGCATCCACAGAAGCACTTGGTGGCTCAAGCCAGGCAGTTTAATGCCAAGGCTGGAGTCTGGGCTCCCTGGCTCCAGTTCCTGCTCTGCTCTAAGGGCAGTTTCGTATCAGAACGTATGTCCTGCTACTTAGGTCTTGGTCTGCTGTGGAGAAAGTTAGAATAAGGTCTGGGGTGGCCTGAATGTTGATGATAGCACAAGGCACACTCGGAAGCCCTAACCTTTGGTTGTTCACTGGCAACCATTAGCCAGAGAGCTTATTGCTCTGGACGACAGATAGCACAGGCCAAAGGGCCAGATCCCATCTTCCCCAGTAGTAGTTCCAGCATTTTCCATCCACTGCAGCTTTTCCAGGGTTGTTTGCAGGCAAGCTCTTCAGCTCTGCTCAGAGTCAAGGACCTCACAGGTGGAAGGAACATACGACTAGCACTGGGGAATTGCTCTTGAAGGCAAGAAGAAACTTAGCCCTGAAAAGACAATATGCAAAAAGATATGCAAAGAGAACAAGGCCTGTGTCCCAGACAAAAAGGAAACAGCCCCAGAACATGGCATCCTCCAGGGTGTTTCCATGCTGGAAATGTTTGTTACAGTAGGTTTGTCTTCCTGGAAATCATGTGGTGACTGGAGAAAAAAGAAAGGTCAGTGAGATCTCAGGAGGCTATATGACCTGGAAGAGGGATGCCAGAGCTGATCCAAAGAAATGATGATTTCCACTGTGTGGTGTGTTCAGGAGCTCCCAAGACCTCAGGAGTCGGTTTTTATGGAGCAGGGAAGCCCAGAACTCCCAGCAGTAGGTATTAACAGCATCCTTTGCTGTTCTCTGTCCCAGAGGCTTGCTGGAAAGAGGCAGCAGGAACATTTAGCTTTTGGGAAGACCCAGCTGGGCTTGATGCTACTGAGAAGACAGGCTGACAAGGGACTCCAGCTCTGGGTGTATGATTTCCCAACTAAGCCTGCCCTGTTGCAGGTCATCCTTGCACTACCCGCAGCCCTCCCCAGTGGCAGCTTGGCCACTGCTCTTGTACAATCCCCCTTTTACTGCAGCCCAAGAGCATTAAACTCAAGGGAGCTGAAGCACCACCCCTGCAGCAGAGCTTCCATGCTTGCCACTACTGGGCTACTCCAGGTTCTCTCAAGGAGTATATATGCAGTAAAGCCTGAGCCAGAACATGGGGGACTGGTGCACAGACTACAGATGAGGTCAGTTGGTCCTTGATGTGTGGGGCCAGATTTCCAGGCTTCAATCTGGAGAAACTCCCAGTGGCTTTGCCAATGACATGGCACTGGTTGGTATGGCATAGAGCAGTCCAGAACCAGCCCAACAACCTCCCGTCTCCTTGCCAAGGCAACCAGTGACACATTTAGGCAATGGTTCCTTGGAGGTGCAGGGGCCTCCCATTCTGTAGATGCTCTCAACCTGTACTTAATGTAGATCTCTTGAGCCATTACTCAAAGTACAGCTTTGAGTTTCCCACATTCAAAAAAAGGGCAGGAAATGAGAAGCAGTCTGGGGCTGTCTGTAGCCAGTGCCTCCACAGGAGATGGAACAACTCTTACTTGGGAAGTATCGATCAGTGCAGGGTTTGTGTTTTTAGGAAACTGCCTCACTTAGAAAACATTTCCAAGACCAGCAGATGACATCACACAGGCTCTCAGTTCTATGAACAGATTTTCCCTTGTAAATAAGAGCAAATCTGCTCACTAGCACAGTGCAAAATGCTGATGTTCTGTTTGCCCACAGTGAGGCAGCCTACAGTCCAGTCAGCATCCTGAGCCAGCCAGGCTGTGAGACATGGCTCTTCCCTCTGGCAGCAACACAGCTGAGCTGCAGGCTGACAGCTGATCCCAGTGGAACATACATGGAAAGGTGTATACCTGCAGTGGGGATTGGTGCCTTCCTTCTGCAGCCAGAGCTGACAGAACAGAGGATAATGCTGTTATCCTGTCCCATGGAGACTGCCAAGGCCTGGAACAGCTGCTGCAATAAACAAGATTTAATTTTATTGAAAATACTAAGTGCAAAGAAACAAACACAGGGCTGGTTAGTCTGCAACACACTTAAGCATTTCCTAAATAAACAAGAATCACTTGCCCCCCACAGAGCAATGCAGCCATCAGGTTCCCTGGGACAGTAAACAAGCAAGGCTCTTGTGGGAAGATGTGCCTAGGTGACATAGAAGAAATCAGGGCAGCTTTTCAGATGAGGTGAAGGAGTTCTGCTCCTCTAGAACAGGCTTGCCTGAGCACATCAGGCGCCTGGATCCTGCCAAGTCCCTGCAGAGCCAGAGGGACATCTTGATCTTACAAATCATTTGCATAACTGCAGGTCCTGAAGTCACCATTTCCATGGAGCTGGTGTGATGAAGGAGAGCCAGATGATCCCTGAAAGGGACATCTCCCATCACTGCACTGTGGAGAAGAGAGGGGAGAGGTCAGGATGGGCATGACAGGAACCTCCATGCACCACAGGAGGCCATGGCTGTCACGAGAGCTGCAGTCAGGCTTTTCACTTGATGTGGCTGTGCTGTGCCTCACCCCAGGGTGGTACCCAGGGTCTCCCCTCTTTCACATAATAGATAGGGAAAGGGTCCTACCAGGGCCACTGTGGAACAGGCAGAAGGCTGGGAGCAGCTAAGTGCCACAGCTCTGCTCTTCCACCTCTCCCAGAGCCAAGGGCCAGGCTAGTGCTGCTGCTATGGCTGTGGTAGAAGATAAGACAAGTGTCCCAGTTAGTGCCTCCTTCCTTTCTGTGACAGCAGGAGCAGCAAGTATCTGTGCCAGCAATCCCCTGTCCTGGAGGGGCCCTTCTCCTGGTAGGAATTGCCGGGTCCTGACCTCAGCCCTTTGCTCAGGGACAAAGGGAGCTCCTGCCTACCACAGACATAGCCCTTTGGTCCCATCCAACAGTATGTGTGGACCACTACCTTCATCACTTCTCCACGTCCCCACTTCTCCCTTCTCCATCCAACGTGTTTGCACATGAATGCTTCCAGTCTCCAATAAAAGTTTCCCAGAAGTGGCTCTGTTTATTGCCTTTTTGGAAAGGCTCACCTTTTCCTGTCTCCACAGAACTATCAACAGTGGCTGTGGAAGCAGTTTGACATGAATTAAGTCATGATGATGGGTGGAGACATGCAGAAAACTCTTCTCTAGTGTTGCTGCTGGGGCTTACTCCCAACTGTGTCTCCAGAGGAGCCAGTGGCAACCTGTGGGCCAGCACGAAAGGGCTAAAAGAGCTGCCACACACAGTACTATGATGCACTAGATGTGTCTGCTCTGTGGACATTTGCACCCCAAAGTCTGAGCTAAGCCCTCCCATCCTGCAAGTTTTCAAATCCCAGCCAGTTTCCTGTAGAAATGGGACACCAGATGTCTCCAGACCAGAGCTGTTACACAGCTCATTTAGGTGGAGGTCTCTGCCAAGCCTCAGCCATGGGCATGTGCCAATGTCCCCAGGGACAGCACAACAGCAGCAAACAGCCCAGAAACCCCGAGGGCTTCCAACACCAACAAGCCTTTACAGCACTAACACAATAAACATGCTTGGGCTGGGCAGGGAAGCAGTCCTGAACAGGCATTTCTCTGCCTGAGCTCTTAATCCTTTTCAAGCCTCTCTGGCTCAGTGAAGAGGGAGTGACCAGACCCTTTCACTCCCCCACCCCAGCTCTGCTGCACCCCACATTGTAAGAACAGGGTGTCTCCTTCTCTGCTTCTGCCCAGAGCCTGCACACTCAGTATGGGTTTCAGCTGTCACCCAACCAGTGACCTGCTCCCTCACCAGTGTATTTAGATGACCAGTCAGCTTGGTCCCAATGTACTTGCCTTCCTCTGATTTTCTTTCTGGGGCCATGACAGCATTACACCTACCCCAACATCTACTGCAAAAGCACCTCGTGCTCTCCTGACCAGTTCTGGTGGCTGTGAGGTGTGTTTTTAGGGTCAGTGTAGCTGTCTTGTTTCCTAAAAGAAACAGGCTGCAGATGCTTGTCATTAGCACTTTGGTGTTGCCAGGGGATAGTTAAAAAAGGGATTGCTGGGAGTAAGGATATGGGGTATTTCCCCCCGGGCTATGATTCCTCCTATCCACTTAGAAGGCAGCAAAGGAGAACTAAAAAGCAGAGATGAGGCATGTTTAGGATTCAAAACTCTATCTGGGAAACAAATTCCCCACCTAGGACAGAGAGTCTCAAAACAGGGCTTGTGACTGAAGACAGTCCGGCTCATACCTGCCTGCCAAAACAAAACACGCCCCCTGCTGCACGAGCCCTTCTCCTTGAGCTGGGTCCACATCCAGCCTCAGCTTCCGAAAACCGCCGGTTCACCGGCTTCAGGCCAGCAAGGTGAAATTTAGGTAACAACCCGACTGCAAGCAGAAAGACCCACCAAAGGCCCCCAGGGCTGTGACAGAAGGGACGGGGGAGCACCGGCGAGTGCTGGCGCAAAGGCTGGCTGTGGGAGGGGTGCAGGGTGGCGATGCAGCACGCCTCCGTGAGACCCCGGCCGCCACCGACAGGCATCCGCCGAGACGAAAGACCCCATCAGCACGGGATGTGCCGCTTCCCCTGGGTACTCACCGGATGGCTGATAAAAGACAAGTCCACCCCGTGTGCCCCAGCTTCTGGCCCCGACAGCAGCAAGGTAACAGGGGCCATGAAGTGGGGACGAGAAGACTCCCGCAGGGTTTCCTGAGCTGGACTTGCCTCTGCCTCTTGCTGCAGCAGACAACGCCATCGTGCGGTGGTTATTACCTACTTGGCGGAAACATCCACGCTAAGAATCGCTGCTTCCGCCCGGAGTTAACTAGCAACCCCCTCTGCCCTGCTGATATGATTGCATACCACAGGAGATCCCCTAGGTGGGTGCTGGTAACTCAGAGCCGGTATAGGTGGACCAGCGCTCCCAAACACTTTCCCGTGAGTGCTTGGACAGGCTTCTCCCGTGGCGCAGGAAAAGGACTTCCTGAGACAACCACAGACCGTGGAGGTACCAGCCTCGTGCAGATCCTGTACCTCGAGGGGCCATGTGGAGGAGATGAGTTCAGCGCTGCTGTATCATTTCCTGCTTGTTAAGATGCAGCACGTGGATGGATGCAGATAAACATCTCCACTCCGCGGCTGCTGGGACTTTCACCGCAGGACAATGGGCTGTCTGAACTGTTCAAAAAATAGCTTTCTCTGTTGGCTGTTTATGTGGCTTTTCCCCTTCTGACCCCCGTTCACTCCTCCCCTGCCTGGCTGCTCTCCCACCTTTCTTTCATAGCAACAGCACGTACATACAACTCCTCTGAGCTGTATCCGTGGGCAGGAAGGGGTAGGAGGGAGGCTGCAGTCTGGTCAGTGCAGAGCTGCCTCCAAATTGCTAGGACCGAACCCCACTGCACCACACACGCTGTCATGTAAGCACTGCCCCATCACCCAAACCCCCGATTCAGCATCACCCTGTCAGCCAGTGTGCTTGCTTCGGAGCAAGGAGCAGTCTGGAACAGAGCAAATGCTTAAATTTATTTGAAGGGTGGGTGTTGTTTTTTTTTTTTCCCCCATTTACAGATCAGCAGCCTCCAAGTGAGATCATGGACTCATAAACAGAGTGAGGTGGGGATAAATAGATGGGGAGAGGACTAACAGATGTACTTGTTGGCAGAATGGGGCATTGGCATTGTAGAACATGGCGCAAGCACAACTGCTCTGATCAATATTAAATACACTTTGGAGAAGTAGCAGGAGCTGCTAAAAGGTGCTAAGAGGGTTTGTGTTTTTCTGTAGTGAAGACCAAGCACTGACATCCCTGCAGCTGGCCAGCATAGTGAAGAGTTGTCCTCTGTCAGAGCCTCTGGGGGACACTGCGGGGGCAGCAGGTTCTATAGTGCTGGGACGGGGCGCGGGGGGAGGCACATTGGTGTCAGGATGGCCGAGCCGTCTAAGGAGCTGCGTTCAGGTCGCAGTCTCCCCTGGATCCGTGGGTTCGAATCCTACTTCTGACAACAGGTAACGCTTTTGCGATATGATCTCACCTGTAGCTTTAATTAAAGTTATTTAGCTATTTCCGTTTAATTGCGGCGGCGCATCTTTATGTCTTCCTCTGCAAACAAAATGCTGTTACGAGGTGGTGCAAAACATAGCTGTCAGAAGTGGGATTCGAACCCACGCCTCCAGGGGAGACTGCGACCTGAACGCAGCGCCTTAGACCGCTCGGCCATCCTGACCTCCTCGGAAATTTTTTTTTTCTAGTAATCTTCGTCTGTGCCTCTGCCGGACTCACTGAGCATTCGATCCCCATAACGTCGGAGTGATCATGGTGTGAGCAAGAAGAGGTGCCTGACACACAGCGAGGGTCACCCCCACTGCCAACGGGCCGCCGAGGAGCTACGGGGCGGCCAGCCTCTCACCCACCCCGGGACTCATAGAATCAGAGAATCGTGTGGATGGGAAGGGACTTTGAAGCTCACCCAGTTCCAACCCCCTGCCATGGTCAGGGACACCTTCCACTAGACCAGGTTGCTCCAAGCCCCGTCCAACCTGGCCTTGAACACTGCCAGGGATGGGGCAGCCACAGCTTCTCTGGGCAACCTGTGCCAGGGCCTCAGCACCTTCACAGAAAAGAACTTCCTACTGTCTCATCTCAGTCCCCCCTCTGTCAGGTTAAAGCCATTGCCCCTTGTCCTGCCCCTACAGGCCCTTGTCCAAAGCCCCTCTCCACGTTTCCTGTAGCCCCTTTAGGCACTGGAGCTGCTCTAAGGTCTCCTGAAACCTTCTCTTCAGGCTGAACAAGCCCAGCTCTCTCAGCAGCTATCTCCAGAGCAGAGTTGCTCCAGTATCTCAACTCTTGTGCGTTACCTCTCCTCACGCTGACTGAAGAACTGTGATTTCAGGACAACCAGCAGTAGATGCCCTGTCCCTGGCAGTGTTCAGGGCCAGGTTGGAAGGGGCTTAGAGCAACCTGCTCTACTGTAAGGTGTCTCTGCCCATGGCAGGGGACGGAACTGGGTGAGCTTTAAAGTTCCTTCCAGCACAAACCAGCCTGGGATTCAACAAGGAGACGTGCCAGGAGTAACAGCCCCCGGCACCGGGACACGCTGGGCCACAAAAAGGCCACAAAAGGGAGTGCAGAGAAGCCCCGCGGTGTCCCGGGCCAGCAGACGACTTCACAGGGGTGGCCGCGTGACGGGGTGCCTATCCCTGCCCCGCCCGGGGAGGGGCGGAGGAGCCCCGGGGCCGCGCGCAGCCAGTGCCCGCGGCATGGCAGGGCTGTCCGGCAGCGGGTCCCCGCGCGCCGCCGCCCTGCCCGCCCTGGACTGCGCCTTCGTGCTCTCGCCGCTCGGGGGGCTGATGTGCGCCCAGGCCGTGAGTACCGCGGGGTACCGGGGCGGGTGCGCGCACGCTTGGCGGCTGATGCTTTCCTTTGTTGCCCTGGGTGGATACTGCTCTGTTTTCCTTCGACTGCCGTCTCTACCCTGTGCTCGCTCTCTAACCTCAATTAATCTCTGACCCTCAGACACTGCGGTCCCCCTCTCTCCTCCTTTCCTCTCCAAAGCCAGAAGAAAATTCAGCTCCTTGTCCTCATGCGCACTGTAACTCTGCTCAATGCCGGGCAGGTCCCAGCACGGCTGATCAGCGTGGGCATCCCTGCGGGGCACAAGCCAGAGGGGCCGGAGGCCTTAGGGAGCATGGTGCCCCTACTGAGGTGGGGTGCTGTGGATGCTCCCGGGGTGCCCCAGGGCTCTCACTCTCCCTGGGCCCTCCCAGCCCTCCAGTTGCCCTTCCCTGTGTCAGGCTTTGCTGGCTTCTTTAAAAAAGCAGAAGAGTCTTTGTACCGTCAAATTGAGCAGCAGCAATGTCACCTTCCCATGGCTTCAGCATTGGAGGCAGCTGCAGAATAAACTCCAGCTGCTGCTCCCTCCTGGGACTTTTGGGTGCCCCCTGTGCACAGGAATGGGTGCGCAGCTGCACAGGGGTCCTGGTGTGAGCTGCCTTGCTGCAGTTGAGGTTCCGTTTACCAGTCCCCTCTCCCTGGGGCACTGAGTATGCACAGCAGCCGGCAGAGAGCTGCCTCTCTGGCTCCAGAGTTCCACCCTGGGCATGGGCGCGATTGTGACATAAGAACAAATGCTCAAGGAAGGGCATGGGAAGGACACTGTTAGGCGGTATCTTGCAGGAGCATCAGCAAAGAGAGATGGAATCAACACCAGCAGAAGGGACCCCCCAACCCCACACCTGATCCCATTACTAGGGCCATACCATTAAACGTGCTTGCTCGGCTTCCATCCTCTGAACCTTACTGCTCCCCAGAACCTGTTCCTAAGGGCTCCTGATTTCCACACACACCCTCACCCCCCCCCCCCCCCCCTAGCCAGGGCAGGACAGCTTGCACATGCCATCTCCTGCTCCCAGAGCTGGGCTTTTTCCTACATGTTTCTCCCCAGCGCATATTTTGTGATCACAAGCATTAGAAATGGATGTACCAGACAAGGCAGCATTGTCACAGCAGTGAGCAAAGGACAAAGCCTCTTGTGTTTCTCCCTTGACAATAAGCCATGTGGGCTTGTGCAGGCAGTTCTGGCAGCTTCACCTGGCTCTGTCCAGCAAGATCCCAGGCTGAGAGAGCTGGTCTTGTTCAGCCTGGAGAAGGGAAGGCTCTGGGGAGACCTTAGAGCAGCTCCAGTGCCTAAAGGGGCTACAAGAAACCTGGAGAGGGGCTTTGGACAAGGGCCTGTAGGGACAGGACAAGGGGGAATGGCTTTAACCTGACAGAGGGGAGACTGAAATGAGATCTTAGGAAGAAATTCTTCCCTGTGAGGGTGGTGAGGCCCTGGCACAGGTTGCCCAGAGAAGCTGTGGCTGCCCCATCCCTGGCAGTGTTCAAGGCCAGGTTGGTTGGACAGGACTTGGAGCAACCTGGTCTAGTGGAAGGTGTCCCTGCCTGTGGCAGGGGCCTGGAAGTGGATGAGCTTTAAGGTCCCTTCCAACCAGAACCATTCTTTGAGTCTGTGATCCCAACCGCAGCTGGGAATGAGAATACATTGTGGCTGTGTCCATGGCACATTCTTACCTTGCCTTGCCATGGTCATCTCCATGGGATGTTCAGTTGTGCTGGGAAACATGAAGGGTGCAGGGCTGGAGCCTCACATGTCCCCATGAGGTGTGTGTGAAGGGACCCTGCTTGCTCTGGTGCAGCCAAGAGGTGATGAAGGAGGGTGAAGCGGAGCCCACCAGCACCCTTCTGGGCGCCAGAGCCCTAGTTCTGCATCCCAGTGTGCAGGCTGTGGTGGAGACTGCAGAAATCACAGAAAGCTCCATTTGCTTTACAACAGCCTTTCCTTTCTAGGGCCCATTGCTGTGTGCTGGTGTCTCATCCTCTGCTTGCTCCTTTATGGGTCAGAGGCTTTCTAAATAAAAATATACACACAAGCCTGCTGCTTCAAGGAGCTTCCTGGGAAGGGGATGCTGGAGAAGGCAGCTGGGGGTAAAGCAGGGTGGAATCTCCTCCAGAGCCCAAAGGTCAGGGGTTCTGGTTCATCCCTGCCAGCCAAGGGCAGAGACCTGCTCCCTGTCTCACCAGCTGTGCCAGGAGGGGAGGACATGACTCTGCAAGGCAGTAACAGACTCACCTACCTGGGGTTTTATTGTGGATCACTCTGCAGGCACAAGATGCTGCCATTGTTATGCAGTTAAACCTGCTGAACAGTGAAAGCTGAGCCCCAGGAGCAATGTACATGGGTGGTGCAAGCCAGACCAGACTAGACCAAGCAGTGGAAAATATCCAGAAGCTTGCTGCACCTGGGAGAGCTCAAGGCTGAGCCCTCACAGATCCAGCTCTCATCCAGCACATGAGCTGTCTCTAACACTGAGCCAGCCCCTGCAGAGACTGGCCGTGTGCATGGGGGCTTCTTGGTGGAGCAAGGGCCTTTGGTGTTGAGGTTGCTCATGTTTCACCCCTCCTGCCTTGCAGGATATCCCTGTGCATCTCCTGGGGCAGCAGTACCAACCATGAGCTCACCTGTGAGCGAGGAGGGTCCGAGGTGAGCTCCCTGCCCTGAACTGTCCTTCAGTCCAGCTCTGTTGTGCTGACTGTGGGGACCCAGCTGCCAGAGGTGCAGGTGAGCCAGGGCTCCTGGGCAATGCTCTGCAGGAACCGTCACCTGAACTCTTCCCTCTTTCACCCTGCAGGTTCTGGGCTTACTGGTGTGGACTCTCATCGCTGACACGACTTACTACCTCCACGCTGCCTACAGCTGGGTGATGTTTGTGTCCATCTTCTTCTGGATAGTAACAGTCCTTTTCTTCATGACTTACCTTCTACAGCTTCAGCTCAAGTTCTACATGGTCCCCTGGTCCCTTGTGGTGCGTAGCCAAGAGGAAGCGAGTGGGGTTCCTAAATGGAAAACATACTGGGTTGATGCTCACGGAGGAGTGAGGGCTTCATGCTCTTCTGGGCTGATAGAACAAAGTCCCCTGCACTTTGCACAATGATATCGTTTCATCCTGCCCCTTGATTGCTTAGAAAATGTTCAAAACAGGGAGACCTGAATCAATCCAGAAGGTTACAGCCACCACATTGCTGCTGCAGGCATGATGTCAACCAGAAATCTCTCAGCACAGCCCAGGGTGCATGTAGTGAGATGTTATCTTGGTTTGTTCCCAGCGTGAGGGGCTGAACCCTTTTCTTCAGCTTCTCCTGGGGATGAGGGAGGAACGTGAAACTGAGCCTTTTGCCCATCCCTCATCCCAGCACACACAAGTCTGAGCCCAGATCTCATGACCTCCTCTTTGCCTTCCCCAGCTGATGATCTTCAACACTGTGGCAACTGTCCTGTACATCACTGCCTTCATAGTGTGCGCAGCTGCTGTTCAACCGACATCCTGGCGGCAGTGGGATTACAACCGAAGAGCTGTGGCATCTGTAAGTAGCAGTGGGCAGGGGAAGGCCACAGGGCCAGGCAGCTGCTGCGCTTACCCGTGGCCTCTGCTCCTCTTCCAGTTCTTTGCCTGCCTCACCATGGTTGCTTATGGGGTGAGTACCTTCTTCAGCTTCCGTGCCTGGAAAGGGCTCGGTAGCAATGCAGCCACCAGCCAAGTGACTGACCACGCGTAAGGAGGACAGCAAAGCCCAGCCATGGGCCACCCATGGCCAGGCTTGGAGCTTTGAATGCTGGTCTCACTCTTGGAGCAGCAATGGTCAGTACCGGGTCACGTGGATGCTGCTCTGTGGTATCTGATGATGCTTCCTGCTGCTTTACCCATAGCAGAAACCCACTGGTGCAGTCACTGACAGCCTTGCTGGGAGGACATGGACTTGCAGGAGGCTGAAGCTCCTGTCTGCCCGTGGAGCAGCTCCATGGAGGGGTCATTCCCATACTAAAATTCACTAAATCAAACTCTGGTCATTCCCAAGCTACAGTGTGATTACAATTAATGTGGTACATGAACAGTGGCAGAGCTGGAAGATGAAACCTAAGCAAAGGAAGCAGAGTGAACTGTTCTTGCATTGATTTCTAACAATCTGAAGCACAAATGATATATAAATCATTAACAAAGAAATTTGCTAAATAAAAAAATCTTTAAAATCTACTTAAACTAAAAATATCTTTAAATAAAAAAATCTCTAAATCCAGCACTGGAGTCTCTCAGGACAACATTTTCTTGCAAGAAGGTGGGAGGTACAGCACGGCATGGAGTGGGCAGCAGGAATGTCAGTGCAAGAGGGGACTGCCCCTTTCCATGGCAGGAGGAGGAACGCCCATGTGGTTCACCTTGCTTTGCTTCACATCCATGCACACACACATGTAGTGGGCATACAAGACCATAAAAATGTGGAAGAGGTGCCAAGGCTTGGGTGCAGTCCTTCCTCTAGGCTCAGCACCACTCACACCCCTGGAGCTCACAGGACCACCTAGAACCAGCAAGTCAGTTTTGCCCCTTGGTGCAGGCAGTATTCAAATATAAAAACGTCTGCAGCTGCTCTGGGAACATACCCCAGATCAGTGCCTGGGAGAATACAGAGCCACACTGTTCCCTTGCACTGCATATCACAAATTAACCTTCCATTTTCTGGGGACATGGGCTTGTGTTTGTCAGAACTAGAAGTGATGCCCAGCCAAATACAGCAGCTCTTCCATTTTCACCCTCCTCATACAGCCTAATAAAAACAGATGAAACAAGTCAATTTATTTCCAGATCTTGCTACACCAGAAAGCTGGAGCACAGTGAACCACACTGCAAAATGCACTGCATGCGCCACACAGGAGAAGGTCTAACAGCTCCTGAACAGAGGCAGGCTCAGAAAATGTAAATGCATTAATGGAAAGTGTGAACTGAAAAGGAACTGGACAAACTGCATCAGTCCCTGACACACCAGTCTTTGCTTGGTGTTCAGTGAGTGAAATGAAGAGTCATGTTTCCACAACCAGATACATATATACATATATATATATAAAATTGATAACAGTAAGAAAATTAGCCTTTGTATGCATTGTTATGACAACATTAAAACTCTTAAACATGAAGCCAGGCTTGCACACAGGTAGTTCATTATATAGAGACATTTAATCTCTTAAAAAAAAGCCCCTCTGCCTGATTGAAAATACATTGAAACAGGGATGAGTAATAGGAGTGTCACAGAGGGATGAGTTATCCTGGGAACAGATGCCCAGAGAGGCAGAGAGGTCTTGCAGGGATCACCAAGATACAATTCCCTATCAAAAGAAGAATTCACCCCCAGCCGTGACTTGTGGCCTTTGGATTAACAAGAGGCCTTGTTTAAAATACAGCAGAACTCCTAGCAGAATGTCACTCTACTCACACTGCCACTGACTGAAGTAATTAATTGAAACAATTACAACAGGAAAAGAATTAAAATGTCTTTCAATAAAAACAGTGACAGGATATTTTCAATTTTAGCTGTAAACCATTACTTTAGCTCTAACAAAATATGTCAACAGGATTCCTTTAAAGTTCCAGGATTCTTCATCTGCAGAAGCAAAGAATTGCATAAACTGTTCTAGGAGGAGGACATTGATGAATTGTTTAGTGAAGTCACTACTAGCCCACTGCTTAAATCCACACTTCGGCCTTCCTTTTCCTAGAAACATCAGAGAAAAAGGTATCTGTGACTCAATGCTGGTTTGGAATAAGCAGTTAAAAAACTAAAACAGGCAATACACATTCTGTTGGCTGCACCAAATCAGTATAAAATTACATGTTACCTGAGCATCTGAGACTGAATGTGAATCCAAACTTCAAGAAGAGGTTCTGCAGGAAGCCCTCAAGCAAGGTCACCGTTACTCTGCTAGCCAGGGCAGAGCAGATTCTTCTTGCTCACATCAGTCAAGAACACCCAGGCAGCACTCACAGAATAAGGGAGATCTTGCTTCTGTGGTCTGCCTCTCAGGAGACCTCAAAGGTGTAAACCCTAATTGAAGCTACACCTGCTGCTGAGACACAGACTACCTCTTCAACCTGCCCTCATTTTTATGACACTGTAAGGGGTGCGGGAGGCGTCAGAAGGCTTAACTCTGACAGCAACTTTGACTCTTTTGCTCCTTTGTCAAACATGGCTTGACATGTAGTGTGACTAGAGAGCCTTTACATGTATTGCATTTCCCTAGGAAAAAGCTTATCCCAAAATCTTAATACTTTTGTTTTGTTTGTTTCTCCAGCCTGGACAGAAAGGAAGAAAAATACAAATGGAATAAGCTTGAAAAGCTAAGTTTGGATGAGTGGGGAGTGGGAAGGAGAGAAAAAAGTATCATAGAATCACAGGATGGTCAAGGTGGGATGGGAGCTCTTGAGGTCACCTGGTCTAAACCCTCTGCTCAAGCAGGGCCACTCAGGACTGTGTCCAAACTGCTTTTGAGTATTTCCAAGGATGGAGACTCCACAATCTCCCTGGGCAACCTCTGTCAGTGCTCAGTCACCCTCACAGTGAGAAAGTGTCTCCTGAAATTCAGTTGGAAATCAGTGTTCAAAGATGCCCAAAGAGTATGTTTCTGAAGAACTGCTCCACATACCAGCTTCATTCATGTTTTCTAGAAATCATTAAATGTGTGGTTTGTGTTTAAGCAGCCACTCAGTGAAGTTCTTTTCCTTTTGACCCTGATATAGCTTTTGAATAAATACTGCTGCATACTGTAGTAACATGACCTTTGGTACTCTCAGAGATACACAAAACCAACAGCCATTATACCAATGAAAATAAACAACATGACATACTTACAGCTCTGTAATCCAGAAACATTTCTTTGAAAGCCAGAAAGTCAATAAATGTGAGAAGCATATCAAATATGTCACCTGCAATTTCATCTTTGTGCTGTCTATAGAGAGAAGAATTTGGGGAATTAGAAAATTGTGTGAGAAAGTTATTTTAAAATGGCTTGTGGGTAAAAGTGGATACTGGGATTAGTATGGCAGTATCAAAATTTAAACAAGAATGTCTAAAATAGAGCAAAACTTTAGCAAATATTATCTTGCAGTATTTCACATCCAAGTACATTAATACATTACATTTATCTAAATCCAAGACATAACTGTTTCACATCAGTCTCTGAAATCCAGACAAAGAAACTGACCTGTAAGTCAATGGAACTAACACTCAACTAGCCTTTACCTAGCCCTGAACTTGCCAGACAGTACCTCAGTTGTGAGAAAGGTTGGGGAGAGGCATGGAATCATACACATCCCTTAAGAGTGAGGGACTGTGCTGATGCTACTTGGTAGAGGTCTTCTGATGAAAACATTTGGAAGAAAGTTCTTGTGCTCCCTTATCAGCTTGTCACAGAATCCCAGACTGGTTTGCCTTGGAAGGGACATTAAAGCTCATCCAGCTGCTCTAAGCCCTGTCCAGCCTAGCCTTGAACACTGCCAGTGATGGGGCAGCCACAGCTTCTCTGGGCAACCTGAGCCAGGGCCTCAGTACCCTCACAGGGAAGAACTTCTGCCTCAGATCTCATCTTAATCTCCTGTCTGCCAGGTTAAAGGCATTCCCCCTTGTCCTGTCCCTACAGGCCCTTGTAAATATTTCAACAAGACTTTTTAATAGTTTAAGCTGGTTTTGTTTTATTGTTATTTCGTTGTTGTTTTGTTTTTCAATATTCTATTAAATTTAATTAATTTCTTTAAAAGAAGTTTTAACTTAAACAGTCTAAGTGAGTTCATAGTAATTTTGTAATGTCCTATTACAAGAAAAAAGAATCTAATATTTTAAGATACTCAGTTCCCACCTACATTTGATTCTCTTATTCAAGGGGAAAACCAGTGGTCTTACAAAAGTGATCTCTTCATTAAATTGGTTAAACTGAAGTGACCAAATGCAATGATTAAGACAAACCAAAGTCTTCTCTGAATATTTTGTACAAAAAATATTTCAGTAAAAGCATTTCAGCACATGCCTCTTGAAGGACTATCAGGCTATTTAAGTGTCCCACACCATACCTGTGATAAACAAGAGGGAACCTTTCAAGGTCTGGCTTCAAAGTGACAGTGATTATGAAAAGCCTCCAGTGTTCTCATTCTGATTTCTCTTCCTGTCCCTTAAAATCTGATATATTTCAGCATGACAGCTCAGAAATTCAGAGTAGCAGGACATGCTGAAGGCAAGAAAGTGGTCAGTCATTGCCTGCATGAATACTTGTTTTTTTAATTCATGACGAACCTCTTTCTAAAAGGGAGAACTCTGAAACCCCAGCTTTAACCTAGATAAAAAGAATTAATTAAGAGGCTCATAAATCATCCCCAATCAAAAGCAAAGCAGACACTTACTGCAGTGACATTATGAAAGCAGTCATACTGAAACCAGGAATCCGTTCAAGCAACTTTTCTTCAATGTATTTCTCTACTAAATGGATCTGAAAAAACCCGAACAAACCACCCCTATAACATCACATAACAAATTTCAGGAGCAGATTCCAAAACATCACATCTTCCTTACAATGACACCTTATTGGCACTTTGTATTATCCTCATTGGGCAAACAACTGGAGATTCCTTGGCTGGGAGTTGCTAGACCACCACTGAGGCAGAGCTGAATATTTTTTTTTTCTGGGAATATTGTTCAGAACAAATGCTATTTGTACCTAGTAACAAATTATTTTTTAATTCATTGGATAGTACTGAGTAGTAGGCTGGTATAATTTCATAATTATGCTTAGCATGAAGAATGCAATTGAAGTGTCCAGTACATGAAATAATACTACTGGAAAAGAACAAACATTGTTATGCACACATTAAACACATTATATACTACAGTAACAGGTTAGATTTCTATTCAGGAGAGTTATATGACTTCTAAAACATCTATAGAAATTCTCAGGTGAAAAAAAGGACAAGGAACCAGGCCTTCAGAAAACATCTTGTCCATAGATCATGACTGTGTCAGAACGAGACAGCAGGCAGCATGTTGGCTCTGCTCCATATAAAACCAGTAGTTCATAAAGGGGGGAAAACAGCACCTGACTGGCCTCAAGAAAAGTAAAAAATAATGCATGCAAAAAATAGGAAAATAGTATCTTACATATTCATTAAAAATACAAGTATAGATGAGCTTGTTTTCTTCTGAGTCATCAAATGCCTGGTAGTGCTTCTCCATAAAAGTCCTCTGCATTAGCTGGAAATCGTCATCTGGGTCACAACAAAAATGCATCACACAGGAGTTCAGTCATTCTTTCTGAACACAAACCCCATATTCACTAGTCCTCTGCTCCCTTGTTGTACCCACAGAGCCCAGTGCACGTGAGGAGTCCATCACACCAGTCCCCCAGCTGCTACTGAGCCACCACTGCTGACCCATCTGTGAGAAGACACGAGACTGCTGGTGGAGAGCAGCACTGTTTCAGCTAAACAGTGATGTCAACAGGACAGCAGCACATTTGCCCATGTTCTGACAGCATTCAAAATTGAATGGGACCAATACATTCACCTAACAAGGTCTATAATTACTTCTCAGAAGTTTCACTTACACTTAGTATTATTAAAGGAGTGCTCCTGCTCTATGTTTCATTGAAAAGCTGATTTATTCTGAACACCTTCTTGTTCAGGTGCTCAAGTCAGCAAAAAAATACGTATTTTTTAATAAAATTACTAAAATTCTTCACTTTAAGATTTCAAGATATTTTTTCTTGAATTAAAAAATTATTTGTGAAATTCCCAGATTCATTTTCAATTGCTAGGGAATTCTATTCCAATTGTAGAAGGAAGCAAGAATAAAAATTAATGTTGTAGGTGACCACCAAATTCAACAGAACAGATGTAAGTGTAAAGTTTACTTACAAAATGATAAAATGGTTAGGGTTAGAAAGGACCTTAAGATCATCTAGGGCCAACCCCCCTGCCATGGGCAGGGACACCTCACACTAAACCATATCACCCAAGGCTCTGTCCAGACTGGCCTTGGAACACTGCCAGTGATGGAGCATTCACCACCTCCCTGGACAACCCATTCCAGTGCTTCACCAACCTTATAGTAAAGAATTTCTTCCTTATATCCAGTCTAAATTTCCCCTGTTTAAGTTTTAACCCATTACCCCTTGTCCTATCACTACAGTCCCTAATAAATAGTCCCTCCCCAGCATCCCTGTTGGCCCCTTCAGATACTGGAAGGCTGCTATGAAATCTCCATGCAGCCTTCTCTTCTCCAGGCTGAACAGACCCAGTTTTCTCAGCCTGTCTTCATATAGGAGGTGCTCCAGTTCCCTGATCATCCTCGTGGCCCTCCCCTGAACTTGTTCCAACAGCTCCATGTCCTTTTTATGTTGAGGACACCAGAACTGTACATAATACTCCAAGTGAGGTCTCACGAGAGCAGAGTAGAGGGGCAGGATCACCTCCTTCGACCTACTGGTCACGCTCCTTTTGATGCAGCCCAGAATACGGCTGGCTTTCTGGGCTGTGAGCACACACTGAAGCTGGCTCATGTTCAGTTTCTCATCAACCAGCACCCCCAAGTTCTTCTTCTCAGGGCTGCTCTGAATCTCTTCTCTGCCCAACCTGTAGCTGCGCCTGGGATTGCTCCAACCCAGGACATAAAGCACAACTGTGCCCAAAGGTCTTCTCAGGGACACAGCAGTATTTCTTGATCCTTCAACATCTCTTCCTCAGCCTTTCCAGAACCCTGACCTGTTTGCCCAGCAATTCCTGAGAGGTTTCCAAGGAAGAGCTTTCCTGTTCTGTATTCGCTGGGTAGAAGCTCTCACACAGTTCCATTTAGTCCACCTTGGAGCACTTGAGACACACTACAAAAGGCTGACATCTGTGTTTTATAGTACTGGGAATGAGACCCACACAAATGACTCATTTTAATGACTTTAGATGCTGAGGATGTGGCTTTGGTGCTGCACCACTGTCAGTGAGGCGAATGCCTTACCTATGTCTGTTTCTTTTCCATTCCTTAGGGAAAAGGTGACAATGTTTCTGTGTACCTGAGGCATTAAAGTGAAGTCACGAACAGCAAGCTGACTAAGAAGGATATGGTGAACATCCTAAAGGATGTCTGGAAGGAGAAAATTGCACTAGAACAGCAGCTTTGTCCCAGTTTCCTCCACAAATATCATTTGCTATGATGGTCCATCCAGTTTGTGAAGTAGGGTCTCCCCATGTCCTGCCTAGTATTTCATCTGAATTGCTGAACTGAGTTGCAGAAAACATTTTAAGACCAAATGGCCTCAGCTGGCAGTAACCCTGTGCCTGGCAGGGCTTGCCAGGAATGTGACTCATGGATTAGGACAGTATCACCTGGATAACCTGGCATAGCTCCATCCCAGGCCAGAGGCCTACTCTGCAGCTCCTGCTCTCAGAACAGCTGAGTTGCTCATGATGCAGGTGATGCCCAGCCACCACTGCTAATTCAGAGGCATTCAGGAAACCAAAACTCAGTGCCACATGTCCAGAGCCATAAACTGCAGCCACCCAGCAGCTATTGCAAGAGCAGCAACAGGAGGAGTCAGTGAGAACTCCTGCACAGCACAGGGTGCCCAGGGGAGGAACTGCTGCAGTTACTCCGAGCCAAATCAGCCACACTCATGAGTCCAAGACCTCAGCCAGCTCAGCTGTTGCTACTCTGGGGTGTGATGATGCACTGTGGACCACTGTGCCATCACCACTATGCAACATCTGCACCTAGGTGGTAGAAACCTTGGCAATATCTGCACAGCCAGAGCATTGCCAGGGGCTTTTGCTGGCTTAATTTGAATCCATGCCAATCTGTTTTTGAGCTTCATAGTGTTTGTGTGAGAGAGGAACAGGTGGCACTGCAAGAAAAACAAGGAGTAGGGGCAAAAACTAATTTTCAGTAACTCATTTACCAATAGAAAAGTGCTTTGGGTTTGTTATGCAAACCCCAAAGCATTTGCCCTTCTTTGTGGGCCAAGAAGGGTGGGTTGGGATTGACAACTGGAGGCCAAAGGGGCCTGTCTTGGGTGATACAAAGCTCAAAAGAGAATAAAAGTAGCTGTTTAATTCTTCCCATATTAGGGACAAATACGAGACCATATCCCCAGCTACTGGTCAAGCCCTGTCACTGTGTCTCAGTCATATCAGAGCAACCTTGAGAGGCAGAGTTGCTTTACAGATTTCTTCTCTTGAGCTAAAAGCCTAGAAACATCACTGAGATAAGCCTAAAATGGCTTAATGTTTTCTATGGCAGCTGTCCTTTTACTTCCAGCTTGCTTTCCTGGGGAAATAGGGTTGCTGCAGTCACTGTCTGACTCTACTTTTTTCCAAGAACTACTCCCATTTCCCAACCCATGAGCCAAGCTCAGCTAAATCTGAGGGAGCAGTAGCACCTCACAGGTAGTAAGTTTCTACATATTTCACAAACGTAGGTAAGAGAGATTTTGTGAGTAGCCTCAGCAGTGGGAGAGTTTCATTTATCTGGGAGAAACATTTCAAATGACCTAACAAGGGGGAAGGCTCCAGCCAGAACTACTGCTGTGTTAGCACTGTGTGGGATCCCTATCCCCAAAAGACAGACTGTGCAAACAGCTGGAGTTACATGGGCGTACTTGATCTGGTTCTTCTGCTTATGGGACTTGTTACCTGCAGACAGGGAAGCGATCCCGTCTGCCCGAGTTCTTTCTCAGCTACCTCCAGAAGCAGTATGGAGATGCTGCTGCCATGAAATGGTTTTATACCCTCTTTGAGAACATGTGGCTCTGTTGATCAAACCACATTCTGACCTCAACTTTTGCTGTATTCACTGGGCAGGTAGGCAACCCACAGGCCAGCGCTGCTCTGCCCAGACAACCCTGATGGCACTGGCAGCAGGCAAGGGCAGTGTTTTTACTGCAAAGCAGTTTCACCTCCCATTCCTCTGCCTGAGAAGCTGTACCTTCTCATGATGGTAAAAGCTGACACACACTAGAGAAGGGAATCTTGTGCATGCAAGACACATCAGGCTCTCACTGCTCCTAACAGAGCTCCTAGAAGACCCCCATTTCTTCCACACACCTTGAGTAATACCATACCTTCTCTCTCCAATGAGAGGCTTCTGTTTATGAGATTTACATAACTGCCTCTTTCTCTCAGAAGGTTGTTCCTGAAACAGCTCATGTTTTTTCTCTGTGTGGTGTCTGTGAAGATCATGCCCATGAAGTTAGGTACTGCCCAATATGGGCACTGAATTAGCAAGAGAATATATAGTTGTGCAGCAAAGGGTATCACTATGCATGAGAGAGCGAAGTTAAGGTCTTTGCACATTATCACAAATGTAACATTTCCTGATTTCCCTTCAGTTTGAAATTTCATACTTAGCAGTCTTTATTACATGTGTGTGTAAAAAACAAAGGGATACTAGTAGAAGCAGAGATAACAATACCAAAAGTTATCTTTGCTCTGCATTTCAAGCAACATGGATTCTTACTGTGGCACCAGTGAGTAAATGTTCCTTTCACCTACCACAGCACAGCAGTAACTGACTTTTTTTGAACAGGGAGGTGAAGGCAGATGATCTGAAAACTGCCTTCTGCACAATCGATACTGATATTGATGATCAGACACTGGATACCTATATTGGCTGACTTATCAGGTCCAAACAGATGAGCCAGCCCAAAAAGTTGTGCCTGTGGAAACTGTCCTTCAGAGACTGACTGCTGCCAATGTGAGATGAGTAGGGCCCTCACCCAGGGTGGGAAGCATAACAGGCTTGTGCAGTGGCTACTCCTGGTGTGAGAAAAGATGCTGAAACTATTTCTGCAGGATTCCAAAACATTACCTCATCCTTACAATCATGAGTAAAAGCATAAGCCGATGTTTTTATCCAGTGGAGATGATGGAATCTGGTATGATCAAGTATCATGAAAATATTTGGGGCTAACATTGTTAATCTGCCTAGACTACAAGGACCTCCTCATACATGGGAAGGTATACCAGGTCATGCTCAGTCTCCACAGATCAAAATGATACATTGAGGGAGCGATATTGGTGCATTTAAGGAACGAGAAAAGTTAACAGAAGTATAATTACACCACAAAGGATTCTGGGTTTCTGGCCTGCACACTGAAGCCGGCTTACGTTCATTTTCTCACTGATCAGTGCCCCCAAGTTCTTCTCCACAGGGCTGCTCTAAATCTCTTCTCTGCCCAACCTGTAGCTGTGCCTGGGATTTCTCCGACCCAGGTGTAGGTCCTTGCACTTGGCATGGTTAAACTTCACAAGGATGGCATCAGCCCACCTCACAAGCATGTCAAGGTCCCTCTGGATGGCATTCCTTCCCTCCAGCGTATCAACAGAACCACACAGCTTGGTGTCATCGGCAAACTTGCTGAGGGCACACTCAATCCCACTGTCCATGTCACTGACAAAGATTTTGAACAAGACTGATCCCAACACCGATCCCCGAGGGACACCACTCATTACTGGTCTCCAGCTGGACATTGAACCGTTGACCACAACTCTTTGTGTGCGGCCATCCAGCCAGTTCTTTATCCACCGAGTGGTCCACCTATCAAATTGATGTCTCTCCAATTTAGAGACAAAGATGTCATGTGAGACAGTATCAAACGCTTTGCACAAGTCCAGGCAGATGACATCAACTGCTCTATCCCTGTCCATCAGCTCCATAGCCCCATCATAGAAGGCCACCAAATTGGTCAGGCAGGATTTCCCCTTAGTGAAGCCATGCTGGCTGTCACCAAGCACCTTGTTGTTTTTCATGTGCCTTAGCATGCCTTCCAGGAGAATCTGCTTCAAGATTTTGGCAGGCACAGAGGTGAGATTGACTGGTCTGTAATTCCCTGGGTCTTCCATTTTCCCCTTCTTGAAAAAGGGAATTATATTTCCTTTTCCAGTAGTTGGGAACTTCACCTGACTGCCATGATTTTTCAAATATGATGGCCAGTGGCTTTGCAACTTCCTTTGCCAGCTCCTTCAGGACCTGCATATGGATTTCATCAGGTTCCATGGACTTGTGCACATTCAGGTTCTTAAGGATGGTCTCAAACCAGATCCTCTCCTACAGTGGGCCCAAAGTCTTCATTCTCATAGTCCCTGTGTTCGCCTTCATAGACTTGGGTGCTGCGGTCAGAGCCTTTGCCAGTGAAGACTGAGGCAAAGAAGTAATTCAGAACCTCAGCCTCCTCAAAATCCATGGTGGCCAGTTCTGCTGATAGTTTCCGGAGGGGGCCTACATTGTCCCTAGTCTGATTTTTATTTGCTACATACCTACAGAAGCTCTTCCTGCTATCTTTCACATATCTGGACGGATTTAATTCTAACTCGGCCTTAGATTTCCTGACCTGGTCTCTAGCTTCCCGCACAACATCCCTGTATTCTTCCCAGGCTGCCTGTCCTTGCTTCTACCTTTTATAAGCTTCTTTATTCCCCTCTATGTTTCTTCAGCAGCTCCTTATCCATCCAAGGGGGTCTCCTGGCCCTCCTGCTGCACTTCCTTCTAGTTTGGATGCAACACTCCTGAGCCTGTAGCAGGTGATCCTTGAATATCAGCAAACAGCCTTGGGTGCCCCTGCCCTCTAGGGCTGTTTGCCATGGAACCTTACTAAGCAGGTACCTGAAGAGGCCAAAGTCTGCTCTCTTGAAGTCCAGGGCAGTGAGCTTACTGCTTTAACACAGTGTTAAAACACAGCATTCTCAGCTTTCTAAACTATAGCACATTCAAAATCAGTTTGTTAGCATTTCTCCAGATTCAACTACATCACTACGCAACTGAGGCTGCAGAATCTACCTCTCTCTGGGAAGGATGTGGTCAGAAAGCTAATGTGCTGTTCTCATGAAGCAGCTGGTGGCTGACTGACACAGATTGTGTCTTGGTATCTTGTACCTCCATGCAGACTGACTTCTCAGGTAACATGACGGTTCTGAGAATTTAGCCCCTAAAACTGCCTAAGCTCACATGATGATATTGGCACCATTCCATGCTCCTTCTGTGAACAGCTCCTGCCACCTTACAACTGTATGCATGCCTGTAAGTTACAGGCAACATAATCATCTTGGAAGAACAGTCCCAAAAAGAGGAAAGTGAAAAGATGTGATGACACCCATCTCCAGCTATGCAGGGGTGCTGCAGAAACAGAGAAAATAAACTGCTCCAAACATTCAGCAGAGACAGAACAACGGATATGTTTAAACTGCAGGACAGGCACAGATTACAGCAGAGCTAGGCATGACAGCAAACTGTATGGACAAACCATGGCAGCTTTTAAGACTATTCCAACAAACAAGGTAGGAGAGATTTGGTAAGAGCTGCGGAAAGGAACATTGCATCTCAGCCTCCGCCATCCCCTTTAGAAGAGTGTATAAAAATCCCAGGAAACTCTGTTTTCTGTGTGAGATTTACAAGTATCTTTACTGCTTATTTAAGAAGCAGCATATCGTAGTTACACAGAGAATAATTTTCAAGATTCATAAGCGCACTGTTGTGCAAACAACACCTAAAAGACTTTTGCATATACTTTTTTTATTCTACCAAGCTGGGGGTCATAGGAACAAAGGAAGAAGAGCTGCCATGAAGCAGGCAGGGGCTATTTTAGTTCTGTATGTCTGCCAACAGAACAGCAGCTTGCAGTATGTGAAGCACCCATCTTGTTGTCTACAATTACTTGCAGAGCTTACCCATTATGATATCCTCCAGATTCCCAACAATTGCATCAAACTCTGCATCAGAAAAGGAGGAGCTGAAAGCAAAGAAAGACCATGCTACATAAAGCTGTATTACTAGCACAGCAGAAATAAAAGTTTAAAAGTTATAATTAAAAAGTGTTAACAAAAGCCTAAGCACAAATCAGCCTAGTAATTACAAAATTACTAATTCCCTGGTTTCAACCTACAAAATAATCCACAGCACTGATGATAAGACTGCTTCATACTATTGTTATCAGGCGTCTACTCTATTTCACCCAGAAAGGTGCCTAATTGAAAAAAAAACCCACGCTGTTCCACTGGCATTACTGTCAAGGTAATTCCAGTTCTGGTGGAGAAGGATGTAGAGAGTGTAATTAGAAGAGAAGAAATAAACTGTTTTCCAGCCCACAATTCCCAGCTGCTACCACAAGCCTTCCTTCTGCTCTCTTCGATGTGTAAACTCTACAAGGTGATCACAGAACTCTAGACATTCTAGAGAATATTTTGAAATACTTGATCTTGTGGAACCACTTAAATTCCATAGATACACAAATACCACACAACAGAAGCAATTTAAATATTTTTCTTATGCAAGAAACATCCCTACACACTACAAGTAAATGGCATAATCTCCTACGCTCATTCTATAGTGAATAAATTTAAAAATTAAACCCCATTATAGATCTGAAGTAATCCAGGGAAGAAACCTTTGGTACCAGCATTGCAGGACTCTCGATCCCTCTGCTAAATCTATTACTGCGCAGCTTGTTCAGCCACAGTATATAATCCATAGGATCTCCTTGGCATTCACAGCCCATCTTTAGTGGGGGATGAACTCTTCCTATATTCTCCAGGAGATGAAAGTCAGGTTATTTTTTCACATGGGCAGGGACACCTTCCGCTAGACCAGGTTGCCTCAAGCCTTATCCAACCTGGCCTTGAACACTGCCAGGGATGGGGCAGCCACAGCTTCTCTGGGCAACCTGTGCCAGGGCCTCAGCACCCTCACAGGGAAGAACTTCTGCTTAAGAGCTCATCTCAATCTCCCCTCTGTCAGGTTAAAGCCATTCCCCCTTGTCCTGTCCCTACAGGCCCTTGTCCAAAGCCCCTCTCCACATTTCTTGTATCCCCTTTAGGCACTGGAAGCTGCTCTAAGGTCTTCCTGGAGCCTTCTCTTCTAATGGCCAAATAAACCCAGCTCTCTCAACTTGTCTCCAGAGCAGAGGTCAGCTGTAGATGGTCTCAAATGTCTAGAAGGAGCAGATTTAAACACAGAGGAATAGTTTCTTCTTAGAATCTATGACATAAGACAACATATGCTCTTGAAAAGGAGAGAGAAATTTTAAAGTGAACATAAAAAAAAGTAGTTCAGCCTTACAGTGCTTATTTTGATCACTCAGGCAGAAAAGACCTAGTGCTATGTCCACTGCTACTTTTAGTTTGACTTCAACTAAACTCTGAATAGATGATATTCCCTCCTGCACCTTTACATTCTGCGTGCTTGTTCTCCTAGAGGAAGAATCTGTAAACCAGTGGGGTGTAAATTAATTTGTGTAATTATATTCCTATGGAGAGCTTTTCACTAGTAATAAGCTTATTGAAAGTCTGACCCGGATCATTGCATACTCACATGGCTACATCAAAGGTTTCTTCATCAGAATCCTCCATTGCTCCTGCATAGCCAGGGTGCAGGAGAGACAATCTCACTGCTGTTAGCAGTTATTTCTTCTTTTCAGACAAAGTGCTAAGAAACAACATATGACTTGTCATTAATACAAATTCAATTGTTAAGTTACCAAATGCTTTTCAAAGAGTGGATTTGCAGAGGCAGAAATTTTAGAGAAAGGGCATGTTCTACCAAAGTTACTGATACTTCTTTTCTGTAATAAGCCGAGTTCTCTAGGAACTGTCTCTGCCTCCCCAGAGAACACGCTCAGAACTGCACACACCTGCAGTTAGTCTCCATAAAAGGGTTTCAGGCGACCTGTACACATTTTCTCCTGAAGCACCTGTGACTATTACAAAGACACAAGAAAATGAAGCCAGGTAAGATACTGCTCTAATTCCGTGGGTCCTGGGGAGCTCGCAGACCAGACACTGCACAATGATCCTATGTACCTGGCCAGCGAGCGGGTGTACCCTGACCAGACCATCGGTCCGTGGGCTGAGAACAGCCGCTGATCCCTCCCACAGGCAGGACAGGGCACACGGCGCCCCACGACCACTGCAGACCGGCTGACCCAGCGTCGAGGGCGGGAGCCAGCTCTACGGCATCACCCCATGGAAGAGGAGGAGGAACGAGTGCGGCACTCGCCTCCCCCTTCTCAGTCCTGGCTCCAGTGCAGCCCCAGCCCTGTCCTCCCTGGGGAACCCCGCCTACGTCACCGCTCTTCAACGAGGCCCCGAGGGCCGGGCCTTCCCCTTCCCTGTTGAAACGACTCCCATATGACTCTCCCCCCCCCCCGTCAGCTCCCTCTCTCCCCGGGGCCCCATCACCTCCCGCCCGCCCCGAGCGGGACCCGTGGCCCCGACCATGCCCTCACCTCCCGCCGTCGCGGCACCGCCGTCGTCCAGACCGGCCGTCTCCAGGGAAACGCTTCCTTCCGCCCCACCTTCAGCCAATCGAAGAGCGGAGGAGGCCGCGGAGGGCCCACCCACACTTAGGGAGGGCGGTTCCCACCGCAATGGCGACCGTGTGGCGTGAAGGTGTCCTGGCTGCGAGGGAGTGCCCTAGGTATGAAAGGAGCAGACAGACAGTATGCGTCCTAATGGTGCGCGCAGCTCCCCCGCCGGTGTTAAAGCAGATTTTCCCCTCACAAAGCATGGGCCTGAGGGCAGCACTCTAAGCCGAGGCTTCAGTGTATCTTGGGTCACCTGGTAAAAGGCTGTGCACCACCACCTCAACGCCGCCTCCACCACTTCACCCCGGCGGGACACCTGCCCTGCACGGGCCTTGCCCTTCTGCCTAAGAGCCAGCTTTTTGTGCAAGAGCTGCCTGCATCACTCTCCAGCACCACAGCCGTTGGAAGCCCGGCACTTAACCAGCAGCAAAGAATTAAAGAACAGCAAATGGCTTTCACGACTTTATTGTTGAATGGACGACTTCACCACAATTTCTTTCCCTTCCTGAGCGCCTACAGTCACCACCTACCCTCCCAGTCCCAGAGCTTTTGGAGCGCGCGGGACGGAGGGGGAGAGTGCAGCAGTGGTGGAGGATCGAGCTTTACAAAGACACTCCCATAGTGAATTCCAGCAGAAAGCCAGCTGAGTGGTGCAATCTTTCCATTAGTGAAATGAACAGGACAGTTCTCTGGGACACAGCTCCCTCCTCCATCTTCACTGTCTTTCTCTGCCCAGCACCAGCCACACGGAAGACGATCTGGGGCAAAATTTTCAAAGCATTCACATCTTTCCAACAAAGAATGTAGGCACTTAGTCCCGTGTCCACAGAGGCAGCAAGGCTCTTCAGTCACTTCCATTTCAAGGGGACACCAGATATCTAGAAGCCATTGTGGACCTGGGCCTTAAATGCTTAATCTCATACAGCAGTTGATTGGAATGTGGAGTCCTAGGCACTTCTGTGCTTCTGAAAATTTTACCTCAGTTAATCCTGGCCAGGGAAATCAAAGTCCTGAAGTTCCTAAAATCAATTAAGGCAGAGTTCAAAACAGGTCTGTCCCACTTCTTCCCTAAAGCATGGTTTGTATCTTCGTACCTTAGGTATAAAAACCTATCATTGCATTTGGAAGCACTGAAAAACTTCAAGTGGTTCTGAAATCCTAGCATCCTCATGGCAGTGATGGTTTTCACATTTGTGCATTCAGCAGCGAGCAGGGAGGGACTTAGCCCTGGCTGACAATATGGTTTACAGCAAACCCTTGTAAAGTACAGTCAGCAAGGAAATAAGGTCCCTGCAGCACAGATTTTGACAGTCTGACTAATCAAAACAGGCATTTCTAGGCAGAATTCTCATTTTTGCAAAAAGACTACCCAGCACTCCAGTTTTGGATTCAGTCTATATTTGGAAAAAAGTCAACAAGAAAAAATGATGGATGGAACTGTCCTAATTCACATATTGTACTCCAGAGGTTTAAGAGAAACACTTTTTTCCTTTTTTTTTCTTTTTGTTCCTAATGTGTATTTCTGGATGAAATTCAGCACCCTTGCATTAGCAAAGGCAGCAGGTGAAACAGAGAGCTCGACTGGTACCTGTGTGCAGACCTCTTTGCTCCTATTTAAGTTAGTAGGATGCAAAAGTACTCAAGAGGAAGAAGCAGCCTCAGCTCTGCTGTGTTACTACTTGACAGTACAATAAAGATGAGTGATTTTAAAGATAAGATACATCACAGCATGAGAATTCACTGTCACATACTCTGCTGTTGAATCACTGCCAAGAAGCTTAACTCCACCAGGTTTTGTGTTACATCACTGACACCAGCTGTGAACCCCAATTCCTTCTAGGAACCTAGTAAAACACTTAAGAGCTGCCTGCTGAAATGCATTCTTAACATGTCACTGTCACAAGTGTGTAACTGAACTGGAGCAGAGATTCCCAGCGGGTGATCCCTATCAAAAACTTGAAGTGTGGCCCCAAACATGCTCAGAGCAGGGCTGACACATGGCAAGCAAGGTGCATTTTTAAAGAGTTACAGAGTAAGATCCAACTTCCTGTCCAAATAACATTTTTTAAAATAAACTGGCCCCAAATTCTCCTCTAATCTTGTAAGATAGCTCAGTATTTCCAAAGTGAATATAACTTTATAAACCAACACTGATTAAAAAAAGATGTTTGATGATATCTTAAAAAATACCCAGAATATCAAATTAATTCCAGCCCAATGTTACAATTAGTTAAGAATACCTCCTGAAAATTATATCCTTACAAAAAAATGTGGGTACTGAAGTTAAAAGTATCAGAAACCTGAAAATACCAACAAACTCTTAACGTTTAAAGACAAATTACAACATTCTTTGGAATCACCAGGTTATTAAAATGTGAGTTTTTCTCTGGTCTCCACAATGTCTTTTCAAATCACTCTGTGTATGGATGAAGTCTTTGAGCAGTTTAATATCCACTGTTGGAAGATACAGTCTCTGACCAGCAGGAGGCTACACTGAACAGGAAAACATTGGCATTCTTTTTAGTACTGACTTCTGCCAAAAATAGACTTTCGAGCACAACACATAACAGCCCTGGTTTAGGAGATAATTATTTGCTCTTCTTTTCTAAAATGCATTGTATGTGTACTTCCAGTGCAAATTTTTCCAGCACTTGTGACAGGCAAGAAGGGGGAAGAAGAGAGACACTCTCCTATGGTCTTGCTTGGAGGAACCAAAAGCCACGGCACACTGACCTACCAACTCTCCTTATTCTTGAGATCAGTTCCCATTGCTGGCAACTTGAAATAGCTTATTAAAGATTTCATTTTTAAAATTAACAGATAACAGGTTAGCATGAAATCTGGCAGTGGCTATGGTTTTATGCGTGTAAAGAGTGGTCAGATTCTTTCCCCTTTCAGCATTGGTTTGAGTTAATTGAAAACAAGTCTGTGGTATTTCTCCACGTGTGTCATGATATGTGAGAGATCTGTCTGACTCGGGTTTGTATCTCCTGTCGACACAATGGGCAGGTCTCCAGCTGCAAGGCACACTCCATACACAAATCACTGCAGGAGAAGAAAAGTCAGTTAAAGTCTGCATTTACAGTGTGAAAAACACAACACAACAAGTCAAAACTCAAGCACTAAGCAGTTCAGTTAGCCTCCTAGAAACACACTCAAGATAAGTCTTTCAGAGTGGAGATTAGGAATTGCAAGTCAGGTGTTGCGGATCTACAGGCTTTGAGAGGAGCTCCTGTTGCTCAGCATCTTAAAGACCCAGTGCCGTTAGTTGGGATTACCCTTTGTTCATCTGGACACTGGATCTGGAGAACAGTGGTCCCAGTCCCCTGGCTGGGGCTTGTTGCCTCTTCTTGTGGACACACACAGGGCACGCCTCATTTTAACTTTCCAGCATCCAGACCCATGGCAAGACTGCTTCCACAAGTGCTCTAAAAACACTAAGGAACTGGACTTAGCTAAATTAATTTCCTAGTAGGCTCCTTAAAGGCAGGAAAATGCTATTATTGTATTACTCACACTGCTGTCCCATTTTTATGTCTTAGAGAAATTTGTTACTTGAAACAATCCATTTGTTGAACATTTAATGAGTATTTGGGCATATAATGAATTTTCTGCTCTCCTCATGTGATCTGGATTTCACAGAACCAGTACTTACACAAGTACTAAGCAGGCACTGGTCTAGTGGAAGGTATCCCTGTCCGTGGCAGGGGGGCTGGAAGTAGATGAGCTTTAAGGTCCTTTCCAACCCACATCATTCTATGTTTCTACATAAACATTTGATATCAGGGAATAAAGACTCAGTAGCCCAGGGGTAGCATACGTACATTGCTGCAGTACTTCCCCAGCCCCAGACACATGTAATTGGGCATTATATCTCAGGTGTATAGTGAGGGAAATAGTGGGGATGCTATGCTTAACATCTGTCTGTCACATCTGGAAGAAAAGAGGTTATTTCTTTTTTACTCTTGGGAGTCAATCAAGATAAGCAGGGACTGCATCTGACTTCACCTAGGCTGAATGTCAAACACACATATTTTCCCTGTTTCTTTGGTTTTGTTTTGTTTTTAAGGTTTTACCTGTGTCCACACGGCCTGAGTTCTGTGTCTGCTACCTCATCACAGCAAAGTGTGCAGCAGTTCTCTCGGATACTGACTTGCTTCAACAAGGCCAGACGCCTGTGTCTGAAGGAGACACCCCCCCCCATTAGTTTTATTCAAAACAATAAAACCACACTTATTCTGACTGTGCTAGTCAACACTACTACTGATAAACATCAATCATAACTTTCCCTCAAAAAAGCTTAACACACCCAGAGATGTTCAAAACAGTCTTCAACTCCCTATTCTGGTGTGTCAGAAGGGGACAAAGAGAGCTGAACACTTAAAATAAATTGTTCTTTAGCATCTGTGTACTTTTAAGAGTTAAGAGGAAAAAAACCCACAAATTAAACACACAAAATGAAAATATCAACAAAATTCAGAAACCCTACAATGATGTAACAGTTTAAAAGAATAGAAATTGAAAATAAACCCAACAGCCCAGGGTTGCTTAAATGGAAAAAAAATTCCCATTTTATGAAATAAGACATTTCAGATGTGAAACACACACATTACACAATCAAAACTGTTCAATGGCAAGGTGTCTAACCCAGACTATACCCCAACACTGGGCTCATTAAATTCTGCACAACTCTACATGAGTTTAAGTCCTGTGATGGATAACTTGGGTCTACTCAGGCCCTTGATTTTTTTTTTTTAATTCCCTATCACTTTTAAGATCAACACTATATTTTAATTTAGGATTGGCTTATAGTTTCCAAACAGCTCAGGCTGTAGGGCAGGAATGATCTTTGTGTAAACAAAGAACAAGTGTCCCACCTTGAAGGGAGTCTTTCAGCACTATCGCATAGTAAACAGGCTCTGTCACAGGAGGCCAAGATTTTTCATCAGGCATCAACAGGAAACCAGTTTTCCCTGGTTTCTCTCCAGGAGGTTGGAACTGGATGAAATGTTACACTTCCTTAAGTGTAACAACAGATTTTTTTTTTTTTTAACCACGAACCTCAGCACCACTCTAGAGGTAGTGCTTTAATCCAAGTGGCAAATCTGGGGTCCACTGTCTGCCAGATTACACTATGTACTGTGGTACACTGCCTGTGTTGCAGTAAATTATTTTATTACTAACAACCCAAATCAGAAAAGCCATTAGTTTTCATTCCTGACAGAAATTTGGTACGTTAAGGAAGAATATATCCAAACCTGGTTTTATCTAGCTAGATTAATGGTTAGGGAAAGTACTTCTAAATTTGAATAACCTTTGTTAGCACTGTCATTCACAAATGGAGGCATTTTCATCTGGATCAGAAAAGGACAACCTGGAGACTTCCAGTCATTCAGTACCTCTATGCTACCAACATCATGAATTAGGTCAGTTTTAAATAAGACTTATTTTTTTTAATTAGGACTATACCTCCCTGACCAACCTAGTAATTTTTAGACAGCAAGAGGCACTTTCACTAAGAAGTTTACTATACAGTACTAGATCACTTGAATTTAGCTGGTTTTGGGGTGTTTTTTTGGGGGGGCGTAATTTAATGGATTTTGGCTGTGTATCTCCTACCCTTCTCATTAAGTTGCAGTGGAGCTTTTTCTAAAGGAGACCTATGGAGGTATGACACTGTAAGATTAACGTTGCCAAGTACAACATAAAGACTATGCAACTTGGAACTATAAAGACTATGCATTTTATTTCTCCATATGCAAACACACCCAAACTAGAAAGGATTACCTGGGCAAAATAATCTTCTCTTCTGCTGTCAGAAAGGCATAATCATTAAAGGTACTAAACTTCATTGATGGTGGGTACTTGAAAGGTTTTGCCCCGAAGTTGAACTCGCATTGTTGATAGGACATGAAACTAGCTGCGGCAAAAAAGCCAGATCTGCAATATAAGGAACAGACATTTTAGAATAACAAACAATAGGAAAGCTTTCCAGACAAGTTACTACTATTACCAGACAAAAAATATACCCTGAAACAAAGTGTCCTTGGTTGAGCAGTAGTAGTAATTTTTCTCCTTCTTAGTACCTGGTGCAATGCTGTGTTTTTGACTTTCAGACTGGGACCAACACTGATAACACCAATGTTTCCAGTTGTTGGTAAGTAATGTTTACTCTGACCAAGGACTTTTTGAGGCTCTTGCTCTGCCAGGTAAGAGGGGAAGCCAGGACGAAGCAGAGGACACCTTACCCCAAAGGGGTATTCCATACCACAGCACATCATGCCCAGCGTATAAACTGGGGGGAGTTACCCGGAAGGACTAGATTGCTGCTCAGGTCGTGCTGGGTATTGGTTGGCAGGTGGTGAGCGGTTATATTCTCTTCCCTTGTTATTTCCCTTATCTTTATTGTTCTTGGTGGTAGTAGTAGTGGTTTTATGTTATACCTTAGTTACTGGACTGTTCTTATCCTGACCTGTGAGAGTTACATTCTTTCCATTCTCCCCTCCATCCCTTGGGGACAAGGGGGAGGAAGAACGGCAGGGAGTGAGCGAGCGGCTGTGTGGTTCTGGGTTTAAACCATGACACACACAAGTTCCTTCAATAGGAAGTTCTACAGCTGATTGCCAGAAAAGCCTCTGACATACCCAGTTACAGCTGCACATGTTCACTTTATTTAGTTCTCAGCTTCTGAATTTACCATCAGAGGTTAGCTGAATTTACTCTGAGTCAGCCAATAAAGGCTGCTTACTCTACAGTTAGCATTAGTCACACTTACACTAAGAGCAGGTACATCCATTTGAACAGCCTACAATCAGATCCTCTTTACACTGATCAGCTCAGATATCTCCTTCAGCACTGGACAGAAATATTTTTCTTCTAAACAACTGCTGTTTAGCAGAGCTGCGAGGAGCAGTACCAGCTGCAAGGGACACCTCCATATCCACCACTCCCTCTGCTTTATTTGAGCAGGCAGGAACCTGGACAGCTTGCGACACTCATACACTTGTGTGGGACTTGTACAGATGAATCCAGGTCTGACCACTCTTAGCACAATGCCCATCTGGTCCTCCTTGCTCTTGAAGGATTACCTCAGGACAGCCATCTTTTCTTCACAGCCACCTTGTAAAAACACCACAACTATCACCTCTTTCAGTTTTATTTACTGAAAGGACCCCAGTTGAGTATATAACCAAGTAACAGAATCTGTTGAGTATATAAATCACATAATCCCCATGAAGAACTGCAAGCTGAATAGATAAGATACTCTGCAACTCTTTGAACTATTCTTTGCTTGCATCTCATACTTAAGGAGAAAATATGAATGAAGTTATTAGCTCAGTGGTATTACTTCACGTAGTACTGTAATGCTTACTTAAGCTACACAAGAAGCTTCTTTCTCAAGTATCACACCACCTTACCTTTTCAGAACTAAAAGGCTGAACTTCTCCATGAGCATCAGGAGTTGGCCATGTGTTAATGTTAACAGAGCTGTCAAAATAAGCCTAACACCTTTCTGTAATGATACTAAGAGACATCCTTCCATGAATATTCAATATGCTACTGCAGGAACTGGTCTCAGTGAGCAGCAGTAAGTAAACAGACATTCTTCAGCACTTGCAGGACCGAGGCTTTATATATATATATGTACATATATATATTTTTTTAAAGATAAAAAATTCCTCAAGGACTACTAGAAATATGTTAATCTTTGCTCCAACTGCATGCTATTTCAGTGCTGTGCTAGCTTGACAGTAGAAAACATCAAGTTGAGCCTACCTTTGGAAAGTTCAAAGTATTTACTCTGGACCCTGAAACCCACCTGTAAAATTATATCCTTCTCACAGATTTCTAAGCAACTTTCAATTGGGAAACTTGCTTAATGATGGCTTCAAGTAAGCAAATATGAATGTACAACTGAAATGGGAAACACTTCATGTAATTAAAATAATTATTATGCAGGTCACTGTCCTTCCAAGTGAGCACATACTTACATAGCAGATGAAAATACTTGGTTCTCAGCAGGAAGCTGGTTTCCATTTAAATAGAAGATCATTTGCTTTTCGTGCAAGTCTAGTAGAAATCCTATTGTGTCTCCTTACATGCAAAGCAAAGAAAGATTTCAGTTGTTAAATGCCAACAGCTGAAAGTTATTGTTTTAAGTATCACATATCTCACTCTGAGTTGTCTCACTTAAAAGGAATTGTTTGCAGAAGTATATGGGAAGAAACACTGACAGAAAAAGATAGATATGTAGATAGACAGATAAAACCAGGAGAAAATAATAAAAAAATAAAATATTTTAGTCTGCCAGAGCATTAATACTACACAGTTGTAAAAGTATTGCAGGGTATTTGCCAAAGCCAGAAAAAAGCTGCACTCTGTCTCTCCCTGGCTGCTTACACCTTTTGAAAATATCCTCGGAACACATACTTGTCAAAATCTAAGTTTCTAACGTGCTTGTGCTATTTAAGAGGTGTTTTAATTTAGCTGTCCTTTGGAGAAGTTTTTAATAGAAGAGAAGGCAGCCCAGATCACACAAGCATGGCATGCAGTCTCCTACCAAGATTTTAAAGCTGAGATCAAGAACAGAACTTTGCTGTCCAAGTAGTTATCCAAGAATTTAAAGTAAGCAAGACAATGCAACACCTCCTTAAAACAAACAAACAAAGTCTAATTCAGAGATAAGGGTTTGGGGTTTTCCCCCCTCTTTTTTAAAATAACCCTTTCAACCCAGAAAGGAAGATTTCACCCCTATTTTGTAGGACTACAAATGTCTGGACAAAAGCCTGATGATTAAATGTCTGTTCAGCATTGTCAGTTGGTGCTATGATTTGTACACTGCCTATAAAAAAACCCAAAACATTTAACCAACAGGTTCCCTTTAAACAGACTGTGGAGCAAGAGCATGGTGCCTATTTTGTACAGTTAAACCACTGCAAATACTAGTAGAGGCACAATAATTATTAAATTTTTGGTATCATCGGGATTAGGCAGTAACTGCTCTGTTTGCACCTATTAACAAACTGATTTTTAGACACCTGCACATCCTGTGCAGCAATCCAGCTAGGATCTACAGCAGAAGATGGACTGAATACCTTCTTTCCAACAGGGATGGGAATGTGGTTTACTTCTGGCATTATACCAAATCAGCTGCCGGCAGCCATCGTAGGCACAGGAGTATTCATCGTCCCCAATGCCATAACCTTCCTTCAGAAAAAGAGTAAAGTATTTCAATCTGCAGGCAGTCCTCACACAGAAAGGGTAAAGTGTATTTTCATTTAGCTACACTACTCATCCAGAGCAGGAAGGGTTCTCCCACCTACATAAAGACAATTCTTACCACCTAGTCTTAAGTTTCATTTTCACATCAAAAAGAACTTGTTGGGGTGAGGAGAGGGAGGAAAGGGACATTGTCTCCTAAGTTTTTTTTATTATTTGAGCTCCAATCAGTCATGCTTATTAAAATATTTAGAAATCAGAAGACTAGTATCCAAATAGCTAAGTTAACTTTTTGCATCTTAAAAACTCAAACAGAACTGTAACCACCCTCTTAACCTTGAAATCCCACTACCAGACCTGTAGTACCTTCCCCCGCAAGATAACCCAGCACCACCGGAACGAACAGCACACAGAGAAGAAACCCACTGTCCCTTCACTGGATCTGTTGCATATTGTATGTAGCTCTTTCAGAGCCAGCCTCCCTCATTTTGTGAAGATGTTATCAAATGATAGTGCTAAGGTCCAAGACAAATACAAAACTGAAAGTTTCAGAGTGGGAGAAGAATCTGTCATGTAGGAAAACCCAAACGTGCAACCCAAAAGCACTATGGAAGATAACTTCCTCCTGCTCAGCATGGTTTGTCTGGAGTGAAAATATTAGAAAGCATCTGATTACACAAGCCTCCAATGTTCCAAATTAAAGCTAAGCCTAGCTAATGGGTGTTTACTGTCATATTTAGGACCAGTCTTTTTGTTACACATACTGTAAATAAAGAGCATATGGCTAGTCTGATGACTGTATGTGCAACATACCCAGAAGATAATATCCTGTATTTCAGGTAGACACCCAATGAGTTTAAACAACAGCATTTAGCCAATGAGCTGTAGCAAGAGAAAAATCCTCCTGCTCAGATGTGACACTGTTTTCATACCTTGTACAGGAAGCACCGACAGAAAAATGAATCTACACCAAGCTCCTTACCAGTAAGTGGGAAAAATCTTTTAAGCCTCTTAGCAGTCTAAGGCAGGCACATAGCCTTTTATTTCAGTTCCCATTACACTCAACATCTACAATGCCTGTGCTCAGGGCAGGTCTGTATGAACCTCCTAGAAATGCAGGACTGGACTATGGATGTGATGTACGTGTCATACACCAGTAGAGAACAATACTATTTACATGAATAACTGGGAGAGATGGAGCAACACAACTGAACTCACAGGAAGACTTGAAAAGCTACTCTCATTCCTTGGGTCTCTTCCCACTGGTGTTTGTTTCATGCCCATGATGCATTTCTCTTATATACCCCCACCATCAGTATCTGTTTAGCCTATCTTCATATTAGCTTCTGCATTTGACCCAGCAATATGGGATGACTTTTTCTATAATAATTAGAAATTAGAAGTTTTAACTGCTTATCTCTATGTTAAATATATAAATATAATTCTTCTCCTAAATTAAATTCCAAGTAGGAATAGAAAGCCATGCAATTACAACAATAAAGGGCTACAGGTACATTTCTTAGTCAAGCTCAGCCAGTAGTAATGTCAACTTAAAGTCGCAGCACTGTATTTCCAACTGTGCTCAGTGGTGGTAGACTGGCCACACTCGCTGTCTGTACTACAATTTTATCTTGCACTTGAATGAACTTCCATTAAAGTTCAGAAGGCTGATCATAGGGGAAGTCCTCCCTAAGCTGAAGCAGACAAGTTTTTTGAGTAGCAGTCATTACACTTTCTTAGTATTATGGAAATACTGAAGTAGATTATACTACAGCATACTGAGTTTATAACAGGCATACAGAGTTACCACGAAGACTTACGAAGAAAGAAGTCCTAGTTACATCTCTACTAACAGTCAAGATTATAAAAAAGACTACAGGCTTGGACTTCCATGTGCACATAGCACATTTTGCTTTAATGCTAATAAATACTTGATTTTATAAGTAAGTAAAATAGTAAGGAATAGTAAAATAAATAATAAAATAAAAGTAAGTAAATAAATAAATGTAAAGCAAAAGTAACTAAAATAGTACGAAGAATACCTAGAATTAAGAATAAGATACTAAGTTAATCTGGATGAGAGGGAGAAAAAAACGAGCTATAAATTAAGTGTACTTATGTTGTATTATCAGAATAAAGGCAAGAAGGGTTTCATCTTTTCTTAAATTTTTATTTTCTCAAAAGAAAGAAAGAAAAAAAAAAGCTGTCACAGCCAAACCGTACCATATTGCTGTTACCAACAGATCCAATGATACCATGCATTGAAATAATTATTTCCCTTGTGTTAAAGAGGGTAATCAAATGGCTGTTTGGTGACCTGTGTAAGGCAAAGCACATGGTAATCTGCTGTTTCCGTGTGAGTAATGGTTTACTTCCAAAACCAACAGACAGCAACAACCACTTATCTAAAGAATTTCCAAGAGACCAAGCCACAAGAAATAAGAAGTCATTTTCCTGAAGCTTCCAGACAACAGCAAGTCAGTAACATGCTGCCACTGCTAGCAGCTACATGTGACTTGTGTGAACAGTTTCAGTCTGTCAATGAAAACATAGCCTCCTTCTCTTGCACCACTGTGTTCAGCAAAAGAAAGCTACACAAAAGCACAAAAGTATCAAATGAAATGCACAAATGCTCAGTACAACCACAGAATAACCAGAGCTATACTCCTAAGTAAGAAAATACAGAAGTTACATCATCAGCTAGACAACATTATGTGTACTCACATGATTGAGAAATTTGCTGTCTCTGGTAGCCCATCCTATCTGCATCACTCCTGAAGTAATAACTGTAACTTCATAGTACCAAACTCCAGAATCAACGCAGAATGTACATCTAACGCTTTCAAAGGATGAGGCATCACATCGAGCCTACCAAAACCAAACCAAAAATTAAGTTCCTACAAAATTAACATTCAAATAAGCCCCTTTCTTCTCTTGAACAGGTTTCTTGCATGTAAAAATACACCAACATAATTTTAAGAGGCATTTCAGATAGAAAGTGACCTATCTTTACAGCAATCATTGTCACAAACTCATGAATAGGCAAGACTGAGAATTGTTCAGTGGTAAGCCACAAAGGAAAAAAAAAAAAAAAGTAGAAAGTTGACAGAGTCGACTTAAAGACTAAGACAGCCAGGACAGGAAGACCCAGGTCACTGGTTGTTAGCTGACTCCTGGTATGAAAGACATAAGAGGTATTAAATGTTAATGCACGAAGATCCATGTGTAAGTAGTCAAACAAGTTCTAGAAAAAGGTGGGGGCAGGTGGACGAAAAAAACGACTTGTGGCTGAGACTAAACTCCTGCTGCTATGGGCTTTTCAAGACTAAACAGGACAAACAATAGGAATTGTATTTTATGAACAATTTTAGTCAAAATGCATGAAAAGCCAGCTGTCTCTCCCTTGGAGAGGGACTTTGTACAAGGGCCTCTACTGACAGGACAAGGGGGTATAACTTTAACCTGACAGAGGGGAGACTGAGGTGAGATCTTAGGCAGAAGTTCTTCCCTGTGAGGGTGCTGAGGCCCTGGCACAGGCTGCACAGAGAAGCCGTGGCTGCACCATCTCTGGCATTCAAGGTCAGGTTGGACTGGGCTTGGAGCAACCTGGTCTAGTTGGAAAGTGTCTCTGCCAATGGCAGGGGTTTGGAACTGTGTGAGCTTTAAGATCCCTTGCAGCCCAAACCAGTCTGGGATTCTAAGATCCTCCCCACTCTTCCAAAGTTTTGTGGCACAGATATAGGTATTACTTTAGTGCAAACATTTCTCCAGCTCAGATCAGTGTAGCAATGTTAGGACTGTCTGACAAAGCAAATGTTCCAAACAAAGCTAGCAGAGAATTTTGATTCATTCCAGAAAATAACAGGAGCAAATAGCAATCAAAAAGACTTTAAAATCTCCTTTTTCTTCAGGCTCCTTTTTATCTTGGAATCATGAAAATATATCCTACCTCTAATCCATGTGGAGAGATCTTCAGGTATTCACTGACATCATTACTGTTCAGCATAGCCCTAATGCTGGTCAAGTCAACCTTCTCATATGTAAACTGCCTGCCTTCTTTTAAAACTGAAAAAGAAGGCTTGTTTTAATTACAGCTGCAGCAATCCTTTATTTCAATTATTTCACACCTGGGCAATCAATCTCTCTAGGATCCAGTTAATTTTTAGCATATCTGAATGAGATATTGACATTTTGCCAACACGAAAACAGCATCACTTCCAAAAAACTGCATGCTAAATATCCTCTAAACATGAGTGTACAACCTAGACCTCGGACTAGAGTTCCTACTGTCTAGTTTCTACTTTCAGGAAACACACAGGCAACTGTAAGGCATTCAAGTTCATACCAAGGAGCCACTGCTTCAGGATTTATAATTGTATTTGTATACTCAGCAGAGCAGAGTTCTGATTCACCACAGCGGACAAGATTTTGGCCATGGGAAAGGACAGGAAAGGGAAAACAAGAAACTTGAACTGAACCAAACTAGCTTTCTCCCTGTATCCACTTTTCACATGAAGTATCAGAAGTATTTATCTTGCCAAGTGGCAAATTGCTGACACACACAGAGTAAGATCTCAGATTTGTAAACTAAGACACTTCAGATGTCCCAAGCTTGCTACACACTTACACAGATATTTACTAAACACAACTGACACTGGCATTCCATAAGCTAGCTAAAGACCAACACGACCTTTTACTCAAATTTACCCAAAAGGCATTAGAAACTACAAGGTCTTTAGAGTTGTACCCCACAAATTACAACTAAACAAGGAAATCTGATGATTAGTCATCCTTCTAAAGGACAGATCTCATCAAGTGCTTTGTCAAACACTTTTTCACTTTTGATCACACAACTGTATCTTTAAGAAGTCTTTAATAATTCTTTGAGACTGCACTGCTGGGGTGTGATCACACTAGTGACGATCACCAGGACATCAACAACCCTGCCATTCCAGAGACAGAGCTGCACTACTTAGCTATTCAGCACATCTGCTGCACCATGTGTTACAGAAAATATGGTGCAAAGAAGAATTTTCACTGCAGCTTCAACCTGTAGAGTTCAAACCACTTCCTTCCACGAAAATTTTCCTTGCTAAAATTTCCTTTCTATGCTATTACACTGGATCTATTTGCCCACCTTCCTACCCCCTCTCCCCCTCCTACCCTCTCTCCCCTCCCCTTTTTTTTCCCTTTTTGAAGGAGAGTGGTTACAAATGCAGTCAGATATATTTACAGTAAGTGCTTATACAAAAGAAACACAAAAGTAGTCTTCCATCTCTTTGGAGAAGCCATTGATATTAAATGAATCCATCCCTTTCTTATACTTACACAGATTGTCTAAGCTCCACTGGGCACAGAACCCAACCTGGCGTTTTAAGTAGTCTGGATTATCTGCCCATTTCTCGAGCAAGATCAGTTGGTCGCTAATACATGACTGAGAAACTGTCATTTTATTTTCACCTGCAATGACAGCAAAAAGAGTAAATGCTATAAACTGGTGACAAGTTCAGTTAAAAACAGGAACATTCTGCAAATGTAGTAGAACCCCCCCTTCAAACCTCAGTATTACAAACAGCATGAAATTCACCAAGCAGATGCACATTAACTTTGCACTCAGATATACCACTCTTCAGCACAGAGCTGCATTGAGAGACTATTACATCACAGCTGTTCTCCATCTCTCTAATAAACATTTATTTCCTTTCAAATACCAAAGGTCTCATGTCCTAAGTCTTTATGCAGCAATTTCTGAGCTGGGAAGTACTGAGTTTCCACAAATCTCTAATGGTTTGTGGGTGGGGTGTCATTAAAACAATAAGTATTTTTTCCTGCCTACAAGTACCTAATCATAGCTGTTATCCACCTGTAATAGATTTATTTCAGTGACAAAGGCCTCGTAGCCTAAGCCCTTCTATAGGAATGTCCAACTGGAAAGTACTGCACTGAGTTTCAGCAAATATCTCAGGTGTCTGAAGGGGTAGACAGATGTCACTAAAGCAATAACTATTTCTTGTCTGTAAATGGACAAACATTTCTCTTCCATATTTGTGGTTACACCAACCCAGTCTCTCATGCTCCCAAGTGACAATTACACAGTAGAAGCCATAGTATGGCTGTTATGAGCAGTATCAGGCTAATACTTACTTGTTTGTGCAAACTTCTCCAGTGCTATTAGTGCAAAAAGCATCACTGTCGGATGGGACTGGAAGTTCTAAACATGGGCAGGAAGAAAAGTTATTTAATAAATACCCAGCACAGATGGGTAGGAGAACCTGTTAGTCTGTCACAGAATGTTTTAGGTTGAAGGGGAGGTCCACAGCTCCTCTAGTTCAGCCTCCTATTAGAGCTGGTTTGAGATCAGGCTGCTCAGTGCCTTGTCCTATTAACTTCTAATTATCTCCAAGGCTGGAGATCCTAGGGACTCTCTGGAATCTCAACTTTCTGTAACATATATAACCAGTATTTACTACATATGACCCTAACTTTTCACAATAACAACAACAAAATGCATTATAATTGCTACGTATGGAAACATACAAAAAGATGGAAGACACTTACCAGGCTCTGAAGTAAATATTCCAATACGCCTGGGCTGAGTAAGCCTATGCTTGCAGGACCTACAAGAACATTAGAAGTTAAACACATCCAGGGGAACTACTCTTCATGGCACAGATCTTTTAAACATAAAACAAGAATTAAAGAGCTTTTCACCAAAGCAGAACTATAAAGTAGAATCACTGAATGGTTTGCGTTAGAACGGACCTTAAAAGCTCATCCAGTTCCAACGCCCAAGGTGTCCAAGGCAGGGACAACTTCCACTAGAGCAGGTTGCTCCAAGCCCTGTCCAACCTGGCCTTGAACACTGTCAGGGATGGGGCAGTCACAGCTTCTCTGGGCAACCCGGGCCAGCACCTCACCATCCTCGCCTCCTGCTGTCTAATCTCAATCTCCCCTCTCTCAGGTTAAAGCCATTGTCCCTCATCCTGTCCCTAAAAGTCTAAAGTCCCTCTCCACATTTCTTGTAGCCCCTTTAGGCACTGGAGCTGCTCTAAGCTCTGCTTGAAGCCTTATCTTCTCCAGGCTGAACAAGCCCATCTCTCTCAGCCTGTCTCCAGAGCAGAGTTGCTTCAGCCCTCACAGCATTCTTGTGGCCTTCTGTGGACTTGCTTGGGCAGGTTGAAGTCCCAGTGTAGATCAATCATCGTTGTTTCTAGTCAAATATTTGGTATACATTTAATTACACAGCTACTGGCAAATTACAAACATATTCAGTCTACCTGCTGTAAATGGGCAGAGTTCTAGCCATATTTCTAAGACTTTAAAGAAAGACTCCACCAGCATCTGCTTAGAATTTTCATGATCATTACTTTTCAAAAAAGACTGGCTCCCTTTTACTTCCAGAATCAGGGTATAAAGAGCAGCTCTATTGATCAGTAGCCCAAAGTAAGTAAAACTGAGCATCTAATGTAGCCTACCTGATAGTTAGCTTGCAGCAGCACTATAGCAAGCAACCAATTAAAAAAAGAAAAAAACCAACCCTGAAATACTGTCTGCTTTATCAAGAGAAGTACAAGGGAATCCAACTCTGACATCTATGAACTCAAAACAAATTGCAGTGGGTTCCAACACAGCATTAACAGATTTGCTGCCTGAGCTGACACATAAAGATCTCTGTCCACTAAGATGAAAGTAGAGACAGTATCTCATTTTGAAGTAATATAACAGGGTAGAAGTATTACTGTATGAAAAAACTTCCTGCCCTATTTCTTTACCTTTTTTTTGGCAGAAATACTGTATTTTTCTAATAACCAGTAAGTGATATCAGACAACCACTTTTGCTCCTTTTCCTGTCCACTTTCAGAAGAGGAGAAAAAAAATTTTAGATAGAAACCCAACAATGAATGGGAAGGAAACTTAATCATTAGTTTCCAGCAGGTTACTAGAAATGGCAGGGAATAAAATTTCTTTCTATATGAGAAGACACCTTAAAATAGAATACCAGCAATTTTCTTTCAAGTAACATAGATAAGAAAATCTTTCCTGTGACCTACAATAAAGGAATACAAGTTTAGCAGGATAAAAAAAATGTATTTTTTGTTTCTTTACGGCTTACAAGTCTACTAATTTGATACTTCTGTCTACTGGCAAAAGAACTACTTGTCCTCAGTAACTCATGCACAGCCAGAGTAGGCATAGAAGAGACTGGTGACCAGTCCTGAAGCAATATACTATAAACAAACACCAAGCCACCACTACTAACTATGCATCAGAACGATTTGAGCTTTTTAAGTATGTGGGATTGTGATCAGCCCATACAGACCCAAGCTAGGGAACACTCAATGTTTTAATCACAGAGTAGATTGTCACATGAGGTCTCCCCTCAATGCAAAACATTATTCAGTTCTAAGACAATGTTTCTGAACTCATTTGCAGTGTGGGTGCTACAGCAGATGGTGCCTCAGTGAGCCAAGTGCAAGTTTCCTGAAGAATCCCACTGCTTTACCTGCTAACTTCTCTGCTAAGCAGCCCAGCACGGCTGTTGTATTCCGGTGTCTGGCAGGGTGACAAGCATCCTGGCAAGCAGCAGCTCCACTTAAGTTTAATATTTCAGTTAACCTCTGTAATGCATCCTGAAAAAGAAAAATCAGAATTCTCATCATCACTGACAAATAGAGCTTTCCTCCCAACTCAATACAGTACAACCAATTATTTTTATACTGTATCACTAGAGTCAGCATCACATCACAGACAGGCCAGGATGGTTATCTTTAAAGATACGAATGTAATAAAGACCAAATAGGAAGAAAAGTTCAACATAACTTTACAATTACTACCAGGTTGATCATTAGTGTCATCAACAGTTCTGGACACTCCAGACATAGACAACTGACCTACCTATAGCAAGGACTAGTAGACAAAGGCAAACTAACAACCAGCACATGTGGCACACCATCTATTCTATTTCCAGTGCCCTAAAACTCACACCCTTTCCAAGCTAAAATGGCAATTTTAGACTATAGAATTCTGGACTGAAGATATAAGCTCCCCACAAAAGTGCCCACAACACCCATCTTAAAGCAAAAGCTGTCAGCTTTGCAGGATGTCATAATGGTATTCTTGAGAACATAAATGGCTTTCTGCAGTCACACTGATTTAGTAAGTCACCACTGAGTGTAACAAATCTAAAATGCCATGCTTTGACTTGCTTCATTCAGGCAGTATGGTATAGGTAAGGTTCAAGATACAGATCTATAATATATCCTGGGTTTGGAGTAGTTAGGGGTTAATCTAGAGCCAGAACAAGTTCTCCACAGGGAGAACCCCCACCTCCAAAGTTCCAAATGCCTCTCAACTTTCAAGACTTCATGAAAGTTTCAGCTAATTCAGATTGAAATTACATAATCTGAGGCTAGGATCCAATTAAAATAGAAGAACTGCTCCTATTGAAAGTCATCAGCAGGCCATTTGGAGAAAAATGAGTACTGCTCAGGTTGAATATGTATGGGTTTTTTGAATTGTGTGCTGAGCCACATTCAAATCAGTTTACTGTGTTAGGGCCTGAGGTCTGTACAGAGATCACACTGAAAAGTAGTTCTGTTCCCAACGGAAAAGGCACAAATTCATAACTGATGAACAAGACTGACACTAAGTGGAAAGAACAGAGAAAGGATGACCGAGCCACAAGCCTGGGATGGAAAAGCCTCACTAAAATTAGATTCTTGACATACTGATACTGCTTTTAGCCACTACTGGAAATGTCATGGAAAGCAACTACTTTGAGTTAAAGACTTTATAGAATAAACAGTTTACTACACTGCCATTTTAACTTCATGGACTTCATAGTCTACAACAACAGAAAATTAATCACAACTTGCTGCTGTTCCCCAGCTGTCACAGAAATGGAGCACTGATCTAAAACCCTTAAGAACAAAATCTTTAATCTGAGCAGAAAGAAAACAAACAGCAGCAAACACTTTACCAGGCTATCTGTGACCAGCAGATCCCACAACTTGTGCCCTAAAGAGATTCTACAGGAATATAAGCTCTGTATGCTCAAGAAACAGGCAGCTTATTTCAATTGTCTTGCTACGGTCAATTATTTAATAGCTAACTCCTTAAAGTTCATAGAAGTCATGTGGCTTTCAAAAACCAAATCATTTGATCCCTAACTACATTGTACAGCTGAACAAAAAATTCAAGCCACTCTTCACATGGCACACTCAGTGTCTCCGTTGCCTGACTTTTTCAAAGACAAAAAATCTAGTCATAGCTTCAGTTTCAAAATCATTTTGCAGTTCATGTGACAGCTATCATACAACGCTTAACTTGATCAAGTCTCAGATGGCTCTAGGCTATTTGCTAGAGGAAACAAAACCACTTGAGGTAGTAAAGAGCTTGACTAGCTCTCCAGCCACTCATGTGTTTATGCAAGACAAAGCTACCACCCTCTGATATCCCTAACAATGCCAATGAACAACTAGAATTGGCAGCATAAGTAGATCCTTACATGAAAACTGCAGTGAGGGCATCATCAGCTTCTGATGAAACTACATCATGACAAGCATACAGGTTCTTTATACAATCACCACATGTAAAAGTATTTAGGGCCTTGAGCAGCCTGGTCTAGTGGAAGGTGTTCCTGCCTGTGGCAGGGTTTTGGAACTGTATGAGCTTTAAGGTCCCTTCCAATCCAAACCCCTCTGTGACTCTATGATTCAACAGCAGTTAGCATCTCGAGGCCCCCGATAAAACACCCACAACAGTGCTGTAAGAACACCTAGGGACACACTCTCATCCAAAAAACAGATCAGTGGTCACTGAAAATTATTCAAATTTGCCAAAATTCTATCTAGATAGTTCACAGTTAAAAGCACCTCATGTGTTTAACTTAACACACACTGGTGTTGCAGTTCTTATGCACACAGCAAGAACAAATTCAGTACTGACTTGTAGATGTGCAGCTTCCAGAACCGGAGAACAAAAAGGCAGAACTTGGACTACTTTTATGGCATCTGCATAGCACACATGTACCATGAGGCAGGAGACGACAGCAAGAAAAACAGCTAAAGACAAAAGGCCTCTTGTTCTTCTTCATGGGCCACATTTCCCCATTCCCCCACCCCCAATCCACCCGTCCACACCCCTTCCCAAGCTTAGAATCATAGAATAGTTAGGGTTGGAAAGGACCTTAAGATCATCTAGTTCCAATCCCCTTCCATGGGTAGGGATACCTCACACTAAACCGTATCACCCAAGGCTTCATCCAACCTGGCCTTGAACACTGCCAAGGATGGAGCATTCACAACCTCCCTGGTCAACCCATTCCAGTATCTCACCACGCTAACAGTGAAGAACTTCTTCCTTATATCCAATCTAAATTTCCCCTGTTCAAGTTTTAAACTGTTACCCTTGTCCTGTCACTACAGTCCCTAATGAAGAGCCCCTCACCAGCATCCCTGTAGGCCCCCTTCAGATACTGGAAGGCTGCTATGAGGTCTCCATGCAGCCTTCTCTTCTCCAGGCTGAACAGACCCAACTTTCTCAGCCTGTCTTCATATGAGAGGTGCTCCAGTCCCCTGATCATCCTCATGGCCCTCCTCTGGACTTGTTCCAACAGTTCCATGTCCTTTTGATGTTGAGAACACCAGAACTGCACACAATACTCCAAATGAGGTCTCATGAGAGCAGAGTAGAGGGGCAGGATCACCTCCTGACCTGCTGGTCATGCTCCTTTTGATGCAGCCCAGGATGCAGTTGGCTTTCTGGGCTGCACACTGAAGCCAGCTCATGTTCATTTTCTCATTGACCAACACCCCCAAGTCCTTCTCCGCAGGACTACCATGAATTTCCTTTTTGCCCAACCTGTAGCTGTGCCTGGGATTGCTCCAACCTGGGTGTAGGACCTTGCACTTGGCTTGGTTAAACTTCATAAGGTTGGCATCAGCCCACCTCACAAGTGTGTCAAGGTCCCTCTGGAAAGCATTCCTTCCCTCTAGCATATCATCAGAACCACACAGCTTGGTGTCATCGGCAAACTTGTTGAGGGCACACTCAATTCCATTGTCCATGTCAGCGACAAAGATATCAAACAAGACAGGTCCCAACACCGATCCCTGAGGGACACCACTCATTACTGATCTCCAGCCAAACATTGAACCGTTGACCACAACTCTTTGAGTGCGACCATCCAGCCAGTTCTTTATCCACCGAGTGGTCCACCTATCAAATTGATGTCTCTCCAATTTAGAGATAAAGATGTCATGTGGGACAGTATCAAACGCTTTGCACAAGTCCAGGCAGATGACATCAACTGCTCCACCCCTGTCCATCAGTTCCATAGCCCCATCATAGAAGGCCACCAAACTGGTCAGGCAGAATTTGCCTTTAGTGAAAATTATGTATCAAGTCACCACAAAATACTCCAAATTGCAAGTCAGAGTCACCTTCTGAACAACTCATGGTCTTGCATCACTGGTGAAACCCTCCCAGGAGCTATCATGGCTGTGACAAGCACGAATAACTGAAATTCAGCCACCGATAAATACACCTGCTTTAGACTCACTTTTGTTGGCAGTGGACATTCATCAAGCAGCAGTGTTATAACAGCTGGTCCCAAGGGATCTTCTAATGGAATAACTCTAATTAAAGACTGGACCACTTCCAACCAGCCTTCATCTGTCAAACAGAAAACAGAAGTAACAGACTTAACACTGTGATCCTGAAGTGTTCAAAATACATCCCTAAATATAAATTCAAGAACAACCCAACAGTTTGGGTTGTTTCTTCTTCTGTTGTTTAAACAGGTTTAAATTCAGGCAAAAAAGTTTATAGCAGCTTGGCTGCTAGTGAACCCCTCTCTTATTTGGAGAAAAATCTAGCCCCAGCCAGAGCACCTGTGATCTCCCACTGGTATTATGAAGGAACCGATATGGACAAGCACTTTATTTCACTGCAATACTCAAAGAGTTCAGTGTCCAATGTCAACTCTTAAGTATTAAATGCTGCATTCCAGATGACACTGAGGAAGTATTTCTTCCAGCCAGAATTAGAGGACTCTTCCCAAGTTCCCTCAAATGGGAAGACATGGGCCTCTGAGGAACTGCATTAGCTTGTCCCATGCCTGGTGGTCTAAAGAAAATGTGTTTTCCTAAGGAACAACACTCATTGTTTAATGAGTAGACAGCTTCTATTTGCAAGTATACAATAATTCACATACAAGACATTACTAACAAAGTAAACATTTGGATATACAAGAAAGTAGTTTACTTCGAAGTGTCTGCATGTAAGAGTGAGGTTAAAAAGACCTAGTGCTCCCTTCAACAGTGACAAGTATATAGGTAATGCACTGGAGTTTTTGTTTGCACATTCCCCTGAAAAACATTTTTCTGAAGTGCTGTAATATCTAATCAGGTCGATTAATTTATTATGATCTAGAAAAATATTTCCTAAGACCAGTAGTAACTCTACCAAGAGACAAAAATTCACCTAAGCCAGAAATTTAGCGGAGATCTTGAGATGGGAGAATTTCTCCTACTGTGACAAAGTTAAAACAGCCCATGTTCACACAGCTCATACTGCAGGAGAGCTTTGGTACAGGGTTGGAACAGCTACATCAATAAAGAAGAGGTAAGGACAGCAAAACCCCAAACAAAATGTACGTACTATTTGCCTGCATGGGAGCACATGGGTTTAAATCACGTCTACCATACGCATCTAGGTTGGCTCCGCCTTGCTGCAGATGAAAATGCTTTGTGGCTTACAGTTTAATGCCATTACAAGAAGTTTGTGGACATCCACTGGCTGCTTCTGGAGAGTTCACATGGAAAGTTTAACAGAGTTCAAAGCTGAGGCAAATGCAATGAGCTCAGTGAAGCTTCTGAGGGTAGAACTGTATTTTGGATACAACCTCCCTAGAGCTACACCAAGTTGTAATTTGTGCTGCTCACATGGATTCACCTTTGCAAAGGAGGGTTGTGGCTTTGTCCTTTTGTGGGGTTCTTTGTTTTGGTTCGTGTTTTTTTGGTGGGGTTTTTTTTGTTTAGTTTTGTTGTTTTTTCTTTGGTTTTTGTTTGGGTTTTTTTTGGGGGGTTGGTTGTTTTTTGTTGGTTTTTTTTTTGCTTTTGTTTGTTTGCTTTGGAATCACAACTTAAATGCCCAACACAATGCCTTGATACCTGTTTCTGCCATTTCATGCAACGTGATCATTGAATAAGGAGGCTCCTGGTCACTGAAAGAGATATAACACAGGTCAAAATTTTTGCACAATTATCAACATAATACACTAAATGATAATACACAGACAGAAATTACTCCAGTATTTAACAAAAGGAAGCTACATAGGCTCCAGACTGCTAAAACCACTTTCAGATCTGAAGCACAGATGGGAACAGAGCCTTTATCTGGCTCAAAGTGAACATCTGCATATCTACAATAGCTGATTAATAAAATGGTGATCCATATTTGCATGTTGAAAAGCTGAACATAATCTTTAGGCTAAGTGATGCTCAGCAGGGTTCCTCAGAGTATGAGGCAGGAGACTGTGTGAGAGGTTGTGAAGTGAGGTAAGAGCAGTGCACAAGGGATGCAGCTTAAACATACTTTCCCCCCAAAATTCTCTGCTAAATATATAAATACTAAAAGAGAACAAAACAAAAAACACCCACAAACTGAAAGGTGAGCCACTTGTGAGCATCACAGACTTCAAACTCAGTAACGAGCTGTAAGAAGTAAGGCAGTTGAATAGAACTATTTAACCCAGTCACCTTTCCATCACGAAAACCATAAAACCAAATTAGATCAGTTCCTGAGGCTCAGTGCTGGACCAAGGACAAGAAGCTATGGCCAGGTCTCTCCATCTGAGCATGCACTGTTGCTGGGAGTACCTAAAGCAAAATCTCAAAATCCTATTTAGTAAGCAGCACAGAAGTCAGACACTCCAGCACGTCCTAAATGCCTTATTTGGGCACTGCAGATTAACCCCAGGCTTAGAATGATACTCCTGCCACACTCAATTTCTATCACACAGGCCTGAAATTAAATTGGAAATGTGAAATACACAATTTTAGAAACTTTCAACACAGATTAATCAATGCAGATAATAGAACTACCTACTTTGGAGATATTAATTAGAAGAGAAAAATCTGTTGTGACTAAAGAGATTCACTGTAATGTTTTTTGTACCAAGCAAATTAACACAAGCTTGAATATTTCCACAAGACAAGGTTAAAATGAAATTTCATAGAATCCCAGACTGGTTTGGGTTGGAAGGGACCTCAAAGCTCATCCAGTTCCAAGCCCTTCCACAAGCAGGGACACCTTCCACTAGGACAGGTTGCTCCAAGCCCTGTCCAACCTGACCTTGAACACTGCCAGGGATGGGGCAGCCACAGCTGCTCTGGGTAACCTGCACCAGTGTCCCACCACCCTTATGGGGAAGAGTTTTTTCCAGATGAGCTTCCTCATTTAGAAACAACGCAGTCATTCTTGTAATTTCTTAATTTGCAAAGCAGCACTTCATATAAACTCCAAAAATTAGCACTTATCCTTCTGAGGCTAGGAAATGAAACTTCTTTCCTTGTAGAAAAGAGGTACCTCTAGACACAAGGGGGAAAATAGCCCTTGTCAGAGATATTTTAGGTCCAAACTTTGAGATTGAAAGCTAACAATAAAACTGAAGCAAAACAGAATTCATTGTAGATCACAGGGTAACAACTTACTGACATTTCATTTCAGAGTGCTTCCATGCAATAACTTTTGTATAGATTTTGGAAAAGAATGTCAGAAGAATGGATTTGATTTCTCTTCTTTGCACTGCTGCCTTCTGCTTTCCAAGGCTCTACTGTCACACTGAAGCCCGTATTTCCAACCTGTTGTTATTTACATAGTTTCACATTAGTGTGACTTTATTCTTGCACATTTTTGACACGCAAAGAGGTTTGTCAGCTTCCCTACCATTTCCTTCCACTGTAGTGCTTTCAAAACTGAAAAATCAGGTTCTAAGAGGAACAGGTGACAAATGAACATATTTATTCCTGCAGTGTTGCACCTACACTGAAAACCAAGACTTCCAGATGTGACTTTTTTTTTCCCCAAGCAAGCATTCCTATTAGTCTAATGAGGGCTTATCATCAGCTTCAAGTCCAGCAGAACAGCTCCTTAATTTTTTTCAGGCACATATAGAAAGTTTGCCTTATTAAGAGATCCCTTCATTATTCATAGCCATACCATTCTGTCTTATCTGCAAGAGTTTGTAATATTTAGCTGCATTATAAAACCAGCTGAGGCTTAGCAGCTGCCTTAATACAAAACAAGTGAAACTCATTTTTGAGCTCCCCACATCCAGATATAACTACAAGGAAATGGGTCTAGCAGAGGACTTCCAAGATGGCTGATAGCTAAAGAACATGACACAGAATCATAAGCTATGAGAAACAGGTTTGTTCATTCTTAAAGGAGAGTAGTAGAAAGGAGGAGACATCATACTGCTGCCTGCAATTGTGCAATAGAAAAGAGCAGAGTCAGACTTTTCAGAGTGCCCAAAGCAGGCATGTGTTAGAATACAGGAAATTCCAGCTTTTAAAATTATTTACTACTTAAGCCATGGGCATGGTCAAACACTAGAATCAGGACCCAAAGAGGTGGAGGATTCTCTGTATCCTGAAGATGTTCCAACGCTTGACTGGATAAAATCATGAGCCACCTGCTCCTGCTAGACCTGGGTTTTAAGTGGGAGGCTGGAGTGGATTGACTTTGTGAGGTCCCTTCTAACTGACATGGTTATGGGAGTCTGAAAGTATTTCACTGGAGCCTGTATTAACTAAGAAACACGGCTTCAGAAATTTGTCAGAAACAGGCCTCCAGGATCAGCAAAATAACTGCTTATTGTCCCTCAGTAGCATAGGAAAGCACTCACAAGATTATAAAACTGATTGACAGATCCACAGGAACAGGATCAGCTATGCATGAAGTGTCGTGAAACAAGAAGCTGAACTGAGGCAAAAGCATGCAAGGTTAGGAAAAGGCTTTCAAAACCCTTTTACCTTTACGATTTGAAGACAGAACACAAAATAAAACCTGGTTAAAAAACCCAAACCCCTCAGATTTAAACATTCGGGAAAAAAAAACAAAATGTTGGTATTTCCATTTAAGGCATTTTATGGCAGGAAGGCAAACTCCTCCTCTGCAGGCACATTCCAAAGTAACAAAACAGGTATATGAATCAAGGCTCACATTCTGATCCTCATCGACCTTAAACTCAAACCCCAGCTGTGAAGCTAGAACTGTGAAGCTAGAACAGTTCTTTTCCTTCTGTTTTGGCCTTTCCAATTCCTAGCCTGCACCTAACCCAAAAGATGATGAGCTAACTTATCCCATCATTTGAAAGGTCCTTTTAAAGCTTCGTAGAAAGCAATGCAAAACAAACAAAATAGGACAAAACCATGAATATCCCACACACCCTTAATGCTTTGAGCATGCAAAGAACACAATAGTGGGATCAGGAGTTGAACAGTCACAACATGCAGTCACTTAAAATTGGAGAGAAAACCTCAGTCTGTTTATACAAGCTAACAAAGATCAAAGCTCTTAGTTTTGCTTAACCATTTCCAAAGGAGTAAATACAGCCTGAAAGCAAAAATCTTGCACAACCACCAATTTTTACGGCAGAAGTTCCCAAACTCTGGAGTGTTTGTTGCTTCGTAAACTGTGTATCTACGTCACATAAGAAACACTGAGCACATTCCTCATCCCACCTGGGTGCAGGGCCTGACAGGAACTGTGAGAAAGCTCTCAGCTCTTGGAAGAGCCTGTACCTGTACACTTAGGAGCTACTTCTATTACCTAGGAAAGGTGCTCTTCTCCTAAGTCTCCAGATGGAAACATGGGGCTGCTTCAGAGAGGGTCAGGTGTAGATCAGTGAGAGGATGGAGACAAGAACATTTTCATTCATGCTGGATTGTTCCTTGAAGAGGTACTTACTTATCTACTAACGTCCGAATTACAGCCAGTGTGTCAAGTACTAGCCCATCCACGTTCTGCTTTTTCCTTCTTGGCTCATGAGGCCCTCGACCTCTCCTGGGTGGACGGACAGGGTCCCTTGGGTGGCTTCTAGCTTCAGGTACATATACTCTACTGTTCTCCGTTTGCCAACTCCGAGATTCCACGTTGTCTTCTGCTCCACTGTCATCGTGGCAAACACATGAGTTTCCCATATTGCCAGCCCTCACTGCTTCCAGTAAACAGGGAATGTGGTGCTCTAGAGTCAACAGTAAACCTTGAAAAAGGTTTCTGCTAGCACAGAACACAACCAAAGCAATGACAATCATCTAGAAAGTTTTAAGAGTAATGTTTGTGGGATCCTGAATCGTGATTTTTTTTGCATTGTAAGTGTTGTTACCAGCTGGAATGAATGGGAAGTCGGAGAATTAGTTTCTGTTACAATCAGTTAAAATACACATTGGTCATCCAGAAGGAGGTCTGAAAAAGCAAATCCAAAACAAGAATCAGTGTTTCTGCTTCTAATGAATAGCAGAAGAATTCCTATTTTAGCCAACAGAATCAGTCTTGGTGGGTAAAGCACCTCAGAAACAAAGTTTGTACCCAAAATCTATTGCAGGGAGGGGGAAAGGAAGGAAGAGGAAGTGCCCTGGGTAAAATAGCTCTCACACACACATCATTCCTTTCTATACTACCTAGTATTTCACATTTCTTCCATGGTTTTGGAAAAAAGAGGAACAACTTTGTCTAGCACAGTGTCTAGCACACTTTAAATTGAGCACACTGCTACCCTTTAAGTACTAAGTATTACCAAACCAATTTCATTTGTTTTTTATAAAGATATAATGCTTAGGTCACCCAAATAAAGGCTGAACTCTTAAGGGTCTCATTTCTTATCAGGATTATTCAGTATCATTTTCAGAAAGAGTCTACAAAACAGCCAAAATTGTGAAGAGCTGAACTTACAGTAATGGCATATCTCAATAAACTGTAGATTTAACAGTGAACGGTTTAGTCCATCTGTGCATAAACATATCTTTTGGAACGTGCCTACATCAACTGGATCCTCAAAGAAGCACCAAGTACTGACCCTGAAATAAACAGGAATTACAGACACCATTTTAATGCCCACAGATCTAACTGGAATTTTGAAAGGGGTGTTTTCCATGCAGGTTTATGCTTGTTCAGATCTAGTGTCAAACCAATATTCCCTTTTTGGGAACAAAAACTAATTCAATCATTCTTTTGCTCTTTATTCAACTGGTTTGGATCAAATACAGGCCCACTAGCAACCAAGATTGTAGGGTAGTCTCTACAAACCATACACTGAGAATGCTAGTAAAAGCAAGAAGATTCAGACCCCCTTTTCATAAGAAGTGATTTTTCAAGCCATAGGGTATATTTCTATAGATCAGTAAAGTTTCACCTAAAATAAAGCCTTACAAAAGACATAATTTCACTACTTAAGCATTTCAGGCATACTAGAATAAATAAGTAACTTTAAGACTAAGCACATGTTATTCTTTAAAGAATCAAGTTTAACCTGATTTAAGGTAGAAGTCATGGTGAATATCCTGTAACAGGTTATTATTAGTCTACAGTCATTAAATAATTTAACAGTATGCATGTGGCACTATAAAGTTCAAAAAAACACGAAGATCTTTCAAACATGAAAGGCTGCCATTGGGACAAGATCATAACAACATTACTTGGGAAGCCAGACACTGGTCATACAAGCAAGTCTCTGGATGTCCAGATGTCACTGGAGAGCACTGCAAACAAGCTTTCAGACTCTTCTCTAGTTTGAGGTATGTTATCTTCTTTTAGCACAGTGAAAGGTTCCGTATGAAGAAATTAACTGAAGGCTAACTAGGGAAGAAAAAAATCCCTTAAGGGATATTAACTGCAAAAAAAATACAAGACCTGGACAACTTGTTCAAGAAATTCCTAAACTACAGATCATTAGAAGGGTTCTGGCACCACAGTGTGCTTGCCTTACTCTCTAAGCAGTTGGGCCACAACAAGTGGTGGGACACAAGGCTCAGGAGCCCTTCCATCTGAGCCAACACAGCTGTTGACTTCATAGTCAGCCAGTCAAAAGTGCATGTGAGGGAGCCAATACAGTTTGTATGGATCTTAAACAGAATTGTGCAAGATCACAACAGGTTCAGATGACTTTGAAAGGTTGTGGGGTACCTAAGAGAGTTATATTTTTAAAAAGGACTAGTTATATTAAATACAAAATATGTCTTCCCAAGCAAAATAATATGCATGGATCTATGAATCTAGATCATTTAAGGGCATTTTAGTAACATAATACTAAAATGGAAAATGGTTACAGATTTAGAATCCGAATTAAGCTGTTCAGTGGCTTACAAAAAATATTAATATAGTGTATCTCTTCTCATAAAAATGAGCAAGGAAAGCTGTATTTTATGGATTAGCAGTAAGAACCAACCTAGGGAACAAAAAACAGACATAAGACAAGATCAAAACCAATAAGTGAAACCTATTTTTTTCTGGTCAACAACTTAAAGCATTAATAATAATAAGTGGTTCTGGTCAACTCACCCTTAGGTATGTTTGGCTCAGGAACAGACGAGCTGTAACAGAAGTGGACTGTACTTCAGGGTGCAGATGGAGTTGTATCTGGAGCAGCAGCAATCTGTAAGCCTTTATGTTGAGCAGTGAGTCATTATGGCTGACTCTGCTTTCACTTCTAAGAACTATGCTGGAGAGTCCCTGAAGACAGATGGGAAAGAAAGAACAAACAATTCACTTGGAAACTGCCTCTAAGGTAGATGTTTTCAACCTCTTCCCTACACCCCACATGACACAGAATCACAGAATCATAGAATAGTTAGGGTTGGAAAGGACCTTAAGATCATCTAGTTCCAACCCCCCTGCCATGGACAGGGACACCTCACACTAAACAATGCCACACAGGGCTCTGTCCAACCTGGCCTGGAACACTGCCAGAGACAGAGCATTCACCTGGGCAACCCATTCCAGTGCCTCACTACCCTTTAAGTAAAGAACTTCTTCCTTGTATCCAACCTAAACTTCCAATGTTTAAGTTTTAACCCATTACCTTGTCCTATCACCACAGGACATTGAGCCATGCTGTTATTTTCAGCTACATTCAGCCTTACAGGATAAATGCTCCCAAGGCTTCAAAAACCAGTTTGCCACCTACTAGCTTTAAGACTAGGCACAGCTACAGAAAAACACAATCTGTTTTTACAGCCTTGGTACTCCAGACACCACAGCACCTTGTGCACAGCAGTGAACAGCTCCTCACCTCAAAAGACTGCTTACAAGAAGAGGAGCAAAATAGCATGTGCTCCAGGTCACCCTCAAGTAGCGACAGCAGAACATTAAAACAAGTAGACTACAAAAGTTGATTAGAAGAAGGGGAAGAGAGAAACGACAGGATAAACTCCCCTTATTTAGTAGGAACTGAGCTTGACAGCACTCCTTGGCTGTTGCTTACCATCATGTACAAGGAGTTAATTGTCAAGTCTCAAGCAAACCAGGAGGCTCAGTAATCAGGAACATAAGGTCTATCTGGAACTGGTTCAGCCTGGAGAACAGAAGGCTCTGGGGACACCTTAGAGCAGCTTCCAGTGCCTAAAGAGGCTACAAGAAACCCGGAGAGCTGTTTTGGACAAGGGCCTGTAGGGACAAGACAAGGGGGAATGGCTTTACCCTGACAGAGGTCAGACTGAGATGAGATCTTGGGAGAAGTTCTTCCCTGTGAGGGTGGTGAGGCCCTGGCACAGGTTGCCCAGAGAAGCTGTAGCTGCCCCATCCCCAACAGTGTTCAAGGCCAGATTGGACAGGGCTTGAAAGAACCTGGTCTAGTGGGAGGTATCCCTCCCAGTCTGTAATTCTATGAAGAAAAGACTGCTACAGATCTGCTTTGCAAATGAGCAACACAGTACCAATGTGTTAGGAGAGGTTCTGAAGTGCAAAGGAAAAGCTTTCCGAGAGAAGGCTTTTACAACAGTGATGTACTGGATTGCATTAGAGCTGCGGCATTTTCCTGGGGCAGCTTTACAGCATAATGAACTTCAGCATCTGGCTGCCAGTGGCCATCCTGACTCCCTCACTCCAGCTGCTGAAGAGAAGATGATGAATGCATCAAACTTCAGGTCAGCTGCAGGATGGAACAGAGGGGGAAATACAGTAGAGAGGGAGAGGCAAGTGATGAGTGAACAATTCTGCTTCTCTCCAAGCTCAGAGACACTGCCAACACACAAAACCAAAAACATTTTGTACATCATGAAAGATGAAATATATTGTTTCAATATGATGTAACAATCTTTGCATACAGAGATGGAAAGAAATTTTAAAATTTAACTTCTAGCCTCATTTTTGAAAATCCCTCCTCTCAGTAAAACTTTGACAAAAAAATGTTTTGTTTTGATTTTTAATTCTAATAATACTTCACAGTCCACTTGCGATTAATATGGGAATAAAATATGAAGGTTTTTTTAAAGACATTGTCTAAAAGAAAAAAAAATTCAACAAGCAAAGAATGTTACAAAAGCAGCATCAAGAGAAGCCAAGAAAAGCCTCCTATCCTACCCAGCAGCAGACACTTAAAGTCAGGCTTAACAGCAAGCACATACTAACAGACAAACAGGCAGTTTCCAGCTGAGTTACACAGCTGAGTCTCTGCAACTGCTCTGAAAATTCAGCAGTCTTCCATGATAAGACCATGATCTACTGTTAACCAAAGAGTACCAGTTTCCTCATAAATTATGCTATTGGAGAGTTTTGTGTGGCTTGCGACTTTTACTTTTTGTGTTGGAACATGCCCTCCTAACACACTTTAACTCAAAAGTTGTGAGCTAACAGCTATGATTCAACTAAGCAACAGCATCATTTTCTTAAAAAATTAGTGCAAGTCAAAACAGAACTGAAAGTCCTCAGATGAAGCCACTGTGCTTGCAAATACCAGCAAGAGCTAAGCTACACCACAGAATGAAAACAGGTTCTCCATGCTAAAAGCTTGGAGCCCTTTCTCTGCAGTTAGATTTTGTGTCACTCAGACACACTTCAATGCTAGAAAGCCCCATCCCACCAATTTTGCACTAGCCTAAGGAATATTATTTCAGCAAATTTAAAAAGTGATAACACAACTATGAACATTGTTCACAGCAGCAGCCAGGCTGATAAAAGTGGTAACATTTACTTCATTTGGCTGTGGTATTTTAATAAAAGCTGGACCCCATGTTTTGAAGTGCAAAAACAGTAAAGGTAGCGGCAGTCAGCACCTGCTTTCCAACATTCCCATTCCCATTTCCACCCATTCACCCTGAACTATGACCACCAGATGCTACTTGTGCTACCAGCCATTGTGTGAGCATCCCTGCCACAACAAAGCAGCCACTCTCCTGGAAGGTTCAAGCACATACATGGACTCATGAAGGAGCTGCAATCTGCACAGACTGATGAGCTTGCTGCTGCAAAAAGCCCAAGTGGGCAAGATGAGCTCATTCTCCAGTGGAACAACTGCTGAGTAGATTTGCACCTGCGGGGCAGTGAGGATACCCAGCCAACCCAAAGGAGGCTTCCTCTGCACCAGACCATGGAGAACATCCATGGAGAAGTCAGCTCCAAGTGGCATTAAGCTCCTTCTCTCTGCAATGCGCAGTGCAAGAGCCAATGATTCATCCCCTCAAATATTTGCTTACAGCCAACCATAATACTGCCTCATGATGGAAAATGCCTTTCCTTTCCATGAAATGGGAGTGCATTGCCAAGCAAACAAAAAGAACTTCACACGTATAAATAAGCAGAGAAGGTTTCAGCCACCAGAACCGCTTTTCCAGCTTCTGCCACTGTTACAGGAATAAGACAAACAGTTTCTCTAGAGCAAAGTAATACAGGAGCTCAGTCAGCACACCACATAGTGAAGTTGACAGCTTTTCAAATGCAAACCACACTTTTGGGCAGCAGCTTCCAACTAAAGAGATAAAATAATTAGAAATATTTCCTGAGTATTTCTTTACCAAAGACACAATGCTCCTATAAGGGAAGAGATGGAAACACTTGTGATACCAGATGAAAAGTTCAAACACCAAGGAAACACAACTGATGAACTGCTGCAAGATAATAGTCTTTCAATACAGGAATGAGAGGGGGAAGAAGCCTGTTTGCAAGTAGAAGTTTTTATAACATGGAAGGGATATCAGGGTGGAAATGACTGGGGAGGTGATGAAAACCAAGAATTTTCAGTAAAATATATACAATTATCATAGAACCATAGAATCCCAGACTGGTTGGGATTGGAAGAGACCATAAAGCTCATCCAGTTCCAAAACCCTGCCACAGGCAGGGTCACCTTCCACTAGACCAGGTTACTCCAAGCCCCATCCAACCTGGCCTTGAACACTGTTGGGGATGGGGCAGCCACAGCTTCTCTGGGCAACCTGTGCCAGGGCCTCAGCATCCTCACAGGGAAGAGCTTCTTCCTAAAATCACATCTCAATCTCCCCTGTCAGGTTAAAGCCATTCCCCATTGTCCTGTCCCTATAGGCCCTTATCCAAAGCTCATCTCCAGATTTCTTGTAGCTCCTGTAAGCACTGAAGCTACTCTAAGGTCTTCCAGAGCCTTCTCTTCTCCAGGCTGAACCAGCCCAGCTCTCTCAGCCTGTCTCCAGAGCAGAAAGGCTCCAGCCCTCGCAGCAACTCCATGGTCTCCTCTGAACTCACTCCAACAGCTCCACTTCTTGTGTTGTTGCCCCAGAGCTGGACAAGGCTACAAGGAGGGGGTCTCCCCAGAAAGGAGCAGAGGGGCAGAATCCCCTCTCTCAACTTCCTGTTCCCACTCTGGAGATGCAGCCCAGCAGATGGGGGAGATTCAGGCTCAAGCTCACACTGAAGCCAGTTTATGGGAAGCCTCTCCCCACCCAACACCCCCAAGTCCTTCTCCATCCAGTCTCTCCCCAGCCTGTTTTTGTGCTTGGGATTGCCCCAACTCAGGCACAGGACCTTGTAATTATAGTGCAAAACTGAGACTGTCTCAGGAGATCACACTGAGATCAGAGATCAACCTTTCAATTGTAAGACTTCTGCAACTAAAGAGAAATAACTACTTGGCATCCAACATGGCTATCACACAGCACACGTGTAAGTGGACAACAACCTTCAGCAGGAGCAAGTAAATGCTGTGACAGTCCTTGTGCATGCAGTAACCAAGCACTGGATTGCTTAATTGGAAGCAAATCGCTCATTCAACTCTATTTCTTTCCAAATATCCTGGAGGTCTAGAGCTAGTATAAAAACTCAACGGGAGACAGCATTTACTGGCATGCAGTATGTCACCATCTGACAGACAAAGCCATTACGACGGTTATCTGTTCCCCTGCTGTAATCAGAGCACCCTAAACTGCAAGCAGATGCCTGTTTCACAAAAAGGTGAGGAGACTGATCACATCTGGAAACTTTCCAGCTTCTGCTGAGGTACGTGTCAGTGAAACCCCAAAGGGGTGTGCAGGACTTACTCTCAAATTGGGCTTTACTCCTGCAGTTTCCTCTAGGTGATTCTATCATGTCAGAAACACTGAGTAGCTGAAGGATCTGGTCTCTCATTTAACTCGATTTAACAGTCAAAGGAGGAAGATGCAGTAGACAAGTACCACCACAGTAGTTTCTTCCCTGGGAGGGTGGTAAGGCACTGGCACAGGCTGCCCAGAGAAGCGGTAGCTGCCCCATCCCCAACAGTGTTCAAGGCCAGGCTGGACAGGACTTGGAGCAAACTGGTTCAGTGAAAGGTATCCCTGCCTTTGGCAGGAGGCTGGAACTGGATGAGCTTTAAGGTCCCTTCCAATTCAAACAAGCTGGGATTTCTGTATTTCTTTCTATGTAGACTCACTGTGAAAATCAGAGTTTATCGTCACCTGCACACTGTACTATTTTGTCTTTTACTTGCCTTAAATCTGTTTATTAAGCTGGTACAGGAATGCTAAAAATGCAACATTGATATAAAGGCAACTTCACCTTCTCTCTTAAACTGGTATATTCAAAGCCGGCCTAGTAAAGAGACTCCTGTCCTGGCCAGGTTTTCCCCTTACCTCTGAGTACAGAGACACCCATGCTCAGGGCTCCTCAGGCACCCTTCTGCTACAGCTGTTTCTGAAGAAGAAACTAAAGCACTTACCACTTTCTGAGCTTCCCCATTTGAGAGTCCTAATTTGCCTCCTTACAGTTACTTATGTGGAACTGTCCTTTGTATCACAATCTCCAGAAAACTCGAGCTTCGCTTTATGTCTAAGTCACCCATTCAATGCTGATATCAATCATGCTTCCTGGTTCTTACCTCCCCAAGCTGTCAACAGGTCATTATATTTCTTTTCAAAAACAAAGCTCAAAGTTTAGCTGTTCATCTGCTTCAGTCCTCTTGATTCTGGAGATGGTTTTTTTTGCAAACGCATGTAGAGGTAGGACAAAGGGGAATAAATGGCTTTAAATTGAAAGAGGGTAGATTTAGGTTAGATACTGGGAAGATTTTCATCCCTGTGAGGTACTGGCACAGACTGCCCAGAGAAGCTGGGGCTACCCCATCCCTGGCATCATTCAAGACCAGGTTGAACGGAGCTTGGAGCAACCTGGTCTAGTGGAAGGTGTCCCTGCACAGGGCAGGGCAGTTGGAATGAGATGATCCTTAAGGTCCCTACCAACTCAAAACTTCTGTGTGTGTGTGTGTGCGCACATGTGTGTTTGTGTTATGCTTTGAGGCAGGTTACTACACATCTGAGATAAGGTTCTTTCAACCAGATAGTGGTATTTGACAGCTCTGGTGCAACTGAACAAGAGTTGACTCCAGCAGGCTGACATCATGTGGGAGAGCTGTATGATATCAGCAGCTACCCAAGGTAAGAGTATAATGCACTGCTTCAGAAGTGGCAGGAGGATAAGGACAATGCCCTGCAGACGTAATCCAACAACCTTAAGGAATACAAGCACATGGAATAAAATTGAAAGCTATACCATATGAAGTTTTGGCACATTCATTTGGAGGCTTAAATATAAATCCTTCAATTAATTCAAGTTAATCTTCCTTGCTGCCCTGAAAGTTACAGACCTTAACAATAAATAAATTAATTAAACACTGACAAAAAGATCCCCAATATCAGCATTCAAAATTTAAGGGGGAAAAAAATAATAATCAAGACATATCAGAACAGATAGTGCTGAGAGGAAATTGTGGAGTCTTTGGGTACCCAAGAAAGGTGTACAATCACACAGAAACACCACAAACACAACCCACTGGCTTTTAAACTTTTTCTAGTAAATTTAAATAATAGTCTGTTTCAGAAAGGATAAGGCTTTACCTATATTAGTACCCAAAAAACAGTGAAAGTTCTCTTAAATTATGGGGAGATCAAATCCTTGTAGTAAACTGCAGTAATACATATTTAAAGCACCTCATACATTAATAAAATATAAACCATAAAAACATTTTGGAGGGACAAATCAAGAGACTGAGCAGCTCAAACAGTCACAAAGGGTAGTTTTGCTGTGGAAACTAGATCTTAGGCTGACACCCAAGTAATCATCCCATAGGCTACAGAAAGATGCTACAAGCAAGGTGTGCTGGAAGCAGGGGCGGATCCTTGTCAGCAAACCACCAGCTTCATGTAACTGAGCTGGCACAGTGACAGCCCAGAGTTGCACTGTTTCTTGTCTGTAAACTAATCTCAATGCTTTTGTTTCTTCTAAGTCAGAGCTGGGCTTGTTTTCAAAGGAATTCAGGTACAGAGCTACACTGCAGAAGGCAGAACTGCTTCCTGCTGTAGACCACAGAGGAACCCCACTAGACAGCATGACTAAGCTACTACGAGTGCGTAAAACACTGAAGACAGTTTTGAATGTGTGAAAGATTTTGATAACGTTGCTGAAGAATTCAGTAATGCCTCAGTTGTAAGCTTGCATTTTCAGCTGTCTGACAACTGCCTTGGAGAGCTGAGCACAGAGCAGACAATGTCTAGATCCTCCTATTCTCAGCCTCATCAAATTTGTCACTTTGTGACACTGGTGATATCAAACCTGAAAAACCTAACAGTGCAGCAGGAAACACGCTGAAGAAAACTCCTCTTCCTGATAAAGTGAAGCAACACTGGAGGATAGCTCGATCTGTTGTTGGGTGTACCAATTTGTCTGGGGCTTCTAAAGCTGAAGTCTACAGAACTTGATGCACAGCTCTATGCAGGTCACTGGAACCCCTTACCTCACCTATTCGAAACAAAACAATAAAATACAACAAAAACCCACACAAGAGCCCAGTTTTGTTTCTACCCATCTGTCTCTTCGGGTTCTGCCTTGGGGACCTTTTCTCTCTGCCCTGCTACAAGTCTACCATGCAAGCAAAATGCAGGAGTATCCTGACATGGAAAAGGCAACCATGCATGACAAGTGCTTCTGTCAGCAGCACAGCCACTGACTCCAGGTCTCACAGGTATCCTGCTCCTACCACTGAGCTGGGATATTTTTTTTATAGTGTTCTAAGGCCTCCCTTGGTATGAAGAAACTCAGAGGAAGTTGGTTAATGGGTTTCAAAGCTCCTGTGGCCAAGAAGAGGAAGGGGACTTGACTGCCCAAGAGATGACCTGGACAAGAACAGAGGGGTTAGGAAGAGACAAACATGTATGTATTTCATAAGACAGTCTAAAAAAATGGCTTAAACAAGAGTGTGTAGTCATTTAGTTTATTGCTGCACATCAAAAAAGGCAGAAAGCACAAATCAATTTAAGCAGATTTCAAAAAGCTGTAATTAAATAAGGAACACAAAGTCACCATCATCTGGGATTTTCAGGAGAATTAAGATTATTTTTGATAATTACACTTAGATACTACTTTACTAAGTGTTCCAGAGGGGTAAAAATTTAAAGAGAACAACTCACCCATTTGTCTTATAATATTTTTTAACCTTTCATTCTAGGACTGATACATTGACCAGAGTCTGGGTGCAAACACACACACAATTCTTCACTCATCATTAGGAGAATGTTTTTTGAAGCATTGAAGAACTCTAAGTTTTCTGCATGCCACCAGACAGCTTTGCTTTTACATAAAAACAAGCATCAGTATACCTGCTGGGTTCTCATTTTCCAGTATCCCTTTCTAGCACATCCTACCATCTATAAGAGCATGTAAAATACAAACTAATGGACTAGCCTTCCAGCATGGGGTTCATTGGCTATCCTTGAACCCATGTCTAAAGCTATATTAATATCAGTTTGTGCATGAGCACTGAAGCAAGCAATTCCAAAAGCTTCACCAATACTTCAGACCAAAACATCCTCAGTTCTTGTCCTTCCCCTCATGCCTAGCAAAGCATCAAGATATTCAGAAACTTAACAGCATGAGTAAAGTGTTCCCTGTGACAAAAGAAGCCTCAGAAAGGAAGAAAAATAACTACAGTAGCAAGTGTTTCGCATGCATCTTCTCCCAAGCGGAGTGATGTATCAGGTAAAGGATAGACTACTTGTCACTGATTATGGTGACCTGCTGAACCCCCATTAATAAGCATACATTAACAATGAGGCACCCCAGATTTCGAACTGTCAGGTATCTCCATAGACTCCTAGAAAGGTGTGTGCTGGAAGGGACCTTAAAACTTATCCTGTTCCAACTCCCTGCCATGGGCAGAGAAACCTTCCACTGGATCAGGTTCCTTCAAGCCCTGTCCAAGCTGGCCTTGAACACTGCCACAGATGGAGCAGGCACAGCTTCTCTGGGCAACCTGTGCCAACACCTCACCACCCTCACAGGGAAGAGCTTCTGCCTAAGAGCTCATCTCAATCTCCCCTTTGTCAGGTTAAAGCCATTCCCCCTTGTCCTGTCCCTACAGGCCCTTGTCCAAAATGGCTCTCCAGGTTTCTTGTAGCCCCTCTAGGCACTGGAAGCTGCTCTAAGGTCTCCCACAGGTTTCTGTTCTCCAGAATGGATAAAACCTATCAAATACACAGAGTTCCCCTGGCAGAGGTGTGCTTCTAAAGTACAAGTCTGGCCACAGTAACAGTAGGTCAAGGTTTGGAGTAATTACAAGCAGGGCTGAAGAGAGATGACAATGTATCAGTCAGTCACACTTGAACATTTGACTTCCATTAGACTTCAACACCATAATAAATAATAGAAAATACAATAAAGGTTATGCTGGCACAGCTGCTGCTGTGACACGCCAGCTTCGCAGCCACCACATACGAACTGGGTATTGGCAGGACACAAGGAAACACAAAGCACAGTGATATGACACAATTCTAATTAGAATTATAAAGACAAAATCCCAGCACAGCACCTCTGCCTGCACTACGTTAAAGCAAGGAATAAATTCAAAGTCTACTGAGCAATCATGAGCTCAGGAGTGGGAAAACCAAAAACCACCACCACAAAACCAAGAAGTTTAAAATGCTGAACACAACATATTGACAATGCAACAGAACAGGACAAACTTTATCACATTAGCTTGCCTTTTATTTACTGGAAGGTGACAGTGTTTTAGCTTCATGCTCCTGTGTCAACAGGAAAATCAAGCAGCTCATAGGATGAGCTCTGCTCCACTATAAAGGTAGCAACATATGTTGAAGTGACTTAAAGACCAAGAGGAGACATTTTAAAACACAGTATGTTGGTAGCTAGAGGAGATACAGATGTGAAAGGAAATCTGAACAAAGCCTAAGGAACAGAATGTGAGGTAACATATCATGACAAACTACCATCTTTATCAACAATCACCAACTACTGATAACACTAACTTATTGCTTACACCACTAAATATCCACCTTTTATTCCTTAATTCTCACAAACTAGCAAAAAGCTTGAGGGAAATGGACATTGGTATCACCTTATGGACAGAGTACGAAAGATGTCTTACTTTATAGGAGGGAACCAAAATGTTGTAAGTAACCTATTTCAGCCTATTTTTTAGGCTTACAGCAAATGAAGCATGCAGAAAACAAGACCTATAGTGTGAAATTGCTGAAAAAAAAAACAAGGAAGAGTGCTGAAGTTGTGCAGAAAACCATCACACCTCTTCTACGAAAAAAAAAAAGCGCTATTAAAAGCACAGAACAAAGTTAACAGCAAGATGAAGGGAACCACGGACAGATCAGTGAATTCCAAGGCCATGGAGTATACCAGAGTGACCAACACAAAGCATTGCAGCCAAACTCCACAAATAGGAGGTAAAGGTCAAGTGAAAATTACAGGCTTCAAGGAAACCAATCACCCACCTACACAGAAGCACACACTAGTACCAAAGCTGAGGGAGGCATGGGGACTAGCTGAGTATCAGCAATCTAACAGCAAGTAGAGAACAGAAACTAAGCTAACAAACAACAATAGCAAGAGTAATAGCGAGAGGTGTGCAGAATGCAAGACAATGTATTAAAAGATCCTGAAGGAGCTTCCCAGGCAGGTGACAGCACATGCTGAAAACCTTCTGTTTTAGCAGAAACCTCAAGAAAGGGTTTGGATGGAAAGTGGAGAGACAGCAAGAAATGATCATGTAAATACACGAGTTTCATAAACCTGAACAAAAATTAAAAAAAAAAAAACGATAAACCAACCCCACACCAGGAGAAATACACAAGATATTCAACCAGACTTAGCAGAACAAATAGCAGAGATTAGGGCACGAAGGAATAACAGTAACGTTCTAAAGGAAGAGACACAGGAACAGGTGCCAGCAGGAGAGTGGGCCTCTTTTGCTGAGTGGGCTTTGTCAGAGAACAAAGACACATGCAAAAGCACTTGCAGAAGAAAGGGCCAGATTTAGATCAAAGAGATCAATTTTTGCGTTTGGATAAATGCAAAAGGAAAACACATTTAGCAGCATCCTGGATTCTTAAAAAAGTATGAGACTTAAGTAGTTTTTTTGTACAGTCCTGCAGAAATCCACCATCAAACACTGGAATCGAAGAGGAGACAAGATGTGACAGAATACTTCCAATGGCTCACAAGTGCTGACAACATCTACTATGAACAGATTTCTACAGTTCAGCAGGGAAACAGCAAAAAATTTTAAGCCTGGGATATAAATGGGGGAAGAGTCAAATGGATGCAGATCTCCACATGACAATAACCTCACACCGCTGATCCATGTACAGAACATTTTAAGGCAGAAAAACTAAATCAAGGACCAGCATGAGAGAAAAAAAAACACACCAACACAAATGCATTCACTCTGAGACAAATAACAGAAAATATAAAAATACAAGGCAAAGCTAGTGTTAAGTAGAAAAAAAAGTCATATGTTGAAGAAAACAAACACTGACACAAAACTAAAGAGAAAAAACAAGGCACTGCACACACCAGCATTCAGAAAACAGTGCAATATCTACAAGGCTGAGTAAGTTTAGAAGAGGAAAGGCTTCTCTTCTGTCCATGCTTTCCATGAAGCAAAGCTCCCCTGCGTGAGAAACACTAACAAGTGCAGGCTGCAAACAGAACCAACTCTGTGCTCGGGTGGATACCAAGAGCTTCAGAGCAAGATTTTGCAATAACATAATAGAAAATGAAACCCAGGATGACTACAGTCATCCTCAGTAATGTCTCCTCTACATTAAAGCTCTACACCTATTGCTGCACAACAAAAGGTAAGGAACAGCAATATTAAAGAAACAGGAGCAATGAAGATACACGAGATAGAAACAGTGATCAATAGGACAGAATCAAAGGGTTTAAAAGAGAAATATATGCTTGATATCGGCACAATGCCAGCAGCGCAAAGACCTGCTTTGTAAGCTGTGAACTAAGAGCAAAGCAGCACCCTGGCGTTACCGCTGCCCAACCCAGTGCTCAAACCAGAACCTCTAAGGTAAAGAGCTGCACGTGGTAGTTCACTCCACATTTTCGTATTTTCTCTGTAAGAGCGTAAACTTGCTCTGCAGCAATATTTTTTACAGTGATAGTGGTAAAAAGTTGTAGGATTCTGTCTTTTTACCTCGATATAAAAATATCCTAGGGCTCAACATGATTCTTCTGATCTTCCAGGAGATCCCAGAGCAGCGGGTCACCACGCCCCCACCCCGCCTGGGACTGCTGGAGCAAAACCCATGATCTGCAAGTCATTGCGGCTCCAGGACGCGTTCTCAAGCACATGCCGTAACACCAAACTCCCCCGTGCCCGAGGCGCCCGATTCCACCAAACTCCCGTTTATCCCAGTTTCGCTGCTTTCTTTTGCATGCACCTCAGCCCCGCTCCCATCGGCTCCAGGGCCTCCCCGACCAGCACGAGAAGAACCCGGCGTGCAGCAGCTTCTTCCCAAGGGCTGCCGTTCCCGGGGGTTACGGGAGACCCCGGCGAGGCAGCACGCTGGCCTGAGAGTGAGGGAAGAGCAGCGCAGCCGCTACCTCAGGCCCGGCCGCTGCCTCGCACCGGGTTCCAGTCAACATTCCTACCCCAACGACTCTGCCCCGAGAGCTGCAGCAGCACACACGGGAAGCCGGAGGGCGGAGTGGGGACAAGCACTGCTCCCTCCCCTCATTAACCCGAGGTAAGCTCCAGCATACTAGGCCCGCCACGACCACAGCCCAACCCAGCGCTACCCCTTTCCCTCAGCACCAACCCACTGGCCGCCCAACTCCACCTCAGCCCCGCAGCAGGCAGGTAAACAACTCCGTCCCGCCGGTGCCACCCAAGAGCGCGGCACTGCCCACCCCACCGCAGCCCCGCACGCAGCTCACCTCACCTCCAGCAAAGCGCACCAAAGCCCACAGCCTCCACCCCAGCACAACTCCACCACTCCTTTGTGCCGCGACACCGCACGGCGGAAAGATGGAGGCGACGCAAGGCCCACCTCCGACCCGCCCAGCCCCGCCCCCCGCCATCTCCCCGACGACCAGCCACACCCCGGGCATGAGCGCTTCACCCAATCGGGGCGCGGAGCCGCCCTGATGTCACTTGTCACTTGTGTGTTCCTCTTCCTTCCGTAAAAGCTACGGGAACTGGCTGTCGGAGGGGAGGAGACGCTTAAAGAAGAGTTTATTCGGTTGGCTCTTAGCGCCGGAAGGGGCGGTGCGGCCGGCGGCAGATAGCGAGCCGGGGCGGGTTGCTAGAGGGGATCAATGGTGGTGCGCTGGGCTGGGCCGCGCTGTTCGCTGTGACGGGTTCGTGGCTGCGGTACGTAGGTGCGTGCGGCGGCGGTGGCGGTCTGCGCCTCGGGGGGGGGGGTGGCGAGATCTGTAGCAGGGCTGGGTCCCTGTAGGCGCGGGCAGGAACTGCGGCAGGACTGGGGCTGTGTGGGCAGAGAGAGGAAGCCGGCCGTGCCTGGACTGTGGGGCCCTTCGGGTGCAGGGGTGGAGAGAGCCGGGCCCAGGCCCAGGCTCTGCGAGGGGGCGATGAGCCGGATCGCGCCGTGGGGGTAGCTACTTTCGGAGCCAGTGGCGACGGGAGGAAGGTGGGAAGAGGAGGCTACACTGAGAGCTCGGCGGTGGGGGCTGGAGCAGGCTCCGGCACCACACACTGGGCCTGCGCCAGAGAGGCTCACTCGCTCCGAGCGGTACCGGCAGAGGCGAGGCCAGATCCTGGTGGCGGGTTCCGGCCTGGATACACCGTGGTGGGAACGACACCTCGTCCTGGTTCTGCAGTGCCTCCGAGTTCGGCACATTGCTCCTGATTTGATGTGTGACAAGGTGCTGGAAGCGCCGCCGGGTGTGTTGCAATGGTGGGCAGCGAGCCTGCTGTTGAATGAGCTCGGAGAGTGTCGGGAGCTGCACAGGGGTACCCAGCAACGGCTCCAGACCCCTTTCAGCCTTTGTAGTGGCAAGGTTTGTACAGGTTTTCTTTTGTTTTGATCCCGGAAACATTACCATCCAGTAGCGTTAAAAGGTGCATTTCACTGGTCCAACGTGAACATTCACTATGACAGGGTGTCACTCTCTAGAATGCAGTCCTAAGTACAAGTAGACTTAATTTTTTATTTTTTTCCCCCACACCTTTGTGCTCCAACAGGTGATTGTCAGTTAAGTTGTTATTTGCTGGAATACATTTATTCAGGGACCAGCTTCCCGGACTGCAGTGAAAACATCCTAACAGTATGTCAAAACCTTAATCCACTTTAGGTGTCTTAAAATACAATGCCTAAGTGAACTGGCTGATCCGGGAGGCAGATGGTTTGTTGTTGAAGACTTTAGTCCCAGATGATACTGTGCTCTTGCTGAATCCTTATTTTCCAGTTTTTTCTTATGACTTTCTGTCACTATGGTATTGGAACCTTTCATTTTCTCTTTAAATGGCCTGGCTGAGGTGACACAAGGGGAGAATCAAATTATCTTGGTTTTACAGCACATGGGCAGGAAAGTTGGCCGTGTGTGATTAGAACTTCTAGGGAGATTCAATTCGCATTTTCTCTATATGTTTCCAGCTTGAACTGCCTTCAGAAATGATACTCAAAGGGTGGGTGTTCTGTGTTTTTTGGAAAAGGGACTGGGTAGTTTTTTGTTAACTATTAAAAGAGAAACAAAAGAAAGTTAGAAAAAAAATAAATTGCCCTGGCCTGACCTTCCTTTCCCTAACGTTTAAGAGAATCCTTTTGTCTTCTCTTGGAAATTCCCATCTTAAGAATGCACCCTCCTGTAAACTATCCAGTGCAAATGTCCAGTGCCTTGAGCTGAATTTCTTCTAAGACGTCTATTTGTCATTGGTATTGTAAACAATGCCTCACAAAAGTACCAGTTTTTGTAAGAACTTTGGGACTCTGCTTCTTACAGGAGTGGTTCCTGATGGTACGAAGGAGAGATAAACTGACTCTTTCCATTAGCTGGATTACTGCATCCTTTGCTCTCTGGAAGAGTAAGTGTTCCTGGTTTCTCTTCCAGTTCTGAAATGCAGGCAGCTGAGATCCTAAGTGAATAATGCTTGGCAGTGTCTGCAGTCCTTGAGGTATCTGCTGAAGTTATAACAAGGAAAGAAGTAACTAGAAGAAAATTACATTAGCATGACTTTAAATGAATAGCTTTAGGTTGTGTTTACCTTGTACTTGCCTATACCGGCTTGGTGTAAGAAGCAAAAATAAGCAAAAATTCTCCATTCTTGTCCTGGTTTAAGCGTAGCTGGCAGCCAAGTACCACAAGGCTGCTCACTGACTTCGACACCAACTCACTGCCCACACCCCAGTGGGCTGGGGAGGAGAACTGGAAAAAAGTAAAACCTGGGGGTTGAGATAAGAACAGTTTAATAATCAATATAAAGTAAAATATAGTAAGGGTGGAGGAGGAAATGAGAGGAGTAAAACCCAAGAAACCCAAGTGATGCCCAATACAATTGCTCGGCACATGATGATTGATACCCAGCTGGACCCAAGCAGTGATTGGTCCCTTCCTGGTGACTCCCCCCAGTTTATATGCTGGACATGATGTGCTGTGGTATGGAATACCACTTTGGCTAGTTTGGGTCAGGTGTCCTGTCTCTGCTCCTTCGTGGCATCTTGTGCCCCTCCTCACTGGCAGAGCATGAGACTGAAAAGTCCTTGATCAGGGTAAGTGCTGCTGAGCAACGACTAAACCATATCAGCATTGTTTTGAGGCTAAAGTCCAAACACGGTACTGTACTAGCCATGAGGAAGAGAAGTAACTCTATCCCAGCCAAAACTCAGGACAGTTCTATAGCATGGAACTTTCAGGGTAAATATTGAAAGAAGCCACATAAGACTGGCAGGAGCTGTTTGTTTCATCCTGGTCTTACAGCTGTCAAGACCATGGGTTTCCTTCTTAGGATGACTTCTTGGAGCATCTCCACCCTGTGCCAAGTATTGAAACAGAGACCTGACCAGTACTCAGTTCTAGGATCTGTTGAAGCAGAGAGAAGGAGCTGTGTTCACTTGGTCACAAGCGCTGCTCCTGTTTTCCATTTCCAGCCCCGTTTTAGCCCAGGGGAGTTCCCTCTTTCACTTACCTGAAGCTCTGTGTAACCCTGACAGACAGCCCCCAGCATCATCTGTCCAAGCCTAGCTCACCTCAGAGCTGCAAAGAGGTGCAGAATGCTTTTGAAAGTTAGAGAGATTGGTTGCCAACTTTTGAAATCTCAGTGTTAACCACTTGTAAATACATGCATCCAAGACACTGGAAACAGGCCAGCTTTCTCAGTAGATGGAAAGAACTTGGGAAGAGTGAGGGCAGAGTGTCAAATCCTTTCTCCAGAACAGAAAGGTGCAAGAACTGAAATGGAAGGTTTTGAGTGTAGGGGTGGGTTTTAATGTTTTATGTCTATATATATTTATTTAAGTGAGGTAAATCAGAAGTGGAGTGGGGAAAATTCCATTAAAATATTACTTTTAGGAAAGCAGCCTGAGACATAATTAGTAAAAAGAGCAGTAACTTTTTAATAGAAATTACTAGGAGTAACAGGTGGTGCTATTGCAGTTATGCAGTGAGTAGGTATCTTAATCAGTGCTTACTGTTTGGTGGTCTCTCAAGAACTGAAATCATTGCAAGTGCTGCAGGTCTGTTTTTCAGGATGTGTAGTAATGTCTTATTCATGATAAGTGAAAACAGGCCTCTGATGTCTTTCATACTGTTTTTTTAGGTCTGGCTGTTCCATAATGGATGGGGCAGATGGTACTGCTGACCTTGTGATTAACAAGAGGTTTGTGTCTGAATCTGAGCTAGAAGAGCGACGGAAGAGGAGGCAAGAGGAATGGGAAAAGGTCCGAAAACCTGGGGATCCAGAAGGTATGGGATAGATTTTAATTATAGGAAGGTGATCTGAGAATATTTTGCTTTCATGGAAAACAGAAATAAAAGGTAATAGTTTGTATTCTGCAATTTCAAAAGGTTTCTGCCTGAAGAAACTAAGATCTGTTGGTGATTTAGTATTCCGAAGACATGGTCTCATTTCCCGATTTGTTCCTTCCTTTCAGAATGCCCAGAGGAGGCATACGACCCACGGTCCTTGTATGAAAGACTTCAGGAACAGAGAGAAAAAAAGCAGCAGGAGTTTGAGGAGCAGTTTAAATTCAGTAAGCACCAGTAGTTCGTATTTTGAACCAAAACCAAGCAAGATGCATATATTGTGTGCAGCAACTGTGTGCAGCATCTGACTGAGGGACATATGTGTGTTTTGTAACGTCTCTGAGAGATAGAGGCTTCAGAAAAGTTATTATTGATGTCTTGTATTGTTCAAGGTGGCAGATGTTTGCAGACAGAACATTGTCCTAGGCTCTGTGACAGCACTGCGTAGGTGTGACACTCAAAAGATGCTAGCAGTTTTGAAGCTGCATTCCTGTAAAGCATGGAATGTTTGGCTTATTTTGCACAATTAAACAGAAAAAAAATAAAGAAATTGCCTGATACCAGTACCTGGAAGAGTGGAAATATAGCATGGTTTTGAGACTCTTGAACTCATTCTTTAACACAAGACCATTCTATTTGAATCAATAAAAATAGTCCTGTTCCAGCAACTGTTTTATTTCCAAGCCATAATTGATTGACACAAAAGTGAATTGAGGCTCAATATGACTATTTGGAAGAAGTAAACATGCAGGAGTTGATTATTCTGAAAGTAGGTATTTAGCTCTTCTTATGAAATACAAAACTAATTTCTGCTGATATTTGAATTTCTGGGTTTATAGAAAAATCCTTTGCATTGTATCACCTGTGTATGTGCTGCCGAGTGCAAAGATGATAATGAGAACTAAAAACTGATTAGTCAACCGTTTTGGGAAAAAAGGAGCTATTTGCTCTTATCTAAAGAGAAGTGAGGCTGATACTGTGAGAGTCCATTTTAACGTGGGTTCTGATCCATTTTGGATCTTTAGTTGGAAGCCTTACCCTTAAATGATTGTGTTAAAGAACAACTTAAGGAAGCTTCAGTTTGCCTAGTTGGATTCTGTCTAGAATTTTTGAATTTCTGATGTGACAAAATCATGTTTTATCTTTATCTGTGGAATGATCTGAGTTGTGTTAGGTAACGCTCCCTGCACCTGCAGGTGCTATAAAGTATGGCACTGATGACCATGACTGCCTTTTCTGTTTTGTAGTAGATGGTTTTAGAATCATTCCTGTAGCCAAATTTCTTTGGGAGAAGGTGAGTGGGAGGAACTGACTAACTAAAGATCAGTGTTGGGTTGACTGCGGACCACTAGTTTACATTATCAGATTTCAGACAAATTTGGCCACTTGTGACAAAATATGTCCCCTAATATGCTTGAATTTGCCTTAAAATGTTCATAAAATATTTTTCCATCCGTGGGAATTTTGGAAGAGTAGAAAATTATTTTGATGTGCTGTCATTCCAGTCTGTCAGAATTGATGATGGGATGTGGGAGAAGAAACACGTTAATGCTGAAGAATTGTGTTTGCATAAACAGACAAACTTAGCTATGCTCTAAACTTTTTGTGCAGATGAAAACCAGTACACAGACTAGCAGTTCTTTCTGCTGGGTTATTCAGAATTGCACGAATGTCTTCCTTTCAAAGTAAAGTAATTTTAGTAGACTGTTAACAGCATTTTAAATGAAGAGTAATCATAGAACTGTAGACTGGTTTGGATTGGAAGGAACCTTAAAGCTCATCCAGTAGAACCCCCTACCACAGGCAGGGGCACCTTCCACTAGAGCAGGTTGCTCCAAGCCCCATCCAGCCTGGCCTTGAACACTGCCAGGGATGGGGCAGTCACAGCTTCTCCGGGCAACTTGTGACAGGGCCTCACCACCCTCACAGGGAAGAATTTTTTTCCATTCTTTATAATGCAACTTTAAAAATTTTTTTCTTTCTGAATGATCATGTAACCAAACTAAGGAGAAATGGAAGTTGTTTCCTGTCTCTAATGTGATTTGTATTTTCGGTGGTGAAAAGTGGAAACTACAGATAGGAGCATGAATGCATCAAAGTCTCCAACTATACCTACAGGATTCTTTCCAACTGGAGAGTTTCTGGTTTACTGAAGTAAACTCTTGATCCAGGTCATTGTTGGTGATGTGACTAAGCAATTCTTGTCCAGGTAGCCACCAGGAAACTGACTTCTGGCAACTTGGATGGGAAAGACTTCTGATAACTGTCTAAATTGATTGTTACCCTTGCCCAGTTATATTAGATCTGTGCCATCTTCCCTTTGGTTCAGGAAACCTATAAACTGAGTACTGGAATGGAAAGCATCCCTGAGAGGGAGTAACAGAGAGGTAAACGGACTGCTCCCTTTAAGGCAACCCCTGCAGAATAACATATCTGGTAACCTGGAGAACAAACTGCTGTACAGTATTTAGTAGGGAATAATGACTACAGACAGCAAGCCTTGGTCTTTCAAAAAAAGATATTTTTATTACCTTTCAACTAAATAATTTGATTGAAAGACATTGAACATTTACAGACAGAAAATTAAAGACCTAGTGTGCACTATACTTAGGGCAGCATGTGTAGAAGGAATTTATTTTTGTTTGTGAAGCTAGGAATTGTCCTGGTTTTACTTAAAAAAAAAACAACCCCACAAATGTTAATCTCAGAGGATATACTAATTGTTTGCTCTAAGAAAATATACTTCCTATTTTGAGGGAAGATTTATGGAGAGATTTATGTGGGGTTTTTTTTTCCAGTTATTGATTGGCTTAAGAACAGACTCTGAGGAGACAGGCTTAAACTTGGTGCATGAAACCAAAGCAATGAAAATATTGCTTACTGTGGTTATTCCTTGTTTCTTGTGTGCTGTTCCAGATGGCATTCCAGACCTGCAGCAATTGATTTTCCTGAGTTGTATCAGCAAGTCTAATAGCATTTAATGGTTTCCTATGAATTGTGTCTTGCTTTTCTGTGTAGTAATAGTGTTGTGTTCAAACTGTGTTAGTTTGTTGTGGTTTGTGTGCTTGAAAGTGTAAGAGTTTCAGTTTGTTAACATCCAGTATCATTCACAGGGAAGTATTTTTACTCCTTAATTACAGAATCCAGCAGAATTCAGCTGCTTCCTAAGTGATTTTATAGCTTATCAACATACATGCTTTTCCTTCACTCAGAAAATATGGTAAGAGGCTTAGATGAAGATGAGACGCATTTCCTTGATGAGGTGTCTCGACAGCAAGAGCTACTAGAAAAGCAACGAAGAGAAGAAGAGCTGAAAGAACTAAATGAATACAGAATATCCTTTACATTAAAATGGCTGGTGGTTGCATAGAGGAGGAGAAGAGATGGGGCTGTAGTTTTATTCTGTGATAGACATTGTTTCTATAGAACTGCGTGACAGAATGTGTGCTATGATAGACTTTTTAACATATAATGTTTTCCTTGTAACCTGGATCTCCCACTGTAATACTTGATGATCCTCCCTCCCCCTCAACCCCCACATGTCTTTGGTACTTTTCTTCTCTCCCTCCACATTGTTTGGGATTTCGGTTTTGTTTTCCCAGTTATTGAGGGAATGAAATACCATAGCTAAAAAGAGAAGAACAAAGAGGAAAATCAGTCTATTACTTCTAATCTTTTTGTTTTGCCTTCTTATTGACAAGTAAATACCCTTGTTTGTTGGGGTTTTTTAACTGTATATTGGCTGTTTTTAACATACCTGTTTGAAATAATGTTTGAATGTCTCTTATTTTTTTCTGAAGTCTTAGGTACTTTCTCCCTTGTTCATAACTGCGGATGAGAAATTACATATGTCTGTACAGATGTACCAACTTTCTTCTAGGAAGTCAGTGCCCATGGAGGCTCAGCACCTTTGGGTAATACAGACTTTCAGGCAGTACTAAGAGCGCGATGGTTTGGGTTTGCTGTTAAATGCCAAATTTTCATGAAAATGTGCTAGAAAATAATACAGGATGCTTTTCTTCTCTGATCATGCCAGTCAGGGGAGGTTTGAATGATTTGAGGATTTCTATGCTAAGCTAGGTGTTAGGTTTTTGAGGTTTACTGAATCTGTGCAGAACCTGATGGTGTCTTACCTCCTGATGAAATCCAATGCTTTTAAGTCATCAGTGAGGAAAGCACAAGCTCTCCAGGATGCTCAAGTATAAATGAAAGAGTTTTTGGGCACAAGGAGGTAACTAAAAGCAGTCAGCAGGTGAAGCTGCATAGTACCAAAGCTACCAAGATCTGCATTACCTTGTATTTGTTAATGATGTACAACTTAGAGCATGTATTCTGAGAAGAGCATCAGAGTTACCTCAGCAGTGTGATTATGGAAAAGCAATGATCCTAGAATCTTAAAATGGTTTGAGTTCTAAGGGACCTTAAAGCTCATACAGTTCTGAACTCCTGCCATGCACAGGGATACCGTCTACTAGGCCAGGTTGCTCCAAGCCCCCTCCAACTTGGCAGTGCTCATGCATTTTTGTCACTTCAGAAATAGGCTGTAGTTGATTGAATGACTTGGAATGTTTTCTTGATTTGCTGGATGGGTGTTCATGTGAGATATATTTAGTTTTGGTGGTTGTTGCTTGCAGGTCTGGTTGGTGCAGAGCTGTGCCATATAAGATTGTGCTGTGGAAGCAGCTGACAGCTCTAGTTAGGTCACATATATCAGAGGTGAACCATACCAGCCCAGAGGGAATCTTACATTGTCTTGAATTAGCCACGTAACGCATGGATCCCTGAATTTCCTGAGCAGGGCCTCTTCAAGATGTACATGCCACCTAACCTCAGTCTTTGCAGTCTTAGAAATACTGTTTGGCTTTGTATCTGCAGTCCTGCTGTAAATTGAACTGTAGAACTTATTGCTGATGGAGTGGGCATAGGGAGAATGTTTTATAGTCACCTCATCTCATGAGGAACTGAGGAGTTTTGCTCATTCCTTTCCATTTGTTTTTGTTTTTGTTTTTTTAATTCAAGCATACTATTTCAAGCAGCCTCAAGGAAGCTTGCAGAATGACTCACCTGTGTTTTGAAAGCTTTGGTAGTATGCTTTTGAAACAGAAAAGGTGTTTTATGTCCTCAGCTTGTTAGTCATGGTTTATCAGTGCAAAATGGTTTATCAGTGATGAAAACCAGTGGATGCTAGGTAAATGTGCTGGATCTATAGGCACTGTTCAAACCAGTTGGTTCTTCCAAACCAATAAGAAGAATGTCAATGCCGTGGGTTTGATTATTTGGTCTTTTGCTTGGTATAACACCCAATTTAAGCTACCCAGAGGCATTAACTTCAGGTCAAAAACTACATAAATGAAATCTAGTATCTTAAAGGATAAGCATGCCTTGGAATAATTAAGGCATTGTCAAGCATTAGAAAATCATATGCATGGATGCATAGGAATTTTACTTCCTACTATGTGAACAACTAGAGGTTTTTACTTCTTGCCCTATCCAGACCCAACTGGTTTGATGATGTTTAAAGATTTACAGATTTTTTTTTTATTAAGCCATTTCCAAGACGTGTTCAAGAACAACATTCTCTTGTCTTAAATCCTGTGTAAATGTAGGAAAAGTCCCACTCCCAAGAAGCAGGTTCTACTCTGGGACAGCTTTTTTAATGCACTTGTATTTAAGATCAAGAGGTGTATTTCTAATATAGACTTCCTGAGAGGGAATACTTCTTGTCTAGGTAGTGTTACATTTGCTAATGGAAGCAGTACATAGAAGATCTCCATTAAAAATGCATGGTGTTGACTCTGGTAGTTGAGGAGTCAGGAGAATGCTTCTTGGATGGAAGTGGAAATCCTGTAATTTGGTATCATTTGAAAGAAAAGTCCTTGGGTTCCTCAGTCTGGCTTTTGTAGTGCAGTGTTAGAATACAGCAAAGTAATGAACAGCCACGTGGAAGTTGATCACTGGTGTGTGGAATCATGCATTGCAACATCAAACCGTACTTTACACAGTGAGCTTTCCGACTGCTTCTGATAGCCACAGGATGGCACTCCTGTGCCAGTTAAAATAAATCTGAGCAGAGGTTTTGACTGAGGCAGCTTTCAGTTGAGGTAGGGAGCACTCTAGGTTACCCCTGTATTCTTAGGAAAATTCAATAAGGAATGGCATCTGAATGCTCTTAATAGTAAAGTGATTGGAGACTTTGATTGTGTCACTTCAAAGGAAGTTGTAAGGGGTTTTTGATTTGCAGATGTTCAGTGGGGAAAAAAATTGACTTCAAATATATGGTCCATTGATGTGAAATTCACTGTCCAGTTTTTCTGCAGGAACGGGGGCACCTGTGAAACTGCAGCTTGTGGTGATGTCTTGTGATCAGTAGAGTTGCAGTCAGGTTAGATTTAGGATTATAAACAAATGCCCTTTTAAACTAGGTTGATTTGCCTTTGCTATGTTTGCAGTTTAAAAATTTTGCAGAAGCTTTTGTAACTCCTTTGGCACCTCATTAACAAACAGGATATTGCTTCACCAAGAATAGTTGGACATGAACAGTTGTCAGGGATGGGACTAGGTCCTGCACAGAAGGAGACCTGTTCAGTATGTGTGCAATGTGAGTGTGCCTTAATAACAGATCAAGCTCCTCCTTATCCTGTCTGAAAAACCTGCTTAAGCTACTCCACCTCATTACAGGTTTCAGCTGCATCCCACCATTCTAACACTGTTTTACAAGACTTAAGATCTTCTGTGCTGTCACAATTATTTTGGGTGAATCTTGAGCCACATGCACCTTTAGTCAGATGTGCCTCCCCCTTTTGGATTTGGTGTTCAAACTGGCAGTAGTAGCCTTGTGGCCCTTGGATGAGCTGAAAAGTTAAAGAAAAAAGTTAAAGTTCAGCGAGAAAGTTGAACTGTTTTGCTGTGGCAGGCTGATGTCTGCTGGGCTCAGCAAAAGGGGGGTTGGAGGAGTGGAAGTGAGCCCACATATTGCTACTTTTTTTTAAAGGGTTTAGAGGTTGAAGCAGCAAACTTCAATTACAAATGTGTTGATCTCTGTAGAAGGGGGAAGTATTGCGTTGCTTTTTTTTTTTTTCCTTCTTTCCACCATTGGTCCAGTCTGACCTTTTTGCTTTTCTAAGACCTTTAGGAAAAGGCAGGATGCTGGGTATGTTTATGGATGCTGGATGTGTCATGTTTTGCACCTTTCTGCCTTCAGAAAAACATTTCCTGATCTGCTGCCTGAACGCCTTTACATGGAGAGCTGGTATTGATACTGAGAATGCTCCAAACCCAGAGGATGAAGTCTCTGCTGTCTTGGCTGAATGTGTCACCTAAATGTCATTACAAATAAGGTTATTTTGGTAGAATATGTGAATGAACTTCAGCTGCTGCTGTCAGCAGAGCTGGCTAAATATATCAAGACAGGAAGTATCTATTCTCTCCATTCCTTCCTGGATGATCCTTAACCCTTGGTTCACAGCACTCTCACCAAAGTGGGAGTCAGTATGGACCCAAAGAAGGAAACTGAGAAGAAATTGCCCATGAAGTCAGTGGAAAACAAGAACAAATTCTCTCAGGCAAAGCTGTTGGCAGGAGCTGTGAAACACAGAAGGTTAGTTTCGCACCTCTATAAATTCATGAGGAACAGAACCAAGTTAGCAATGTAAAGGGAGGCAGGCCAAAACTGCCTTCAGAGAGTGAGCTGTGAACTTTAGCCATAAAGAAAAAAGGGGGGAGGTAGAAGAAAAGACCAGCCTTATTTCCATAGGCTCTCCCAAACTGTGGGAAAAACATGAAGCAATTTAAATAGATAAGCATGTGTAAAAGCAAGTGGGTAAACTCTTCGTTCTAGACTGCCAGGCTTGAGCAATCCTGGTTGGGGATCTAGAGGGAATATATTTTACATCTTTACTTATAGATATCAGTGTCACCTCACTCATGTGATTTCATTCAGGTTTGCATAGTGTATCAGCTGATTTTATCTGTGTTTGAATTGCTGCTGGGGGCATTGTGAGGGAAACAGAGGTTACAAGAGAGGAGGCTGGTGTATCAGTTTAATCTTGAGGACATGAGACAAACTTCCCTTGTTCCTCACTGATTTGCATTAATACATCAACACCCTTTCCATACCAGGGAGATGGCAGCTGGGTTTGTGAGCTGTTTGCTGTTTTGATCATTGTCTGCAAACGCAGTTTCTGGCGTGCTACAGGTTATGGAGAAATTAGGCATGTGGGACTAGGCGTATTTTCCACAGATGAATCGTCTAATACTTCAGATGATTACTGACATGTCAAAATTCAGTCAGTGTTTTAGTCCCAGAGAGTGAGAGGTTATTTTAGAAGCTTATCTTGTAGGGTGATGTTTAGCTGCCTGTGCAGCAGTAATTGCATGTCTGAAAACTGAACTAAGCACTTCCACCACCTAATATGTGTGGGGTTAGATAGTTGCTTGGGTTTTCAGAAGGCAGAGAAGAAAAGCCCCAAAATTATTACAAGCAGCCAACAATGTTTTGGGTTGGATTTTTTTTTTTCCTTTTCTTGTGACTACTGGTACTTAACACTGTAGAGTGTAGAGAAGGAGCTGGTACGTGCTTAATGGCACATCTGAAGTCTGCAGATGGCATCTGTTTGAAGAGAGCAGCTTAACTGACATGTCAGTGCCATCACAGACTTGCTATTCAGTCTTCTGGTTTTGTTGTCTTATCTTTCATTGCACACTGTCCAAAACCAAGTATAGCATGAGATCAACATCTGCTCTGTGAGCTTTGTAGCTTCCTGTAAAAGACGTATTATTATTAAAACCTTTCATGTCTACTGCATGCTCTGACAGGGATAGGAAAGAGCACGTAAGGATGCTCATGCTTCATCACTTTAGCTCATCACAGCTGAAGCTGGGAAGCATTTGTTTATGTGGATGGCTTAGAACTGGGAACATGCAAGAGCAGGGAAAAGAAGCTGAGCAGTGACAAGGAAGAGCTATGGAAGCTCTGCTGAGACCAAGTTGAAGTCATGCTCCTTTTCCCAACAGGACTCCTTTCTTTTTTAGGTCAGACACTGCCATTGTGAATTTCTGCAAGCCCTGCTGGGCTTCTTACTAGTAGGGTGCAAGACTTAAAGATGTTTCAGGAGAGGTTCTCTAGGTGCTTGAAGGAGGGGAAGGAAACCCTGGAAGGGAAGAGACATGGGTGTTGCACCAGCAACTGTCGTAATAATCCACATGAGCTATCCTGTGGGCATGTAGGGTGGCTGAAGCTCAGGTTGTCATTCTTGATCTCCTTTGAGGTATTTCCAGCTGAATAGGCAGTTCTGGGTTGCTGTGCAAGAGGTCTGACTCAGACTCCCAGAGTCCAAGTGTGTCTGTTTCCCAGGTTAACCTACTTGCAATGTAGGTGTTGGCTCTGTCTTAGATCCTGTGTGGTCCCTAAGAAGCCCCAGTTAACAGCAGTTAGAAGTGGTGATGGTCATCAGGGGATCCCACTGGCATTTGTTACAGCATTTGAGGCAAAAATGCAACTTTAACTTCACAATAATTAAATGGTTACCTTATGAGGAACAAGATGCTTTATTTTGTCCACAGTTCAGATGGTGGTAACGGTGTGAAGAGGTTGAAACTAGATACTGATCGTGACGAAAAGAATCAAGGTATGTCCTGATTTCTGCATGTGGAAAGCTGGCTGTCTCTCACCTGAGCAGCAACTGACTTGGTGTTAAATCTGATAGAGGAATTGCTTGTCTGGTCCTTTATTATAAAAGACAGCACAGGCTGCAGTTGGCATGTTCTCTCTTAAAGCAGCAGAAACAGTAACTATAGGTGCTGTGACAGCAGCCTTGATAGAAAATAGGGCTGGAGGGAACCTCTACACATCATCATTCTATCCCCTGCCTAAACCATCCCTGATAGATGTTTGTCTAAGCTTCTCTTAAATCTCCACAGATAAGAGATTATTCACCCTCCTTAGGCAGTTTGTTCTAATGCTTAACTGATACTACCCTTCAGCAGTTCTGCCTGATAGCTAATCGGAGTCTCATTGGCTGCATTTTGAGCCTAATCCTTTTTCTGTCAAGAGGAGACATGGAGAACAGATCATGCCCTTCCTGTTCACAGCAGCGTTTGATGTATTTGTATATTTCCACTTTTAGCTATTAATTAGAAGAAAATTGAGTTGCATTTCAGTCTTAGTTGTCAGGGCTGCAGTTGACCTGCTGTCAAGATATTCTGACACAAATAGGGTGAGCTGCAATTGTGTAATAGCAACCCGTGGTGCTTCCTGCATCTCTGTCTGTTCAGTATACTTTCAGAACACTGGAAGTAATTAGTTAGTAGTGGAAGATGAGAGATTTTGATTACAGAATGATGAACTAAAGCTTTTTCTTCAACTATGCTGTTACATCACAGAAAAATCCTCAGTAACACAAAGCAGAGCTATTTATTCTCATTTAGTGGGTTTGGTACTTGACAAGCATTAAACTAACAACTTTAGAATGAAAATCTGTAATGCCAGCATAGAGCTGGACTTAAACGAGTGATGGGCGGGGGGGGGAGGGAATCCCCTGAGGTAGCAAGTTCTTCCTGTCAGAATAGCTTCGTTGCAACGTAAAGCTGCCTTATGCTTTGATTAAATCCTGCAATCCTCCACTGCTGTGACAGTAGCAGGTGACTGACATGAGGCTGATTAAAAGCCCTTTTTCTGCACTCTCATTTTTGACTTAGCTACTTCTCTTTCAGAAAAACCATCCTGTGTTCCCTTGGGGAGCAGCTCAGTGGGAGGCTCCACAGTCCACTGTCCTTCAGCAGCCGTGTGCATTGGGATCCTACCTGGCCTGGGTGCCTACTCGGGCAGCAGTGATTCCGAGTCCAGCTCAGATAGTGAAGGCACCATTAATTCCACTGGGAAGATTGTCTCTTCTGTCTTCCGTACCAACAATTTCTTTGATGGTCCATAATGAAATCCTTCTGTGTGTAATGTAGTGCAGTGTATCTTCCAAAGCCCTGATGGATGCTTGATGTGTCCTTCTGCCCCAAATATAATCTTTATAGCTAACCTCTCAACTTTAATACACTCAGCTACTCCTAAGATAACTCATAATAATTCACCACCACCACCACCTTTCCATTTCTGGGGTGCATACTGAGCCTGTAAGAAGGGCTGCAGTCCTAAACATAGTAGCATAGTGAAGGTCTGCGGGTAGGGAGAAGAAAGGGTAGGGAGAAGAAAGCCTTATCTTTAAGATTTTCACAAAAATAATGAGTTCTGGTGATCTAAGAAGTTTACACAAGACTAACAGGCAAAAAGCCGTGAAGCAATGAAGTCTTGTGGAAAGAGCCATGTGTTCTGCTTTAAAATGCCGGTTTAATTCTGTGTTTGAGAAATGGGGAAGAACAAAATTCAAGCAGATGGTGAAGTGTAGATTGCCATGACACTGTAAAGAAGTTTGTGTTACATGATTAAAGATATTCTGAATGCATTTTTTTTATCTCGCTTGTGCCATTCATAATTGTTCCCATTCCAATAACCAGTTTCTGCACTACCCAGCCAGCCCCTTCCTCAACCCCCCATCCAGGAGAGGTACAAGCCAGCCTCATATGAGTGCAGAGGATGAGGGGAAGCTCTTGTTCTGAGTGAAGTGTCAGGAGCTGCAGTTGGCTGTTCTGCTCCAAAGCCATTGCTCCCACACCTGCACTTGACAAGGCAGTTAGCTTTTCTGCAGCAGTGTCCTAACCAGCATGCATCCAGAGTGGGTGCAATTCTCCATTGCAGCCAGATCTCTTCGTGCAGGAGCTGGGGAACTCCACATTCCTTTGCGGTCAGTGGGGTTTGAATTTGTTTTGGATTAAAGAAACTTTACTTAGGCATGTTTCTGGGTGCTGTGGACCAAGGAGCCAGGCAGGAGTGAGAAGTACTGGCTGTGGAAGCTGAGGGCCCATCCTTTTCATCTCTGCATGCAAACAGTGTGGATGGGAGGTCGGTGGCTTGGAACAGCTCAGCTGAGCCACTTGGAGGTGAAAATGCCTTTGTGACAGTCTCCCTCACAGCTGTCATGCTCTTGGTATCACACTCAGTGTATGTGATGCTGAAAAGAGAGCCCATGTCCAATGGGTCCATACTAGTGAACAGTTATCTAAGCGTGACCCTGAGCAGCTGGGATGAAAGAAGGGAAAGCTGAAGGTCTTTAGTTGGATTCACATCTTAGCTTGAGTGTTGAACTTCCCCAAAGGAAACAAGTGGAGTTATACTCACAGTGAAGCTATCCCTTTTTATTTGACAGCACTGTTCCACAATCAGATCCTTAAAACACTAATTTCTCCCCTGTTCTGGGTTGCCCAGCACCTCTTGTGTTTGCTCCAGTTGCTCCTGCTTCTTCTGTAACTAGTATAATTATGGCACCATCAGGTGGAAAACAGCTAGAGCTCTTGCTTCCTCCCTAATGCATTGGTTTTGATGATTTTCATAATACTTAGCTATGGAGTGGAATGGAAAGGGTGCACCAAAAAATGCCTGTTTTTCTTAAAAATTGAATTTGCAGGAGCCTTGAGCAGTCAGTGTGAGAGATGAAGGTGTCTCCCTGGCATTATTAAGCTGTATCAATAATCTCTATTGAGAGAATTGGAACAGCCTGGCCTGGCTATGAACATGCTGAGGTCATTTTCCTGAGTGATATTTTACACAGCTGCTGTGAAAATGGCTGATTTGGACATCTTCTTCAGGGGAATTGCCAGTCAGTTGCAGCAGATGTCACTGTGGTGGTCCACAGGAACTGCAGGTGAGATCAAGAGGGGATGTTGGACTGTGCAAAGCCAGGAGAAGGTGTAATTCAGTAAAAGCATGTGTGGGAGCCCTCTGTTTTCCTCTTGTTCCCCAGGAAACAGGAATAAGGTATTTGGGGAACTCACACAAACCTTTGGGTGAGTCACCTCTGCTGTTCTCATGGGCTGGCCTGTGTCAACGAACTGCAGAGCTGGCTCAGCTCCTTATTCTGTCAGTTGGTCCCATTTTCCTTCTTGCAGTCAGAAGTCATCTGATAAAATACTTAAGGGCACTGAGAGGCACTCTGGGGCATGAGGAGTGCAAGGGGTAGAGGATAAATCAGCAGCTGTGGCAGTAACCTTGCCCCAGGGCTGATGGGCTGGAGAAGAGCTGGCTCCAGCAATGCCGGCAGTCGGTGGTGTATTTTTTTATCAGCTAGGAAAAACCATGCCTGCACAGTATGTGCTTCAACCTCTCCCCAGGGATAGCTTTGTAAATGGTATGTTGTCTGTGCTAGTTGTTAAAGCTTCACAGAGGTGTTAAAAAAATCTACAGTCTACTAGCAGAAGAGCTTGCTAGGTGGTGCAGCTGCATGGGAGGTTTTCCTATGGAAAGAAAAAAAAACCCCACATTTTCTTCCAGAGCTACAGACTCCAATATGGAAGCTGATCTGTGTATACAGCATCATTTTTAAGTGAGCCACCCCTTAAAGCTGCTTCTCCATTTGAAAAAGGGTGATGCTTGTTGAGCTTTTTCCATTCAAGAGGGCTTTGCAAGGCAAATACTTCAAGGAGCATTCCTACCTCTCCCAAGAGATGAGGTCTCAACCAGTGCTGTGCTCAGAGCAGCTGCACCACCAGCTTTGACTCTGGCTTTGGCTGAGCTTTGGGGCTCATAGGGCAGCCTGTATGCTAGTAACTTGGTGGCAGTGGTGGAAACCACACATTTGCTAGCAGTGGTCAGTGACAATGAACACAGCCAGTAGCTGAGGTGCATGCAGATGAGCTGTAGGCTTCACACAGATGCCAACCTCCCACCCTAGTGCTTTTGCTAAGGGGAAAAGGGAGTCTGAGTTTGGAGTGAGGATGGTGATCCCTGCACTGTATTAAACTTTCTACCTGCTAGCTTCAAAAGCCTTTAATCTAGTTAACAACAGAAGAAAGCAGCAATTAGCGCTGGAGATACCATGTTGCTGATGAGCAGCACAAAGGAGCTGCTGGAGAGCAGGATTTCATTATCCAGGCCATCTTCTCCCAGGCAGCAGGGAGTTTTGTTACTCAGACTTGGAAAAATGTCTAGGGATAAAGCAGCAGTGAACCATGAAATTCCCTTTGCCACTTGGTTGTAGTTTCATTGATGTTTGCCCCACAAACATTATGTGTGCACACCAACTTGCTGCCCTCGGCTCAGGCAGTCACCAAATCTTTGAATCACAGAGTGGTTTGGGTTGGAAAGGACCTTAAAGCTCATCCAGTTCCAATCCCCTGCCACAGGCAGGGAAACCTGCTAGACCAAGTTACTGTAAGCCCTATAAGCCCTATCCAACCTGGCCTTGAACACTGCCAGGGATGGGGCAGCCACAGCTTCTCTGGGCAACCTGTGCCAGGGCCTCAGCACCCTCACAGAGAAGAATTTCTGCCTAAAATCTCATCTCAGTCTCCCCTCTGTCAGGTTAAAGCCATTCCCCCTTGTCCTGTCCCTACAGGCCCTTGCCCAAAGCTCCTCTCCAGGTTTCTTGTTGGCCTCTTTAAACTCTGGAGCTGCTCTAAGATTTCCTGGAGCCTTCTCCAAGCTGACCCAGCCCAGCTCTCTCAGCCTGTCTCCAGAGCAGAGCTGCTCCAGCGCTCACAGCATCTCCCTGGCCTCCTCTGGACTCACTCCAACAGCTCCACATTCCTCTTGTGTTGTTGCCCCAGAGCTGCACACAGGACTGGAGGGGGGGGGGACGGGGGAAAGACGGGGGGGGGGGGGGGGGGGGGGTGTCACCCCAGAGCACAGCAGAGGAGCAGAATCCCCTCCCTTGACATGCTGCTCACGCTCTGGGGATGCTGCCCAGCTTGGGGAAGGGATGGGAGTGGGTTCTGGGCTCAAGCACACACTGAAGCTGGGTGATGGGGAGCTTCTCCTCACCCAAAACCACCAAGTCCTCCTTAGGCCTGCTCTCAATATGAGAGCTGATGGAGGGCGTGTGGGGATGCTGCTCTCCCTTGGACACCCATATTCACCTCCACTTCCAGTAAAGCATCTTCCAGCATGTTGCTGTTGGTGGCTTTGGGCTGTTCCCGGGGCACAGCAAGTGGAATCACTCAGTGCAGTGTGAGTGGCTGGGGACCAGGACTGCCTTATCAGGGTGAGTCAAACACCCTGCACTGCTGACCTCGTAAGGTGTTCCCAGACCTTCCCATCTAGGAGACCCTTGTTTTAAATGTCCAAGTTTCTTTATTAACCTGAGTATAACAAATATACACAGTATAAAAATGAATATAGAATGTGACAGATGTACAGGTACAACACAGAAATATGAACTATACAATGACAAGTTCATTGAATGATAATAATATATTAAGCATTTCAGTACTTGGAAAAAGCAAGTTTTGATTGTAAAAATTGTATCCTGTTCCACTGAAATGATACAAAGTACATTCAATACTGAAAAGTGACACAACAGAGGGGGATGAGGGCATGGGTGGGCTGCTCAGTGTCACCTCAGGCTGGGACTGTACAAAATGAATCCAGACGCTTCTCTGAGATGAGTTTTAAGAACTTAGCAATTAAATCAAGAAGTACAAAGTGTTTTGGGGGGGTATTTTTTCTCTTAAAAACATGTGGAACATGCACTTCCAGTAGGATCAACGGGCTTCGGCAACATGCAGAGGGCGCAGCCTGGCACAGCTCTATGCCTGCTCCGAGTTGATGGGCGGCAAGTTTTGGTGCTTGAAGTACTGCACGACTTGCTGGGGCAGCTCTGCCAGCACAGCTTTGGCCAGGGTCTCCTTGGGGGCCTGCAGGCAAAAGGGACCAAACACCAGTGTAAGAACAGCCATTGGGACTGACTGAGCAAATGTGGCTGAGCTGTCCCTGACTCCAGAGTGTGGCATTTCATTTAATGCCCCCTCGAGTCTACTGGCAGCCAGCATTTTATACACCTTTGAAGATTACATTCTATACTACACCTTCCCTCCAGGAGGTGATTCAGTGGTAGGGAGGAAAAAACCATCCTGGCTAGGTTAGGAAAAACCTGGTACTGAGTAACAGCAGGTGAAATGGAAAAACACTGATTAGGTGCAAAAAGAGTGAAGATAAATATGGGCTGATGTTATGCACTCTCTGGCAATCCTGTGCCAGCAACAGCATCTGACCCAGGGCTGACTCCCAGCTGATCATGGTGGGCAGGCAATAGCATCTCATTTTGACTTTCTGTTCCTCTTTTTTTCTTCCTTGATCCGCTTTTTTCCAAAACACAAGGCTGGGCTGGGCCACCATCCCATAGAAGGTACCCATGCAGGGCCAGTGCCAGCATCATCCCTTTCCACAGGCACTGGGAGAGGATGGGGGAGAGTAGGAGCTCACCAAGCATTAAGCCCTCAGCACATGGCACATCAGGGGTGTGGAAGAGGCCTGGGTGGGAGACGTCAACATAGGACCATGGTGAGGGACATGAGCCCAGCACTGCCATGGCTTGCTGTGGGAAACCTGCCGCAGTGAACTGGTTTTTGGTCTGATCTGCCTGGCAATGACAGGGGTGGCAGTCATGGGGGGATGCTCAGATGGAGCATGCTATGGATATGCAGATCACTGTTGCCCCTGCCTGCGCTTGCCTGCAGCACTGATTTACATGGTCCACACCAGAGCAGCACTGAGGGATATGGAATCCAGGGCCAAGGTAAGGTGGGCTCTTCCCTCTGTCTGCCTCTCCAGGGGTTGCTCCACTTCCAGGATCATTTCCAGGCTTGAGACCCCATTCCTGCCTGCAGTCACCCACCGCTGCCCACACTCACGTTGCGAAAATCCCGGAAGGGCACAAACTGGACAATGTCACGCACGGCCTCCTCGCCCGTGTGGGAGCGCAGCACACGGCTGTCCCCATCCAGAAACTCCATGGCAGCAAAATCAGCATTGCCAACCCCCACGATGATGATGGACATGGGCAGCTTGGATGCCTGCACCACGGCGTGTCTTGTCTCATCCATGTCGCTGATCACCCCATCCGTGATGATGAGGAGGATGAAGTACTGCTGCAAAGGGGAGAGCAGAGGGTCAAACTCAACGGGATGCAGGTGCACCTTCACAGTGCAGCCAGAGCCCATGGAGTGTGATCACACAGGATGCTACATACATGGGGGGAGGCAGGTACCCTGGGGATTTAGAATCACAGAATCGTAGAAGGTTCTCTGGGCAACCTGTGCCAGGGCCTCACCATCTTCACAGGGAAGAACTTCTGCCTAAGAGCTCATCTCATTCTCCCCTCTGTCAGGTTAAAGCCGTTCACCATTGACGTGTCTCTACAGGCCCTTGTCCAAAGCCCCTCTACAGCTTTCTTGTAGCCTTTTCATGCAGTGGGAACTGCTCTGAGATCTCCTGGAGCCTTCTCCAGGCTGAACCAGCCCAGCTCTCTCTGCCTGTCTCCAGAGCAGAGCTGCTCCAGCCCTCGCAGCATCTCTGTGGCCTCCTCTGGACTCACTCCAACAGCTCCATGTCCCTCTTGTGCTGTTGCCCCAGAGCTGGACACAGGACTGCAGTGGGGGGGATCTCCCCAGAGCACAGTAGAGAGACAGAATCCCCTCCCTTGACCTGCTTCTCACACTCTGGGAATGCTGCCCAGCACACAAGGAAGTTCTGGGCTCAAGCACATACTGAAACCGGGTTATGGTGAGCTTCTCACTGACCAGCACCGCCAAGTCCTTCTCTTCAGGGCTGCTCCATCCAGTCTCTGCCCAGCCTGTGTTTACACTGGTGATTGACCTGACCCAGAAGCAGGATCTTATACTTATCTTTGAGCTTTAGGAGGTTTGGTTTGAGAGCAAAAGGCTTACTGCAACTCAGGGCAGCCAACACTACCCTGCATAGCAGCTCCCAGACATTTCAGGTATTCACCCCGTTTTTGAAAGGTCAAGCCAACAACAAACCAAGTTCCACCCCAAAATATTTTGCTGATTTACTAATGGAATGTACTTAATGACGGAAGAAAAAGCCTAATCTGTGCAGAGCTTCCGTATCACAGTCAGAAGTCTGAGCCAGGGGCAAAAAGCTCAGGTTGTGGGGTCCTCACTGACACATTGCACAGATGGGGAGCATCCCAGCTCAGGACTCATTAGTACCTCATACAAAGCTGTGGGCCTCACAGGTACAAGGGGGGATACAGAGGGTGGAACAGGCTGAGGGGGGGATGCCACAGCAGGGGCATTTGCACCACTCCCCAAGGCGAAAGTAAAGTGGTTGAGGCTGATCCTGCAGAGCAGGGAGAGGATGGGCAGATGGACAAATGGAGTGTCCTGCTGGACTCAGCAAAGCAATTCTGGGGAATGTGGACCTCCAAAAAGCCTATCTCCTCTGACTCCGGGGAAACTAATGGTTCAATTTCAGCACATTAGACATCTTGATTGTGCTGGAGAAAACCAAGCACTTAAACGCATTAAAGCCCTTTGTTCCTCTCCTCATTCTTTCTATTTCCTCTGAAAAATCACTAGTGCAGCCATCCCGGAAAAGCCCATTTTCCTGGTCTTACTCCAGCCCACATCTGAAACCTTCCCTTAAGCATCATCTTGCCTCAACACTCTCCAGTGCTACACTCCAAATACAAAGAAGGCTGGGTTGAGCTTAAACACAACTGAAGGATGTGAGCAAGGAGATATTCCCAAGCAGACAGCCCATTCCCAACCCCTTTGATTTGTTAGCTCTGCCTACAAAGCACCCTCAGGGTTTACTTCTTCCCTGAACCCAGACTTTTCAGAGCAAATTAGGGGAAGATATAGGTCTAAAGAACAGGACCCTATCATCCAAGCCTGGAGGGTAAGACCAGGAGATGACCTGCATTCTCTTCCATGGGGCCAGGACAAGTGACTGCAGCCTGACCGTGTCTGGGAATCAGTACAGGAAGAAGAATACAACCTTGTGGAGAGCAGCTGATAATGGAAACACATTTAAGCTGATTCCCCCTGGCCTCTGTGTGTGATCAAAAAGAGGAAACCCAGAAAGGAGTATTTCCTTTTGTTCCCTTTTCAATGCAAAATCCATAATGGGATCAGAGAAAAATGCTGGGAAGTCTGCCAGAAAATAGGGGGCAGCAGAGCTTATCCAATGTGTATCACAACATATTTCAAAGGCCAAGTGGGATAACAGCTGATGGTGAGGGTCGGCCACAGCCCACAGCCAGGTACCACCTTGAGCTTCTGTGGCAGGGAATAGGCTGCTAACGATGTAATTAGGCTCACGTGTGAGCAGGACTTGAAGGGATTAAGCAGCATTAAACAGCATGAAGTAAGAAAAGAGGAGATTTGACTGCAGGGACCCTGCTGGAAAGGTGTGTTTTAATTCTTGGGAGTTTATTAATCCTTCCCTGAGAGTGAAATCGTGTGTAATCCCTCTGCCTCTCCCCCCCAGCACTGACATGTTTTAATACTCCCATCCCTTAAGAGCCAACAGCTCCCGTGTTTGTGATGTGTGTTGCCGTGGTAAAATGACAAGGTTCTTTGGTTCTATTTGAAGTGCTGGGAGCAAGCGAGAGTGGAAGGAAGAGGAAGGCAGGTCTCAGCAGCCACCGGAGCCAGCAGCATCAGGGGGTCTTTGCTGCACGTGTTGAAGATGGGAAGGAAGAGAAGACGACCCCAGGGGAGTGAGATCACTAATCAGTAGCACTTTGTACTTCCATAAAACCCTAAGGAGTCACCACAGGCTTGCCTCTGCTGACACTACCAGTGCCGTTATTTAAAATCTCCCTTGATTAAACTATTAGTGCCACCGGAGAGGTGCAATTTGCATACGATTAGTGCCTTTGCTCAGCACGGAGCCCGTGGGCTTCTCCCTCCCCCACTGATCCCAAGACAGGCAACAAAAAAACTGAAAAGCAACCTCGATTTTTGCTGAATTAAACCAAATTCAGTATTTCCTTGTGCCCGCAGCTGAGAAAAGTAACAGTGCTCAAGACAAGGCTAGAAAATATCCTCTTGGATATTTTCCAAGAGGAGGAGGTTTCAGGGGTGATCCAGCTCTGCTTCAGGCAGGAATCAAAGAAGCTTCTACCCTGAGGCAGCTCCTGCCACACCCATGCTCATGCTCAAGACGTGCTGTCCTTTATAGGCAGCCTGCTGCTGCAGAGACCCAAGTAAACTTCATGGTAGTGTCTTCATAGAATCATCGACTCATAGAAAATTTTGGGTTGGAAGGGACCTTAAAGCTCACCCAGTTCCAACCCCCTGCCATGGGCAGGGACACCTTCCACTAGACCAGGTTGCTCCAAGCCCTGTCCAACCTGGCCTTGAACACTGCCAGGGATGGGGCAGCCACAGTTTCTCTGGGCAACCTGTGCCAGGGCCTCAGCACCCTCACAGGGAAGAACTTCTGCCTAAGAGCTCATCTCAATCTCCCCTCTGTCAGGTTAAAGCCATTCCACCTTGTCCTGTCCCTACAGGCCCTTGTCCAAAGCCCCTCTCCAGGTTTCTTGCAGCCCCTTTAGGCACTGGGAGCTGCTCTAAGGTCTCCCCTTAAGGAGCCTTCTCTTCTCCAGGCTGAACCAGCCCAGCTCTCTCAGCCTGGCTCCAGAGCAGAGCTGCTCCCGCTCTCACAGCATCTTTGTACCCCTAAGAGGACACCTTGGCCACCTCCAACAAGGCTGGACCACCAGCTGCAGCTCCAAGCACACATGGACATCCCAGCATCCCTTCACCACCAGCTTCCTCCTCCAATACCAGGCTGGTTCTGGCTCCCTTGTGACCCAGCATGACTGAGTATGGCTGCACAGGGCCCCCGTGCTGACTAGAAGATTTTTGACATACAGATGTGAATGCTCAGATGGACTAACTAATAGGGAGTTCCAGGACTGCTGGGAGGCTGGAGAGCCTGGACAAGAACTCCAAGCCTGGCCCTGAGCCCACTACCACTTGTCCAAGTGGCGTAAAAAACAAGGATCAAATTGAGCCTCCCTGTGGTTTTCAGCAATTCCCACTTAAATATAAAAAACTTTTCAAAGGGGAGTAGTAGAAAGGTTTTCTGGTTTGGATTCGGCCATCAGCCATATCAGAAGCATCATGCTTTACGACGTGGCTCAGGCTTGCTCACTCCTGCTGTTTGCAAGACTAGATGTGGCCCCCAAGAGAAATTTTCCTCCAGCTATTTGTTGTCCAAGGAAAATAAGCCAAAGGTTTGAAATCATGCTTGGCCTCTTCCCTGTGGCTTGTGTTTCCCATATGTGCCAGGGCAGCAGCATCACCACTCTTGTGCCCCACCCCACCCCCCAGGACTGTCTGGTCCACCCTGCACCAGGACAATCCTGCAGCATGCAGGAGCTGTTTTGAAAGGAAGAACCATGCTCCTGAGGGCTATTAGTCCATCCATAAGTACAGAGGATGCCTCTTTAGAACAAAGTCCCTTGGAGCTCAGCAGATGTCTTAAGAAAAAAATAAGGAAAGAACAAAGCTGTCCTTCCCTGTTTCCTGCCACCTACTGCCCAGCACATGCCAGGGACTCCTGAACCTGAGCTCATGCTGGTGCAGTGGTGAATGGCCGATGATGGTCTGCTACAAACACAGCCTTTCCCTCTCTGAACCATCACAGTCCTCAGCTCCTCTCAGGTGCCCTTCCCAGGGCAGTCTCATGTCCCTGACTCCACACCATACTGGCCTGTTCAATACCCATCACCCAGCCATTCCAGGGGGGAGCTTGCAGCCTTTCCCTGTCAGAATTAGGGAGAAATCTATAATTTTTTCACCATTCCTGAAAGACATGAAAGGCTTTGCATTGCCCTGCCCAAAGGCATGGGGATTGCCATTGCCTTATGGGATCTGACAGACTTACAGATGCAGCTTCTTGTTGGGTGGCCTGAGACGCAAAACGAGCCACATGGTTGACAATAGGGGAGAAGTTGGTGGGTCCGTAGAAGCGGATGTGGGGCAGACAGGCCGAGTATGCTTGGACAATGCCCTCCACACCTTCAGGGAAAGCAGAGAAACCAAGCATTACAGTTAACCACAGTTCAGACCCATCACAAGTCCAATTAGGCTTCATTAGCTAACACTGTCATGGGAGCTGAATTCAGACCTGTTCCCCTCCTGCCCATCCAGCTTCACAGGTTTTTTCCACTTCAACTCAATTTTCCTAATACTAGGGCTTTGCTCCTTAGTTACTTTGTAGTAGATCCTCAGACCTTTTGGGGTAAGTGTTCTCATAGTGCCCACAGTTAAAGAAAACTTTCCTTGGGGTTCCGCAGAAATCTTAGCATCAGACAAAGAGGAAGAGCAAACAGAAAAGCAACTCCTGGTCTCTGAACATAGCCAAAACCCAGACAGGCATGGGGCAAAGGTTGTGGAGAGAGGCAAAACAATCCCATAAGCACCCTCTGAGCTTCCAGACTGTGTTGGGAGCAGAGGGCAGAGACCCTTCTGTTTCTGCCACACCAGAACAAGGTCAATGGCTGCTCTCTGGGAAGGATGCATAGTGTGTAGTTCAGAAATGACCAATTCCACAATTAACCAGCTGACAGACAGTCCTTTGGGAAGGACCTGACACTGGTAAGAGTTGCAGGTGACTTCTGCACCCCATAATTCCTGCAACAAATCACATCCAGTGAATTCTTTACAGCTACCGGAGAGGAGCTGAACAAAGCCAAGGCAGCAGAAGAGCAGATGTTCATAGCCAGCTTCCATGAACTGGCCAGCCAGCAAGGTATGGGGGCTGGCTGAGCACCCATTTTGTTGGGGTAGGTCAAACCAGATGACTTTAGGAGTCCATGATGGCCCTTAACCACTTGGGATTTGAGCAGTTCTCCAGCCATGACTGTGACCAGCCCCCAGCTGTTAAATGAAGCATTAAGTCTGAATTCCCCTTCTGCTAAAAAGGCCTAGTTTCTTGCAGGCTTGCTGGAGGAGGAGACGGCTGGTAGGACACAACAGACATCATAATGGAGGATTTTATGCTGTCTGAACCCAGTTGTGTTTTAAACTGGGCATTCCTACACACCCCCAAATTTTCTCTGCTTTCCTCTGAGCACACCCTTAGCATGTGCTCTGCTTCACTGTCAATTACTGTTTGAATGCACCTTGAAAAATGCCTAAACTGTTACCAAAGAAATGCAAATGCAGAAGGAAAGATAGAAGACACTGAAGTCATCTAAGGATTTTTAAAGATGCTTACCTGAACAGAATGGGTTTGTGGGATTGAAGTTAATGGCAAACTCATGGGATACCTGTGGAGAAGAAAAGGCCTTAATTAACATGGAATGAAGAGCAGGTTACTCACTATGAGTTTAGGTGGTGCTGCAAAGCTGATTTGCAGCTGGGGCTTCCCTGGGGCAGGATCCCATAGTCACAGATGCTACAGTCCATCTTGCTGGGTCAGTAACATTTCGAGCCCTTTGCCACCCAAACAGGAAGTAGCAGCAAATACAAACAAGGTCAGGGTTGATCACTATTTGAGGATGAACTGGTTCCTCAATCCCCCCATTAGGAGTTGCCTGAAATTATTACATCATGCATTCTTCTATGGCTATCAAAGCATGTTTGCCCATCTGGCTTCCTACTGGCTGACTTGAGGGAAAACATGCAGAACGGATGTTCTCAGCCACCTGGGCCTTCTCACCAATCACTAGGAGGAATCGGAATTACTTCATCCTATTGCAGGTTATAAAGGGATAAAACTCAATTAACATCACAGGGAGGCCCAGCTCTGGCAGCATCCCAGTTCTGCAATTCTCTGCAAGTGGCCTGATGCATCAGAAGGGACTCAGGCACAGAGCAAACTGGACTGAAAACCTGATCTGGCATGCCAGCTATCATGGCAAATCATCATGACAAATCCATGGCATAATCATAATGGCAAGGCCAGCAGATTATTAGCTTCATCATCTGGGTCTGCATGAGTGTGAAAGGCAGCACAGCAGAGGTGACATAAATGCTTGGGTGTTATGGACAGCAAGTGCCTGCACAATCTCGGCTGGTTTTCATTGGCCTCCGAGGTAGGTGCAAGATCCTTCTACCACCTTCTTTCAGGCTGAAGGAGATGATCTCGTGAGGATGCCCTGTGGGACACCAGCAACAGCAAGTAGCCTTGCACACCCTGATCTGCAGCCCATTGCACTAGCCCATCCAGCAAGACCAAACAGCAGCACTGGCTATAATCGCACCTCCCTCAGTTGCTTCCATGGGAAGAACCTGCAGAGAGAAACCACGAAATGCTGGGCAACAGTTGATTTGAACCTCTCTCTGCCAGCAAAGGCAGGGCAGCTCAATGGCCCAGGTTCAAGAGAGGGTCAAGGCTCCTGCCCTTCCATATGAATCTTGCCAGTGTTGGCTTAGGTCAATAGCTTGCTTGGGGAACAACCATCAGACCTGGGAATTTGGGCATTCTTCACTCTGCTACCTTCAGTTTAGGCACCATAAGAAGCAAACAGACTCCAAGGAAGACCAAGGATGTGCAACTGCCTCTCCTGGCACGTCTGAAGGTTGAATGGGACAATCTAGGCTTTCAGGCCACCAGCTCAAGGGCTCTGAAACAAAAAGCTCCCACACTGTCGGTGCCAAACTTACAAAACAAGGATATTTTCTCCCTCTCATAAGGGTGGAGGTTTGCTGAGCTTCTCAGCCAGGGGAGCAGTTGGGGACATGCATATTCATAATACTGGCAAAATGACTGTCCTTTAAGGTGCCATGGAAGCAGAAGTCCTCCTAAGACTTCAATAGCAGCATGCATCTGATTCAGACTTTGCAATTATACCGGGCATTGTGTTGAAAGCAGCAGAAACTATTTTTGCAAGAGGCTGTAGGGTGGGAAACAGCATCAAAACAAAAGTAGGTCAACTAGAATTCCTCTCCATGCTGTGGAGCTGCTCAGCTGTCAGCCCGGTGGACGTCAACAGCCTGCTTGGGTCTCCCCATGCCTGTTGAGCACAACCAGTAATGCTCCCAGCCACCAGTAACCCTGGGTTAGAGAAAACACGGAGTCTGAAAAGTGTGACTGTGTTTTGCATACACCCTTTCTTGTAGCAGCCTCAATTTTAGCAAAATATCCAAATTCCAATATCTTGGTTTTCAGTTGTAAAGGGCTCAATTTTGTATTTAAAAATTCTGCGATAGGAGTATTTATAGATCAGGCAAGCAAAAATATTTTCACGTTTTGCACTGCAAAAGAGAGGTTTCTCTTTCTTTTAAGCTGCAACAAAATGATTTGGAGCTGTGCTCCTCACTGTCTACACAGCAGACCCCCTGCAGAAGTGTTTCAAAACCTCCTCTGGAGTTTTTACAGATTATATCTATATCTATATATATATCTGTTGGAAAACTCAACAGGAGAGCTTCAAAATAACGAAGAAAAAAAAAAAGTGTCTTGTTCCCTATCCAGCTCATACCTTGAAAAACAGTTTCTGTGCAGGCAAATGTATTTTGAGCACCTGCAGGTATTACATTCACCAGGAACTCAGAGGGAGAAACTCATTCAAACCACCCCAAAGGGTAAGACGTTCATTTGCAGCCACTCTGTGCATTCTTCCTCTGAAGGATGGAGACAGCTGCAGCTCCATTCTTTACGATCAGGAATTAGTGATATGTCTTGCAGACACACAACCAGAGCCTATGCCAGAGAACTGACACTGCAGAGGGTTCTCTGCCACTTCTTCTAGTGATCCCACCCCTCCTGTGACTTAGTTTCCTCATATATATATATATATAATGAAGCAAATGGATGCAAAGCCTTGGGTTGGCACGTTGGCAAAGCCACCAGCTCACTTTGGTCAACCCCATCTCCCAAACCTGTGGTGACCTGTGGGGGTCCAATGTTAACCATCACCCTCTCTACTGCTGCCTTGCCTTTGCTCATCCCCCAGAAACCAAAGCACATCTGCTTCCCTCTCCTGTTCCTTTGCTGGGAAACCGCTCAAGGCTCTCTACAGATCTGACACATGGCAAGATGTTCTTTGACATTTTCAATGAGACTTTTGTGTGCAAAACATCTTGCTGCGATGGATGCCTGGCAAGTGTTGGGGGAGCCATGGCAACGTGTGATTTATACTGCTCTTATCTCAACCATCTTTTCTATTTCATTCAGGTTTGTGGGTACAACAGCCACCCCCTGTTGTGCCCCTGGGGAGCAGCATCAGCCACACTGCTCCCCACCATCTGTACACTGTAACACCGCCTGCCCACTGTAACACCACCTGGCCGCTGTAACACAGGGCATGGGTTTCAGTGATTGCTTTGGCTTTGAAACTACCTAATGAGCTTTGTGATCAAAAAGCTTTGAACAAGGGAATTGGGCAGTCATGCTAGGTGAGCTGGGCAGGGATGAAGCTCCAGGCTGGAGTAGTGCAGGATGATGCACTGGGGATGCCTCCACTGCTAACCTGAGGCAACTGATGGGTCACACTGGGCATTTGGGTGAGTGATCTCTAGGCACAGGCCAAACACATGGGGAGGGAGAGTTGCTCTCTGCTGGGGTTTACATGGGCTTAGACATCATTCCGGGGGAAAAGGAGGTGTTTTTCAGCCCAAAACATTTCCTTGGCAGGCTGCAAGAGGCAGACAAAGCAGGAGAAGAGGAGAAGCATCCCTCTGCCCCGCAGCCCCTAGCCAGCATCTTTAGCCACATACCACCTCCAACCTTGCAGTAAGGGATGTTTCCAACCCAGCAATGCCTTTCCCATGGGCACTGACCCACACACAGAGGCAGCAGAGCAGGATGCTCACTGTGATTATTCACCCATTCCCTCAGCAGCCCAAGCCACTGTACCCTTTCCATCCCCACTATGCTTTCCATTGCTATTGCTCTCCTCAACTAATAAATCCCTGATGGTAGCTGGCTGTAAGTCCTTGGAAGCTGCTTACCAAGATTTTCCCACTGAAAGCTGTGAAATGATAGACCAGAGACGTTTGCTGGCCAAGGAGGATGAATCAGTTCCAAAGTGCACAAGGAGGGATCTCCTCCTGTGGCTGGCAAACAGCAAGAGCTCCCACTTGAGTCACATGAATTTTGGCTGCTGCAAAAGCAGAGAAAAGTGCAAAGCCAAGCAGGCAGGGCATCCCCAGCCTGGTGACTTAATGTGACCACTGCACTCAGCCAAGAGCAGAGCTCCCCTCCCAAAGAACACAACAGGCTCACTGAGACTGAACACCAGAAAGAAGCTGAGAACTTCTCAAAACTAGCAAGCAGAAAGAAAATGCACATTAAGGGCATGAGCAAAGAGCAGACAAAAGACCCAGCCAGTAATGAACGATGGGGGTGTACCAGCACATCTTCCCAGCCATGAGAACATGCTCCCCATCAGGCAGAGCAGTACCTGCCCACCTGAGGAGCAGGATGCTCCAACTCAGGCCCTTGCAAGATAAAGGTGTCTTTAACTCCTTTGGTGCTTAATCCCAGGAAAAAAAAAGGCTAAGGTGGTTCTGAGGAAAATCCCTCTGCTCCAGTTCTTGCTGGCTCTGGGGGCTGCATCACATCAAGGCTAACTAGCTCCCAGCCCCCTTCCAGGTTTTGCCACCATCAGACACATTCATACAGCATCCTTTTCCCACAGCCAGTATAGTTCCTGCCTCTTGCCAGGAAAATGAATCAATGCCTGGCTCTGTCCATTAATGCCAGGGAGCTGCCGCTTTCATACTAGCTTAGAAGAGAGGAATAGGCTGCCTGTGCCCCATCCCCACCTCATGGTCCACCCACACTGTCACATCTCACTCTCCACCAGTTGAAATCCCACATCTGCCCATTCCTGCTCTGCCTGGCAGCTTTTCCCTGGTCGAGCCAGCTGGGAAGCCCCAGCAGCTCTGCTCCTGCCCAGGCAATATCAGGACAAACTCTCTCAGACATGCAGTTAGCCACAACACTTCACCTTCCAGTCTGGTGGGAGCTGGGCACCGAATCCCAGAGCAGGAAACATCTTGTCTCTAAAAGAGAAGAAGCAAAACAGTGGGTGTATTCACACACAGGAAGCAGGCTGGCACAGCTCTTGCCATGGCCTCCCCATGCTACCAGCTCCCCAATGCCCAGCTACAGTGAGTGACAGCTAGAAAAGGAGCCAGCTTTCCCTTCCCACAGAACACAGTGCCTTTAAAAATCAGGAGCTGAACAGAGACAGAATATATGTTTGCCTTTGGCTTTTGATCCTTAGAGAAAACTAAGATCTCAGCTTTGCTTCATTACCCACAGGGATCAGGAGCATCCTCTTGCCCAAACACCTGTACCTCTTGTAGACATGTAACCCTAGAGATATAAACCAAAAATTAACTATTCATTTTGGTCACAAAAGCCACTATGGCGAGACCAAGATTCCTGTTCTGTCTTCTCTGTTGATGTCTAAGATTATGTTTTTGTGTGTTGTACTCTCAGGGCGACTAGGGAACAAGACAAATACCAGCAAGCTGAAGGCATCTGCCTTTGCACCAAGAAAGCACAAAGTGGATGCCCCACCTTTGCTAAGGCACCCTTTCTCTCAACAGAAGTGATGGGGGGAGAGGAGAAGCCTTGTCCTTACCCTGTTCTCCTCCTGCATTCCACTGTATATGGAAAGTTTCTCCAAGGAGCTTTTCAAAATTAAGGTGCTATTTAATGCTGGCCTTGCAGCTGGGAAATAGAGATACCTGCATCCCATCAGCCCCCAGGAAGCCAGGAAAACATCCTCAAAAGGGGAGGAGGCAGAGGGGCATGGTGCTTACGAGTCATAGTCCTGGATGATCTGGCCGACAGCCCAGATAGCTGACAAGTACTCGTTTGTCCCCATGGGGTTGATGTAGTGCAAAGAGGAGGGGTCTCGAGGGTTCCCGTTGGAGGCTGTGAAGTCAATCCCAACCTGGGGGACAAGAGAGAAGCACAGACCCATACTCCATTAGCAGACATCACTGCAGACCTAGCAACCAAGCCTTCATTGCCTTTGAGGTCTGCACACATCTCCATCAAGATCCAAACCTCAAACTTGGAAAAGTCTAACAGCTCTTTACCTTCCCTAAAAAAAGCTGATTCAATACTAAGTTAGGCAAAGCCATTCACTATTACACCTACATTTTTCACCAGCCAGCATCATGACTCATGTCCTGAAGCAGCCCTTGCTCCTGCAGCAGGCCATACCATCTCCGGCTCAGGATCTTCGCTGCCCATCTCCCAGTTGTTAAGTTCAGGAACTGAGTAGCTCCATGGACATTAAAGCAGCCAGAGCCACCTGGGCATCTGGATCTCAGGGTCTTTGATCAATGAGTCACAATCCTGAGCACATCTTTTCCTGGGGAATTCACTGGGCTTTTCTGAGGACCAGTGCATACTGAGCTCTCGGGGGACTTTATCAGCAAGGCACTCCTTCTCCTCCCTCCTCAATTAAGCTTGCTATTTAAAGACATGTGTAGAAATGCCCATCCCAGACTCAGTTAAATCTGATCAGCAGAGGAGATGCTGAACCACCTGATTTGAAATGACTGGGAAGGAAGAGCCAGGAAGAGGCAAGCAGGCAGCACAACTGTGCTCACCTTGTTTGCTCAGCAAATATGCAAAACCCAGAATAACTCTGGGGCTAAATTGAGATCAGGGGATTCACACTGGATTTTGCTCCATATCTGTAATGGGAGAGGATGAACTGTGATCCGGATGAGAAAGGACTTTGGCCTGGCTGGGGCAAGAAAATAGTCACAGCCTAGGACATGTCACCACTCTGTGCCAGACTGGCTGATAAAACAGGCTTGACAGGACAAGAGGACATGGTCTTAAACTGGAAAAGGGTAAAGTTTAGATTGGAGTTAAGAGAAAACTGTTGTTCAGTGAGTGTGGTGAGGCCCTGGCACAGGTTGCCCAGAGAAACTGTGGCTGCCCCATCCCTGGCAGTGCTCAAGGTCAGGTTGGAATGGGCTTGGAGCAACCTGGTCTAGTGGAAGGTGTCTCTGCCCATGGCAGGGCAAGTTGGACTGATGATCTTCAAAGTTCCCTCCCAACCCAAACTATGGTTCCATGAAAACCCAACTTCCTCATCAAACAACCTTACAGCTTTACCAAAAAACGTTGTAATACCCATGCCCATGTGCCAAGCTCCTGCTGAGCCACCACAAGCATGACTGGAGCACAAGAGGGAAAGGGAAGCACGGTAGGGGGACCCAGAGGAGTCAGACAAGCAATACCACAAAGAGCAGCACTAGAGCTACAGGTTCCTGAGGGATGCAGCTGCCTGCAGCACGAAGCAAGCAGCTGGACACAATGCTCCTCTCCTCTGTGGCTTTAGCCCTTCTCTCCCTACTGCCTTCCTCCATAGGAGGATACCAGCTGCCTTTCCAAACTGCAGGGGCATGTGCAGCAGCTGCCTCCTCCCAGCTCTGGTGTTCCTGCACTGTTGCACCCACTGCAAATCCACCTGGGGTTTTGGACTAAAGATGCCTTGGGCAGGGGAGAAGCCCTCCAGTAACCAGCAGATCTTTAGATGGGGTGTGGGGAGATTTCATTATTCAAGCCTAATTCACACAAGAGGTCTATGCTAACAATAAAGTTAATGATTTTCGCTTCACTCTCCAGCACCACAACCTGAGCACAGAGGCAGAATGGCACACAAAAGCTCTTCCAAACTCTCCCGTTCCTATGACAACTCTTCCTTCTCCTCACACTCTCCCACTCCACCATGTTTTTAGATGAAACAACAAAAATACAAACTGAAATCCTGAGTGCTCACAGCTCTCTGCATACTGCACCAGAAAAGTTTGGAGAAATTGAAAACCCCACTTCTGCCTTGTGGTGGTTTCACTCAGGGTTGTAATGTCCTCAGTTAGTTACTCCTGACAAGCTACAGTCCAGCTTGAAAGAAGGTGGAAATGGCAGTAAAAATGCAGAAGACCATCTCATTAACAGCCCAAAACCTCTCAGCTGGCTTCAAAATAAGGAGAGCTTCTACAAAAACCCCTGCAACAGGGAGAAAAGCCAGTAACATTCTGAGAAGGGGCAGGGGGTCTTTATGTAAGTCTGATCTTCAGCAAGACTCTAGCCAGCTCCCTCCAGGCTACTGGATGCATCTGAGCATCACAGTAATGACCCTCAAACACCCCAAACACATGCAGTTTAACAGCAAAACAAGGCAGTTCCTCGTTGCCATGAAAAGCCACCCAAGCTGGTGCCAAATCTCATGCAGAACCTCCCTCCCTGGTTTGACTGTTAGATAGCTGTTACTATTACTGGGCAGAGAGAAGCAAAAGTCCTTACAGTAAACATCAGCTGGCAGCCTCCCAGGATGTAGTCCAGGAAGGAGAAATCTCTGGTTATCTGAAAGAAAACCAAACCAAACCAAGGAGTGTTTCATCAATCTTCACCATTGCAGAACAAAAAAATACCAGAAAACCCACAGAAAGTGCCCAAGCCTGTGTCACTGTGAGGTTGCACCTTTGGGGACATTCAGCCACTTAGAGCAATGGGAAAAACCACCTGGGACTCCCACAGCACCATTTTGGCAGTTCACAAGTCAGATGAGGCCAAGCAGGGCTGTATGTTGGGTGAGAGTTGGGCTGGGATGCCCAGACAGAGGTCACTGAGAGCTGGAAGTGTCCGTCATGGTGAAATGAATGGAAGGTCCTCTCCCCATGGCCAAAACAGTCTCATGCCACCTGCAGATCTGGTGTGGGAAAAGTTGTATTGGTGCCATACAAAGGGAGGACTTCAAAACCTTAGCTCAGAACGACTGCTCTCAACTGACCTGACACGAAGGAGTTGGTAAGCACCTAAAGTTTGGGCTTTGTGTAGATGCTGCCTGTATCGAACACCTCCTCCTGAGTCTGCGGCTACCTGAGCATAGGGTGGCACCAGCAAGTTGATACATTGGGTGCAGCAAGTTGATACATAGGGTGCCAGGCAAGATACCCAGGCAGAAAGGAAATCACACTTTGATTCATGCTCTGCTGGACCTGCACTTCTAAATGCAAGGGTGCTGAAGTCAGAAAGGATGGGGGAGCTTAGGAAGAGCTGATCCCAGATAGGAGCAGAAACATCCCAGCATCATACTCACTTTGCAGGAATTGACAATTATGATCCCCGAGTTCTTGTAATTCTTTTTCTTCTTTTGCTTTTTGGGGTTAATGCACTCCATCTCAAGCTGTAACACATGAGGCAGACACCGGTGTGAAAGTGGTGTTGGTCTGTGCTATGGACTGAAGATGCCACCAGCAGCCACATCCCAGGGGCACCCTCCCTCCATGCCTCTCAAAGTGCTGACGAGACAGAAAAGAATCAGAGTGTGTTACAGGTATTTAATGATGGAATTGCAGGCACAGAACCTGCTAGGGATGGGGTGGGTCAAACACATGAATAATTAGGGCAGGCAGTACTCCTAGCAATGACAGCAGCTGTGATTATCCATGAGTCTTCACAATGTGCCTTCAAATCAGGTGGCTTCTGCCAAGACTTTTGTCCAAAACTTCAAGTGGAAGATGGGGACATCTTTGGCCACAAAACCAGTGCAGCATGTCACATGTTGCCTTCTGGCCGTCAGACCACAGGGCATCCCCTCAAATCACGGGTGCTGCTTCAGACATCTCAGCACAGCCCAGGACTGCCTTAGCTCTCTAGCTCAGATGCTTTAGCTACAGCTGTGGCCTTGGTCACTTATGGTGTTGGTAGGAAGAGAAAGGTGGCTGGACTTGGCCTCTCAGAACAGGTTGAGGGTCTCAGAGCTAGTACCAAAATCCACTGTCAGCTCCAAGGAGCCCATTCCTTGTTCTTCCCTGCAAGTGTGTCAGCACTTACTGGAAAGGCATCTTGGGCTTCACGCATCCCAGCCACTGAGGTCTGAAACTCCCCAATGAAGTCATGTCCTCCATCACTGTCATAGTCGTAACACACCACCTAGGGTGGAAGGAGCACAAACCACTCTTAGACACAGACACTACCTCCTGCAAGGAGACCTGCTGAAGTTCCCAACCTTTCCTGTTGAAGACCCCAAACAAGGGTAAGGTTTTGGGGAGGTTTGGGGATTGTTCTGCTTTGTTGATTTGTTTTGTTTTTTATAAACTAGCCATGGGGTTTTAGACATTTAATGATCTATTCCAGAGGCTCACCACCACAATGAAAGCTGAAGGGGCCTCCTTTACCTTTATCAGCTTCTCCACATCTCCGTCACACAGTGACACCAAAGGCACAGTGAAGGGCTTCCAGGTGGGGTCCAGTGTGTACTTGACCACCTGCAGGGTGGGAATAGAGGGATGCTGTTACAGACACATCTGCTGGGAGAGACTGGCACAAAGCAGGGACACGTCTCCAACCCTGGACCAGGTTCTCAATGGGGCAGCCCAGGCAAGCTGCAGAAGCTCCATCTCAGCCCTCTTCTGCCTTCCTAACTTAGATACAGCATCCTGCCTCCATCTCAGGCTGTAGCACTTGTGAGTTCCAACAGATTCATTTGCATTACATCTCCGAGGTAATTAAACAAACCTGCTTGAGAAAACAGCTGCAGCAGACTGGGTAGCATGGACACAACCAAGCCCAGAGCATGGGCATATCCACTTACTCCACCAGTCCAAGGCCAGGAGCTACTATTTATACCCTCTGCTTCCCCCTGCTTGCACCTTACTCATTGCTTACTCTCCCTCAACATTCCAGGGCAGCCTATATCCATCTGGGCTCTGACCACCAAGAAGATGGAGTAGTGGGATGCTGCAACCAGCCAGGAAAGCCAAACAGCCCTGGGCTCTCCTGCCTCATCTGAATAACATCTGCTGCCTCAGCTGGAGAAATATTAATTGATACTGTTTGACATTTCCTGAGAGAATACAACTGTTTGCTTAAGCTTCCTTGGTGGAAACAAGGCAAACACTGGCAGGCTCCAGGCACATGCCATGTACCTCAAAGATGCCTGCAGGCAGGTGAAGACCCTGTTTCATGAAGGTGTGGTGCTTTAAAAGAGAGATTCATGTGAGTATTAGAAAGCTGGATATAGGTGGCAGATTAACCCTTCTGTGTGCAAGGCAAACAGAGGGATTGGAGGACTGTGGACCTTCGCAGCTGCAGCAGCAACAGCACAGCTGGAAGATGTTCATGGCTGTGCTGCAGGCAAACAGCAACACAGGACCTGAAACAGGCATCTTGTTTTACAGACAGGCTTTGATGTGAGACCAGGTGAAAGAAACCCTGATGCTGCAAGCACAGTTTAGTCGAGAATATGTAAACTCCTCCTGCGGGAGGCTAGGAAGATGTCGTGGTTTAAACCAAGTCCCCCAACTCCCGGAGAGTTAGGAAGGAGAATCCAAAGAATGTAGCCCCCACGGATCGAGATAAGAACAGTTTAATTGCTAAGGCACAACACAAATCACCACTGCCATTACCACTACAAATAATAATGATACAGCCAATAACAAGCGAAAAGAATACAACACCCCACCAGCCACCGACCCATAACTCACTCCACCCTGCCCGGCCGAGCACCGCGTGCTCCCTCCTCCATTTTCCTCCTGAGCTCTACCCCTCCTCCTCCCTCTCTCCCAGTTGCATCCTGGGCATGACGTGCTATGGTATGGAATACCTCATTGGCTAGCCTGGGTCAGGTGTCCCGTCTCTCCTTCCTCCTGGCCTCCCCTCCTCCACCTGGCTGGAGCACGTGCTCAGAAAAGGCCTTGAACAAAAACACCCTCAAAACATGCTCGCTACCAAGCAACTGTTCCCAGCCCAGAAGTCAGAACACAGCACTGCACCAGCTACAAGAAGGAGAAAAATTACTGCCACGGCTGAACCCATGACAGAAGAGCAGAAGGAGCCCATGCACCCCAAGATGGTGCCCGTGCTGCCAGCCAGGCCCTGCAGTGCTTGGAGAAGGATCTGGCATCTCCACTGCATGAGAGCCAGCTGGGCATCCACACTGATGCTCCAATACCAGCTGTAATGAGCACCCTGATCCTTCCCTGTCAGGTACCTCCATCATGGCACAGGGAATACCAGCATCAGAGCAAGTGCTAGTTACATTTCCATACCAAAAGCTGTAAGAATGGGGAACCTTATTACTTTGTATCCAGCCTCAAAACACATAGATGGTCACGTGGTGTGGGATTCCTCTGAGGGCAATGGGATGCATTAGGGGCTGGTAAGGAGGAGACTGTTAGAGCACCCATTACTTAAAACAAAACCTGGCTAGACCCTTTTCCATTGAAACAGGAGAGCAGAGAAACTGGGCAGCAATCCAGAGGAAAAACCAGTATATACATGTGCTCCCTATAAACCTGATCTGCTTAACAGCGATGGCTGGTGCAAAGCCACGTTCCCAATTCCCACGCCTCTTCCAGGAGGAAGTGCTGAAGGTCAGTCCAAATCCCCACGTGTCTGAGAAACATATCTTGGTGAGTCAAAGCCCTGCTACCCACACTAAACCAGGAGGAAACATCAAAACAAGGTCCCAGCCTGCTCCCACAGAAATACAAAGAGAAATATTAAGTTTGGTGTGAATTAAATACGCATGGAAATGAGTGTGGGAAAGCACAAAAAAAAAAAAAAAAAGAACAGGGTTGGCGTCAGCCCATATCAGTACTACAGATCATGGGATGCTACACACATCCTGGTATGACTGGGGGAAATCCTCATGGACTGCACAGCAGTGGTAAAAAGCAACCTACTGCAAGACTTGGTAAATAAACACCCTGGTACAGGTATAGCCTTCTCGGCAGGGGCTCCAGCTCCACTAGACATGAGCCAAGTGCGGGTGTGCTGAAGCTGTAGACACCTGGAGACACCGGAGCATCCTCCTAGCTGAGGATCTGGCAAAAGCTTGTTTTAACCTTTCCCCATTGCTACTCCCTAGGTCACCTCCCACCATCTCTCCCCACCATCTGCTCAGGTCACAGATCATCTTGCTGTCCTGCAAGTGGAGCAACAGTGGTCCAGGGCTCAGCCCATGTCCAGGCTGACCGTAGCGGTTAACACAGCTTAGAAAACCATCTCCCTCTCTGCTTGGTAGATACAGGAGGGAATAACACAGAACAGATCGCAGGTCCTTGCTAGCCTCAGTAAATCTTTATCCACTGGAGTCTAGCAGCCTCAACTGGTACCAGGAAGGCAGCTATAAGTTTTAGAAATCCCTGGATCCCACCACATTTTATGGGTCATTGGTGAGACAGTACCATGAAGGGCAAGAGGAGCTGATGTAAGGAATGGTCGTATTTCTGCAGCTTGGGTTAGAGTTGTGCTCACCTCTGTTCTGTGGACCAGCATCCATTTCCCATCGTCACCTGGTTTATAGAACTCCAAGAAAGGGTCTGACTTTCCAAACAGGTCCTGGGGGGAGAAAAGCAGGATGGGTCACACAGTGCTCTGCAAGCAGCCAGTACAAGACACTTCCTTCCCCAAGCAGTGCCAACCCTGCAGACTCATGTCCTCACAAGAGTGGCTCACAAGCATGCCAGCAAACCGGCAGCACCTGTGGGCAGCCACTCCTCCATGCCCTGACCACATGATCCCATGGACTTTTGTGCCACATTTTGGCACTGATGCTGCAGGAGAGTCAGCACCTGGCATGTGCCCTGGCACCAGTTTGCTCCCTGGATGCAGATGCTATGGAAAACAGCCCCAGATGGGAAGCAGCTGCATTTGGGTTTGAAAAACATCCAAAGCTCCAAAAGAAAAACAGAATTATGAAGTGCATGAGTATCTTGGGGGAAAACGAAAAAAAAAACCCCACCCTCCTCCACACAGCAGTGAAGTATAAGCAGAAGAAATCTTTCAGAAGCAAGCTGCCCTGGTGTTGACAGAGATCATGTTAACACCCGCTGAGATGCACAGCCCTGAGTCGGTGTGTACTGCCTTTCTTGCCTATCTCCTCAGATATTCAAAGATACTAAAGGGCTGCTGGTTACAAGAAATACGTGTCTCATGAGAAAAACACATCCCTGCTGCACATGGGGGCATCTGCAGTGGAGTAGGACTCCACTGGTGACATCCACACAGGGAAACTGCAGCATTCCAACAAAGAACTTCATTCCCATTCAGCAAGACTAGGAAGTGGAGGAAAAAAAAAACAGCCTAAAATATCCAAAATTATTTACTGAGAACTCAAGCCATTGCAGCTGGGGTTTTCCTCCCAGGGGGATGTGGGTGCCTGAGTCCTGCAAAAAACTGGAGGAAGTTCTTAAGAGTTTGAACAGGAGCTTTTGGGGCTTCGAAGTGACGCAGCAAGGATGCAGGGGGCTGCTCATGGAGGAGGAGGAAGCATGGACACCCCAGGAGCTGCTGTCCACAGCCAGCATGGGAGGTGGCGGCTGGGACAGACACAGGCTCTAGTGAGGCTCCTTCAGAAAATCCATTAACTTCTGTATCCAAATCCTGTTTCCAAAGCCAGCCAGAAAAGTAAATCACTCCAAGTGTTTGGGCTTAGAGAAACAAAATCCTGCTTCAGTCAGAATTGTTCTGCCAGAAGAACAGACCAAAAAGTCTCACAGGGATGTGCTCTGGTAATATGGGGCTATTTTCTCCTACCCTTTTTCACATGTTTTCAGAAGAGAAACCCAAGCCATTTTTTTCTGCAGGGTTAGGGTTATGGCACAGTTCTGATCCTGCTCACTCACAGTGCCTGGCCTTGGCACTTTCAATCTTCACTGATGGATTAAAGAACCAGCAATGGGTACCTGACCCTGCTTCTGCCAGCTTAACTTGCAACCCAGTGCAGTTGCAACAGCCAGCCCAGTGTGGGTTAGTGGGGGCACCAGCTCAGATGGCAGCACGGAGCTTTGAAGGATTCTGCTGTCATCCCATGTGGACCAGCCTGGTCTGCAAGTCCAGTCAATATTGTTCCATTAAAAATGGGGTGCGAGATGCCTCCAAGCCACAGGATTACATGCTGCTATTTTAAAACATCAAAACAACAAACACCTCACTCCTGCAAACCTGGCACGAGATGGAAGCTGAGCAACCACAGGAGCTCAGCAGACCAGATCAGTCTGCAAACTGATCCAAACTGGTCCTTGCACACCATGAATGAGGAAGGTGGAGGTGGCACTCCCACCAGGTGCATCTTCAAACCACAGCTTCCAGCAGCAGTCCCACCTCACAGTGCTTGCTCTTCCTAAGCTATGCTGAAGCATCATTGCCCTCTGGCTGTCCCCATGGCTGTGGTGGCACACACAGCTCTGAGCTCACCAGGGCTGGTACCAGGTAAAAGTACCTCCCTTCTGCAAGAAATTTTTCCTTGAAACAACTCTCCCAGGAGCTGGCCAGGCTCTGATCAGGTTCCTGATAAGGAACAAGAGCATCAGGCTGGTTCTCCTGCTGACATGCTCCTGCTGTGCAGCTTTGGCATGTAAAGCAAGGTGGTGAGCTGTAGGTGGAGAAATCATGGACATGTAATTGGGAGGAGGACCTGCCCACAGCCTGAGAAAGGTTCCATATTCAGGGTGTTCATGGTGGGAGCTACCAATAATGACCAAAAAGGACTGTGTATCATCCAATTTCCTTTTTCAGAGACTATTTGAATTTCTGTGAAGTGACATGAACATCCTTTGCATATAAGCAGGACTCTGAGCAGTGCTGTGCTGTGTGTTATGTGAGTCCACACAGAAACCCCATCAGCAGGCATTCACTAAGGAGCTTTCTGCTGACACCTACTGATAAGCCAGATGGAGACCAAGAAAGAATACCACAGTCGTTATCCCAGTGTAACCAGGTAGATGCTGAATTTCTGTACCTTGACTGTGGGTCTGAAGGGCAGCAGACCCACAGGTGTGTTCTAGTTGAAGAATATCAGAAGATGCAATAGGTTATGCCTGGTAGAGGAGCTTGGTTGCAAACCTGATTAGAAAGGCAACTCCCGCCCATGGAGCGTATGGTGCCACCAACGAAGTGGCTGATACAACCTCCATAAGTGGAGGCGTGCCTCAGACATACAGGGAGGACCCAGTTCCTTGGCCCTGATCTTCACAGTGGCCACAGCTGCAAAGGGACTCTGAATATTGAAGGAAGGGCACCAAACCTGCTGTGAAATCCCACCCTTTGCTCTGCAAGGGAGCAGAGGCTTGTTCTTGGGATGCTGGAAGAAAACTGTTGCATTATGGATGTCTTCATTGACATGCATGGGGATTGACCCTCAGCCACATCCCAGACATTTTCAAGACCATTTATGAAGTTGTGTGGGGATTTTCTAGCAGGGCATTTGGTTCTCTGCACTAGGCAGGGTAAGCAGGAGGGCAAGAAAAAAGCTATTGCCAGCAAGTGCAAGTGGAAAAAACACTTGGGTAAACCAGACATCCATCCAGTTTGGACAACAGGACTGAACAAACAATGTCTTCTGCCCCAGCAAATACACTTCTGTCTGGATACTTGCTTTACCCCAGTTTAAAAACTGAGGGCTATCCTGCCAGTAACAAAAGGTCTGATTACAAAGAAGGGAAAAATAATATTCCCATCGGTGGCTTAGCAACAGCCCTGGTTTAAGAGGAATATCACTGTTTGCCTGGTAAGTAAGGTCAGATGGCTTTGTTCAGAGAAGTTCTCGATTTCCTGAACATCATATCCAAAGCACGTTCAGAGAAGTTCTTGAATTCCTGAATATCATATCCAAAGCAAAACTCAGGCACTATTGACACCATGAGGTCAACACTTCTTCCTCAGAAAAGATGGGCCCTACTCTTTGAGACACAAGATGATGTTCACTCCATTTCCAGAAGGGCTGAAGGCAACGAGCCAGGAGCTGTCACCACTTCTGAGGTTCAAGGGGCATCAACACTGTCAGCTCTGTCAGGAGACATTTCCAAATGAGAGCCACCAAAGTAGTGTATCTGCTGTCTTTAGGACACGCAAGTATGCAGATCCTGTGCCACATTATCTTTCCATTTCAGTGCTCATGATGAAGAAAGCAATACGTGCCAACAGGAAAACTGAGGCAGGGGTGTACACAGTGGCACCACCAGGATCCGAGCGCCTCCAGCCTTATCCTGATGCTTGCTCCACAGCGCAATTTTATGTCACTGCTATGTCCAAAAGCAGAGATTTCTTTAGCCTACAAGGGTCAGAAACTTAACACTGCATCCCCCAGTCAGAACCCCACTCACCTTTTTATCCAGTTTTCTGCCAGCCATGCTCAGAGTAATCACCCTGTTGTCAGAGAGCTCTTGGGCAGCTATCTGAAAGACACGGGGAGGTTACACTGATTTTCAGGTACAATTAAGCTTGTTGAATGGACAACCTGAAGGGAGAATGAGGTGCCAGGACTCCCCACACAGCCCCTTCCCCCATACCATTGGCTCTAAGATGAAGCCCCTTTGTTGTGTGTCGTGCCTAAGTTGGTCTCACAAGGCTTTTTGGCGTCAGGGCTCATCAGGACGTGGAGAAGCCTCCAAGGACCAAGCCATGAGGAAGCAGGAGCCATAGAAAGCCTTGCCTGCAAGATGTGCCACCTCATCCTACATGTCCTAGGCTGGGCACAGCAAAAACCAGCTGCCCCATCCCTTGGAGGAGATGCCAGTGGGATCAAGAACTTGAGCCACATATCCCCACTTGAAGAGGCAGCCCCAGGAGTGAAAACTCCACCATTGCTCCTGAGGCACTGCAGCAGTCAGGAGCACAGCCCAGATTACTTCAGTTTGAGACTTTATTCACATACACTCCAGAAGGGCTTCAGCTGCCAGTCACCAGTGGGCCAGTTTTGTCTGGAGCGTGGTCTAATGAGTCTCTTGGTATTTTAAGAAAATGAATGTTTATAACAAAAAAAAAAAAAAAACACCACCCCACATTTATTAACTTCTGTTACCAGCCATTTTCTGAATCATTTGTATTTTATCTCCTCAAGGCTGTGTCCTGCCAAGCATCTGCTCCCCACCTCTTCCTCCTCCACTCCCTGCAGTGGGCTGAGCAGTTCCCTAGCATCCTTGGCCTTAGCATCCTCCCTTGTGGAAGCATGGGGTGAACAATTCCCTCACACATGGTGCTCCCAAGTTCAGCTGTTTGCTGGCTCCCAAAGAGGTTGTCCTGGAGGGAGGTATTTCCTCACTGGAGGTATGTGGAGAAATCACAGCAAAGTTTGTAGAAAAATTTGCAGAAATAAAGGGGACAATTTTCTGCAGAATGAGAAGCCAGGGGGTTACTGGCACTTAGGAGAGCCAGGGAGTCTACAGAGATGCAGCTTTTGAATCTGCCTGGGCAGCTCTTTAACATCCTGAATAATCTCCCAGCCCTTCCATGGCAAACACAACTCTTTTGTCCAGAAAGGACCCATTCATCACCCGCAAAACTCAGTTTTCTCCTTTGCTCTGTATAGATGGGAAGTCAAAAGTTCCCTACTGCAAAGGCACAGCATTGAGTTTCTCTCCCACCTAGTCCTCATTGGGCATGCATGGTCACCACAGCCAGCAGGAGGAAGAGAAACTCTAGGGAAGTGGATGAAATTTACCTTTTGCTGATCCCCACAAAAGCACACTCAGCCAGTGTACAGCATTTTAGGGTTCATTGCAGGCTACAAAAAAGCTGGACTGTGCAGACAAGCCAGGGACATCCTTGTGCCACACTGCTGCATGCTCCTGGTGGCATCTTCTCTTAGCCAGCATGGACAGTAACAACATCCCCAGCTCTGTGCCCAGCAAAGGCATGCAGCAAGGTCTCAGGATTGATTTTACAAACACAGTGGGTTTCTTCGGGGTTTTCCTCCACCTCTTCAAACCTAGAGACCCTCACACAACCACATCCACCCAACCAAGGTTCTTCTGTTGCGTTCACTACTATGGCATCTCAGTTAAGGAACTGGATGCTTGGACAGAATTAAAGAGGGTAGGGGTGAGGAAGGTAGGCTTTGGTTCCAAACTCCATGTCTTATCTGTGTCAGTCTAAAGCTAGAGCCTGCTCCTCCAATAGTGTCCATAGCCCATGCTCCAGCAGTGTGCTGTGCCAAGCAGTGGCTAAAGGTGCCCACCACACACAACTCTGTTGTCATCCCCCAACCCAAGCCAGAGAAAAATAAAAAAACACCACAGATCAGAAAATCACATCAATGGTACAAAATTAAGCAGATGTTTCAGACCCTTTGACTTTTAGTGACACATTCATGGCCTTCCTTTTTTATAACATGTGTAACCTTTGAATTTGACTGGAAGCTTTTAATCTGGTCCAGTTCTTCCTTCTTGAGCATTGAACTGGGTGTCAAGAGCTAATGCACCTCTTGGGGCTGGCACATGTGCTTGTATGGCTTTTACTATTTCCTCTAAAGACTAACTGCAGTGATTAAGAGAAAAGAGCTGGCAGCATCCTCCTAGCCTCTAGAGCAAACAGCAGTGGAGATGCACATGCAGCAGCCAGGTCCTGGGGCTTTTAAACCCTTCCAGTGCTTTTAAACCTGGTGGAAGTTTAACTCCTTGCTGGCCTTTTCCTCCACACCTTTGCTGCCCAGCTGCTTGTCTCACAAAACCCAGAACTCAGAAGAGATCAAAAAGGATGGACAATGTGGTGGGAGGGAAATGAACCTAAATTTAGTCTTCTCTTTTAAAAACCCTATTGCTAAAGAGATCCAGAGTGGGTAGGCCACTGCCCAAAGGGGTCTGCATCGGAAGCAGCAGCTGTTAGTATGAGAATTGTTGCTACAGCACAGCTCCCATCCTCTTCCTACAAAAAAACCACACATCGACAGCAAAGGTATCAGCTGTCTCACCTCCCACAGTGCCAGTGAGGGCTGAGCAGACATGTTGTACCAGATAACAAAGAGCAGCAGCAGCATTTTACTTTATACTTCTCCAGACGGAGGTTTTTCTTGTTTCAGGGAGCGAAACAGAGGTTGAAGACTCACAGCCCATGGCACCAGGCAGATGCTAGGCAACACGGTCCCTGCCCAGAATACACAGTGCTCCAAAGAGATCAAAGTGGGCAGAAAAACAGGAGGGAAAAATGTTCATGAGATAAAGTCAAGTCTCCTGGACCCCAGGTGAGTGTCGTGCATTGCCCCCAGGTTATTATCCACCCTTGCACACAGTAGGTAATGTAAAGGAGTAACTGTACCGTTATCATCCCTTTCCCAGCTGGCTTGCCATTCCCCAAAAGGAGAGTCCTTGTTATTTTCTTGCTGGAGACAATCTAGGGAAGCCAAAGAAAATAAAGTCATGATTGTACAAATGAGCAAAAGCAGTCTCATAAGCAACTTAGTTAATTCTGATTAAGCATTTACAGGAGTAGAAGAAAGGCATCACACTCAGGGATGACCATGATACTGTGAATATCACCAGCATTACCTGAGCCACAAGGTGAAGCACTACTTCCTGCTGAATCCAGGGTCCAGCTCCTGTGTGGAAGAGGTCTGTGAGACCTCACACAACCAGAGCTACTGTGGTTTGCTCCTAGAAAAATCGTAACTCAACTTTTCAGACTCCATTTTAAATACTTCTAACGTGACCCTGCCACCAACTTTCTTTTGGGACACACTTCCATTGGTGAATCCTGATTACAAGTCAGATGCTCTCCCCCATCATTGTTCTGGACACCCTACACAGCAGCTGCCAAGCAAGGCACAGAGGTCAGCATCCCCCGAAGGCATGTTCTCCCTTTCACTTCTCACTTGTGAGAGGAAAGACAGGGTGACACAGGAGCTGAATGGAACCCCTTGGGATTTTTCTCAGCTCACTGAGTTTCAGTCCCCTGCAGATCTGGGGATCCTGTAAGTTTCTCCCAAGAGGCATGGACCCTCACATGGGGATATAGCAACCTACTGGACCTGCCTGTGCTCTGTTCCCATACCTCCTGGGGACACATCTGAGATCTAGGGGTTGCAGTTTAAAATGGGCAGTCCCACCCATTCTTCTGCCTCCACCTTTGGTCTTACATCACAAAGTCAGAAAATAATAGTGACAATAAAAAAAATGCAATGAAATGTTTCATTGCTCCTGACATCCAGGTGACTCAACCATGCTTGAATTCCTCTCAGCCCTCTCCAGAAATGTTCCCCTTTCTGTGAGATCTTACTGTGGCCTTCCAGTACTAAAAGAAGGTTTATAAGAAAGATCGTAGCATAATAGAATGGCTAGGGCTGGAATGGGCCTTAAGATGATCTAGTTCATATGCCCTTGCCATGGGCAGGCTCCACACTAGATCACGTCACCCAAGTCTCCATCCAATCTGGCCTTGAACAGTGCCAGGGATGAAGCATTTACCACTTCTTTGGCAACCTGTGCCAGGGCCTCTCCACCCTCACAGTAAAGAATTTTTTCCTGACATCTAACATGAACTTCCCCAGTTTAAGTTTAAACCCATTACCCCTTGTCCGGTCGCTACAGTCACTAAGATAAGGAGAGACTTTTTACTAAGGCGTTAGTTGCGATAGGACGACAGGAGATGGTTTTAAACAGCAATAGAGTTTCAGTTGCTTTTCTTATGGTGCTTTTGATCCATAAATGCATAGGTATCATTAGCCAGTGTTACTGCTTGTGGCACACTGTGTCCAGGGAGGCAAAATCTCCTTGCCACCCTGCTTAGCAGAAACCATGGACACCCTCCAGAGTGCAGTGTGATGCCTGCTACATTTCGTTTGGCCATGGAGGTCATGACAAGCCATGAATGATCCAGCCATCCTTTTAACTCTCACCACAGACCTAACTAGCTGCAATAGAACAATCTGGCTAATCCAACAGAGCTGCAATGCTAACTCAAAATTGAAGAGTCAGATACCCGCTGTGTGGTTGTTGCTGCCCACAGCTGCTCTCCTCCCCTTCCAAGAGCTGTTCATGCCTTAGAACTGGGGAAGGATTTATGGACACACCTTACCAGACAAAATCCAGCCACAAGCCCCATCCACCTGTTTCACCCCTCTCCTCACTGGGCACCCTGCACGCTCCCCCTACGGTACATGCTATGGTACATGCTACGCACATGCTACCCCTCCAGTCTACCTCTGCCCTGCAGCTCGACTGTGCTGCAAGCCCATGCTGGCCACAGAGAAAGGAGTTTTAAAGAACCTTACGGAAAAAAAAGGGAAAATGAGAAGGTCCCTTCATGACAAGCTGGTATCTCACTGTGGACTACAGGTCATCAAGAAGATCACATGAGAACTGCTGCAAAAACATACACTTGGCATAAGCAGAGTTCTCTTTGCAGAGTGTAAATACTTACATGAGATTACAGAAGTTTGGAGCTCTCTTTTTTTTCTGATAGATTAAGCCCACTAGCTGTGCCTAAGGACAGGAGACAGTCCATATTTGCCAGCCACTATGGCTAAATGACCAACCTTGGATGTGAGTGAGACCTGCCAACAGCTGCCCATTCCCACCATTACCACAGCCCCAGCATGGTCTGTCCAGCTTCATGCTTTGGGTTAAACAGCTAGCAAAGCACTAGAAAAGGTTGGGCTCTTCTGGGAGACCCAACAAGACTCTTCCACCTTCTTCTCCAGTGCATACAAATAATGCTCCTCACTGGCATGAGCCTTCAGAGCCCTCAACTTTTGCAGACACATTTAAGAACAGCAAGGTTTAAGCTCTGTTTCCTTATGTCAGTGAATTCCCTGCTTGCAGCTTCCATCAAGATCAGAACCATCATAGTGAGTGTTGCTGAACTGTCCCACACCAGAGTTGGCTGTGTTTCAGCAACAGAGCTAACAGTAAAAGATTGGTTTGGCCTAAATCACTGCACACCAGCCTGAGCTGTTGCCTGCACTGTCTCTTAATTTCTGCAGGAGCAGAATTAGTTTATCTCAGAGCATTTCCAAAAACCCAGGGTTAAACCTCAGCTCTGTAAACACCAATGCTCTTCTAACCCATAAGCCTCTTGAGCTGGCAATGGTAAGGTCACTTATACTGCCTTGCCGTATACAGTGCCATATTGCAGTCTGTATGACAAAACAATCATATTCATAAGCCCCCCTGAACACCCTGGGCTGGCTTTCCATACCAACCCACTTATTACAATGTTCCCTTACCTCCCTGTTCCCAGGACCAAGCACAACAGAGACAGTTTTTCCCAGCCTCTACACTTGTGTCAGGTACCACATCAGCCCTGAGCTGATGGATGCTGCAAAAGAATGGAGGAATTTCCCCTCATTCTCTGCCTCTGAGTCAGCTCAAGCTCAGAGGACAGAAACATTTGAAGAATATAGCTGCCAACTCCTGGCAGGGTCTGGGCTCATGAATGCAAAGACCCTCCAAAGGCTTATGAATCCCATTGTGTCCTGAAAGCTTTTCCACAGGAGCAGAAAATACATTCCTGCACTCACACTAAAGTAGAAGAGATGATTTGCTACACATTGCAATAGATACAGCTTTCAAATAACCTCCTAAAAACCAATCCTCTCCCAAAAAATGTCAAACAAAAAAAAACAAACTGCAAAACTGAGATAGAAAGGTAGACCACAATACATCCTAACTTTAAACATCTGGAAGTTTCCCAAGTCCAAATCCAAGATGGTCGTCAGGGTGCTTACTATAATCCCTGGTAAGATACAGGTACCTCAAACACTTCCAGTTGATATTTCTCTGCACGCACCAGCAGAAGCTCACACTATGACTAACTTAGGCTCAAGCAAGCAGCCAACAGCCCTAAAGTGGAACAGTGCAACCTCAACAACTGAAGTGTGACAAGCAAATTAAATTAGCTTTTCCAACAGCTGCAGCTCTAATCCTGCCATGTCCCTGTGGCTGATGTGATTTGGGGTCCCTTTGCTGGAGGACAGCAAGCTGTAGGACCTCAGAGACTTACCACGCCCAGTGTGCAGGAGAATTCACCAAGGAAATCATGCTCATACAGCTGCATGCTTGACTTGTCCTGGTCAAATAGGGCAAACTTGAGCTTCTGAACTTCTTCAAAGTGGTAGTCAATGATGAACTTCTTGGCGAAAGCTGGGTTGAGGTTGTTCACAGCTGTCTCTGTTCTGTCAACCTGCAAAGAACACAAGGAAAGAGAGGGCTGCATGGAGACCTCATAGCAGCCTTCCAGTATCTGAAGGGGGTCTACAAGGATCCTGGGGAGGGACTATTCATTAGGGACTGTAGTGATAGGGCAAAGGGTAACAGGTTAAAACTTAAACAGGGGAAGTTTAGATTGGATATAAGGAAGAAGTTCTTCACTGTAAGGGTGGTGAGGCACTGGAATGGGTTGTCCAAGGAAGTTGTGAATACTCCATCATTGGCACTGTTCAAGGCCAGGTTGGACAGAGCCTCGGGTGGCATGGTTTAGTGTGAGGTGTCCCTGCCCATGGCAGGGGGGTTGGAATCATCCTGAGACGTGCATCTGCCTGGGAGACCCACCCCAGGGAGACCTTCTGCTGATGCAGCAGCACTGCTGGTGATCATACAATCATAGAATCACAGACTGGTTAGTCTGTTAGTCTAGTGAGATCCTGGTTAGTGATTTTAGTGATGTTCAGTGGGGGATGAATGCTGAGCAACCTTCAATTCATGTGACAACTACAGCCAGTTACAGAGGAGACCCTCTCAGGAAGCAGTGCTACATGCTGCAGGCACCAGAGTCATCCCAGAGGCACAGCTCCTTCAGCAAATCCTCTGAATCAGTGAAGGGACACAGATAGCTCCTGTGTTGCCCCTTTTCATAGAATTAGAGTGGTTTGGGTTGGAAGGGAGTTTAAAGCTCACCCAGTTCCAACTCCCTGCCACAGGCAGGGACACCTTCCACTAGACCAGGTTGCTCCAAGCCCTGTCCAAGCTGGCCTTGAACACTGCCAGGGATGGAGCAGCCACAGCTTCTCTGCGCAACCCGTGCCAGGGACTCACCAACTTCACAGGGAAGAATTTATTCCTTATATCCAATATAAATCTCCCCTGTTTAAGTTTGAACCAATTGCCCCTTGTCCTATCACTACAGTCCCTAATGAAGAGTCCCTCTCCAGCATCCTTATAGGCCCCCTTAAGATACTGGAAGGCTGCTATGAGGTCTCCACGCAGCCTTCTCTTCTCCAGGCTGAACAGCCCAAATTTTCTCAGCCTGTCTTCAAATGGGATATGTTCCAGCCCCCTGATCATTCTCATTGCCATGGTGACCAAGGTTGTGGTGCTGAAAGCCAATTTGGGCACCTCTGGATGAACTATGGTGCCAGCAGTAAGCACACTCCAGTTCCCTGATGAGGCATTTGTGTGCCCCTTCCCTGAAAGAGGAATACACATCCAGCTAGTGGGTATGCTGGGAAGCAGGCTACTGGGATCAAGCCAATATTTTACTTATGCTTCAAAATAATTCAGACAACTGCTTACGGTCAATTCCCTCGTACTCCACTAGACTAGATAGAGACAGCCTCATCCTGCTGAAGCAGAAGGCTGGGAACAACACACAATGGCTCCTTGTTCACTGTCTGCATCCTGTCACTGCCAGAGATGGCACAGCCATGGAAAATCCTCCTGTCTTTAAAGAGCCTTTTATCAGCAGGGTGTTATCCTGGAGTAAGCTGTGTTGGAGTGGGTAGGCAGAGGAGATGAATGCAGCTCTCAGCTCTTTAGCACATACAAGAAAAATAAAAATATGCATAAGCCACCTTGCCCTGAGCTGCAGGAGTGTGCCATCATGTTCCTCTGTGCCCGGAGCCCCAGTGCCCACAGCCCACAGGCTGTGAGCAGCACCTGCATCTGCTGAGCAGGGTATCCTAGTGCAGCAGGGACACACAGAGCTGGCAGGAAAGGGAGTCACGGGATGACAGACTGGTTTGTGTTGGAAGAGACCATGAAGCTCATCCAGTTCCAACCCCCTGCCACAGGCAGGAACACCTTCCACTAGACCAGGTTGTTCCAAGCCCCGTCCAGCCTGGCCTTGAACACTGCCAGAGATGGGGCAGCCACAGCTTCTCTGGGCAACCTATGCCTCACCACCTTTTCAGTAAAACCCTTCTTCCTTACATCCAAGCTAAACCTGTCCCAGTTTAAAACTGTTGCTCCTTCTATCACTACAGGCCTTCGTAAAAAGTCTCTCTCGATCTTTGTTACAAGTGTCCTTATACTTAGGTAAGCCACAACGATGTCTCCCCAGAGCCTTCTCTTCTCCAGGCTTAACAGCCACAGTTCTTTCAGCCTGTCTGTATAGGAGAGGTGCTCCAGCCATATGATCATCTTCATGTCCCAGTTCTGGACCTACTCCAACAGGTCCATGTCTTTCCTGTACTGACTCAAGAGCAGGACACAGGACTGCAGGGCATGTCTCCCCAGAGTGTAGTAGAGGCGGAGATACCCCACCCTTGACCTGCTGTTCATGCTCTGAGGATGCAGCCCAGCACAGTGGGGGTTTCTGGGCTGCCAGCACACACTGCTGGGTCGTGTCCACTTTGTCACCTACAAGCATCCCCAAGTTCCACAGGGCTGCTCTCCATCTGTCCATCCCCCAGTCTATAGGTACTAGGGATTGCTTGGCCCTGGAGCAGAACCTTGCACTTGATCCTGTTGAATTTAATGTGATTATCAAGGGCCCACTCCTCCAACCTAAAAAGGTCCTCTGGATCCCATCCCTTCCCTCCAGCAAATCAACTACAACACTCAGCTTGGCCTCAGCTGCAGACTTGCCAAGGGTGCATTCAATCCCACTGTTTACATCATGATCCCTCCCCTCCACTCTTCCTCTAGGAATTACATTTCTCATTTGTAAGGAGCTGGCTTCTGAAACCAAGCAAATAACAAGATCATCTTGTCAAGGTTTTTATCAAGTTCTCTTGATCTTTTATTAATGTTTCTTATCAAGGGCTTCTGGTATCAAATACAGCAGTTGAAGTTCATATTTATGAGATTTCTGCTAAGGAGGAAAGACCAATGTCTGCAAAGAATTTATCTGGGATTTACCATCTGGATGCTGTCTGTCTGCAGCTGAACTGATCCAACCTCCCCACACATCTGGCTCCCAGCAGTCTTCATCCCATCCCAAGGTCCATCCCTCTCCATGGAAAATGCCCAGTCCATGAAACGCCCAACTTAAAGACTGTTGACATTGAAATACTTCTTGAAGGAGGCCACAGGTGTTAAGAGCATGAGCATTTCCCCGCTGGACTGTCCTGCCAGACGCTCAACCAGCACACCCCTGGCGCCTAGAAGTAGCCACTTTTCAACTGAAACCCAAAGACTGGCTGTCTATACAACTCATGATCCAAGAACCAGCTTATCTTGTCTCACCTAGAAACAGCCCATTGTGAGCAGGACCTCACAACATCCAACTATCATGCAGGACTAACATTTCAGGCACCTGAATCCAAAGCACTCAAAATTTACAGCATAATGAGAAGGGGCTGGGACCACTTTGAAAGTGGCAACATCCTTTCATGCCTGCCATGTGCTCTACCAGAGGCTGGCATTTTGAGATATGTGGTTAAATCTGACTCCCAGCATGAAGCAAAAAGCACCAATGGGGAAAGGACTAGCTGCAAAACACAGAATGGTTAACACACTGGTGACACACACACAACCTTGGGAGGACCAGAAGAGCTTCCACCTCTGAAGGAACAAGGACCAGCCTTGTAGTGGAACACAGAGAAGACACCATCAGGGGCAAACCACTGGAGGAGGGAATGCACACAATCTCAGGACTTACCTCCACCCACTTCCCACTAACTTCCATGAAGAGGACGCAGAAGGGGTCGGATTTAGAAGTGACATCCCTGTCCAGAAGGTTTTGACCACAGACAGACAACTCGACCTTGCAGACACAGTACTGGGAGCCGACAGGCCCCGTCGGCATGGGAGTCATGATGTACGCCATGGACTCCAGAGGCAGCAGCTCCAGGCGGTCTGTGAGACAGAGAATGGAGAGGAACCTCAGTGCAAGCAGAAAGGCCAAAACCACTCTGATGCCACAGGCAGAAGGCCAGATCATTCTCTAAGTTACACTTCATAAGTTATGAGGCTGTGCTGGCTCCAAAGCATTAACCGTGCCCAGCCACTATCCCTACGTGTCCACCACACCAAGCAGATGTTCTGAGATGTCCCACAGAGCACCTACAACCTGTCTGGGTTTCATTCATAAATAAAAGATTTTCAAAGAAAGGTAACATCTTCTGCTCACCCCTCTCCAAAGGGCTGAAGCATCCCCAACCTCTTCTTCCAGCATGCTGTGGCGTTTTGTGGGGAGGATCTACACTTCCACACCATCTTTCTGCAGGAAAACCGGTCATCATAGAGCTGGTCCCAGGCCATGGCTCATGGACCTGAGCTACCAGGGCCAAACTATAGCTCTGCCCCTGAAATCATCACAGGGAAAGGGGTGAGTCCAGGAGGATGAATGGGGTGGAGGACAGCTGCAGCGCTACTCACCAGGCCATCAGAAAGCAGTGACTCTGGCATCAGTCAAAAGGTGGCAATAGTTGGCTCATAGAAGTGCAAGACAACTGTGACAATCACTGTATGACCTGTTGAATGGGATGATTTACAGGGCCCTGATGAAAAACCCTTTGTCACAAGAACAGCTTGCCAAAAGTCTGCTACTAAAGCCATTTTGCAGAGATAAATACGTTCTATACCATTAGTGCAAAACCTCATGCCACATGACAGTTTTGCCTTCTGATGTGCAGTTTACCTGGTAAAAGCCAACAGTGGTCTTCAGCAAACAAGAGGAAAGGGGGAAGAAAAAGAGTAGAAAAAGCATTTTCAGATTAAGATGTACTAATAAACCCACATGGCTGGGATTGCTGGTGGAGAGAGAGCTCTTCTCACCAGCTCCTTGAATAACTTTCACCCCCTTTTTCAAGAAGGGCTCCCTCCTGGCTCATCAAATTTACCTGAAAACCCCAAACATCTCCTTCCTCCACTTCAATAAGCTGTCTGTTGCTGCTTGGCATTGAAACCCCACATAACAGTATTTGTTTGCCCGGGCATGAGTATTTACAAGCACCCGCACTGCTGGGAGCTGCTCGCTACCATCTTCTCTTCTCTTGCAGCTCAGCCTCCAAGCCGGGATGGGGATAGGGAACAGGGATGGGGTAATCTCAGGAACCTTAAAGCTCATCCAGTTCCAACTTCCTGCCATGGGCAGGGACACCTTCCACTACACCAGGTTGCTCCAAGCCCCATCCAACCTGGCCTTGAACACTGCCAGGGATGGGGCAGCCACAGCTTCTCTGGGCAACCTGTGCCAGGGCCTCAGCACCCTCACAGGGAAGAACTTCTGCCTAAGAGCTCATCTCAATCTCCCCTCTGTCAGGTTAAAGCCATTCCCCCTTGTCCCATCCCCATCCTTGGCTGCACACACATGTGTACATCACTGAAACAGGTCCCATGACTTTTCCCTGAGCACTGTTTCCCCTTGCCTAGACTAAGCCCATCTCATGCCATCACTTCCCATGCACATCAGAACAGTGACGGTGTGACATCAAAATTGAGACACGTGTGGGCAGCCACCAATCTACCGCAACTTCGAGGACAAACGTGCAGAAGCAGAAGTCCTCATGGCTCATCCACCACAAAGCCCCTGGGGCCACGAGGATCCCTGCCAGAGCTGCCCAGCTCCTGTTGAGCCCATGGTGACAGTTGTAGCTGAAATAAAAGAATTAATTTACTTTTTTTCTTTAATGTACAAATCATGTGCCTTGTTCTCATGGGGGACTTCAACCACCCTGACATCTGTTGGGGCGACGGTACGGCCCGGCACAAGCAATCCAGGAGGTTTCTCGATTGTTTGGAAGACAACTTCCTTCTGCAAGTAATAGAGAAGCCGACAAGGAGAGGTGCCCTGCTTGACCTCGTGCTCACCAACAGGGAAATGCTTGTTGGAAATGTGACACTCCAGGGCAGCTTTGCTTATAGTGATCACGAGATGGTCAAATTCAAGATCCTCAGGGCAGTGAGAAGAGCATGCAGCAAGCTCACTGCCCTGGACTTCAAGAGAGCAGACTTTGGCCTCTTCAGGAACCTGCTTAGCAAGGTTCCATGGGATATAGCCCTAGAGGTCAGGGGGTCCCAAGACCTTGGTTGATATTCAAGGAGCACCTGAGTCCCAACTAGAAGGAAGTGCAGCAGGAGGGCCAGGAGACCTCCTTGGGTGGATAAGGAGCTGCTGAGAAAAATTCAAAGGAAACAAGAGGCTTATGAAAGGTGGAAGCAAGGACAGGTGGCCTGAGAAGAATACAGGGATGTTGTCCGGGAAGTTAGGGACCAGGTCAGGAAAACTAAGGCCCAGTTAGAACTAAGTTTGGCAAGGGATGTGAAAGATAACAGGAAAGGCTTCTATAAGTATGTAGCAAACAAAAGACAGACTAGGAACAATGTGAACTCTTTCCGGAAGCTATCAGCAGAACTGGCCTCCCTGGATTTGGAGGAGGCTGAGGTTCTGAATGACTTCTTTGCCTCGGCCCTCACTAGAAAAGGTTCTGACTACACCACCCAGGTCTATGAAGGCAGATACAGTGACTGTGAGAATGAAGATCCTAGGTCCACTGTAGGAGAGGATCTGGTTAGAGACCATCTTAAGAACCTGAAAGTACACAAGTCCATGGGGCCTAATGAAATCCATCCATGGGTCCTGAAGGAGCTGGCGAACGAAGTTGCAAAGCCACTGGCCATCATATTTGAAAAATCATGGCAGTCAAGTGAAGTTCCAACGACTGGAAAAAGGGAAATATAACCCCCATTTTCAAGAAGGAGAAAATGAATGACCCAAGGAATTACAGACCAGTCAGTCTCACCTCTGTGCTTGGCAAAATCTGGGAGGAGATTCTCTTGGAAGGCATGCTAGGGCACATGAAAAACAACAAGGTGCTTGGTGACACCCAGCATGGCTTCACTAAGGGGAAATCCTGCCTGACCAATTTGGTGGCCTTCTATGATGGGGCAGAGCAGTTGATGTCATCTGCCTGGACTTGTGCAAAGCATTCAACACTGTCCCACATGACATCCTTGTCTAAATTGGAGAGACATCAGTTTGATAGGTGGACCACTCGGTGGATGAAGAACTGGCTGGATGGCCACATGCAGAGAGTTGTGGTCAATGGCTCAATGTCCGGCTGGAGACCAGTAACGAGTGGTGTCCCTCAGGGATTGGTGTTGGGACCTGTCTTGTTTAACATCTTTGTTGGTGACATGGACAGTGGGATTGAGTGTGCCCTCAGTAAGTTTGCCGATTACACAAAGCTGTGTGGTTCAGTTGATCTGCTGGAGTGAAGGAATGCCATCCAGAGGGACCTTGACACGCTTGTGAAGTGGGCTGATGCCAACCTCATGAAGTTTAACCATGCCAAGTGCAAGGTCCTACACCCAGGTTGGAGCAATCCCAGGCACAGCTACAGGTTGGGCAGAGAAGAGATTCAGAGCAGCCCTGAGGAGAAGGACTTGGGGGCATCAGTCAGTGAGAAAATGAACATGAGCCAGCTTCAGTGTGCGCTTGCAGCCCAGAAAGCCAACCATATCCTGGGCTGCATCAAAAGGAGCATGACCAGCAGGTCAAAGGAGGTGATCCTGCCCCTCTACTCTGCTCTCGTGAGACCTCACTTGGAGTATTGTGTTCAGTTCTGGTGTCCTCAACATAAAAAGGACATGGAACTGTTGGAGCAAGTCCAGAGGAGGGCCACGAGGATGATCAGGGGACTGGAGCACCTCCTGTATGAAGACAGGCTGAGAAAGTTGGGGCTGTTCAGCCTGGAGAAGAGAAGGCTGCATGGAGACCTCATAGCAACCTTCCAGCATCTGAAGGGGGTCTACAAGGATCCTGGGGAGGGACTATTCACTAGGGACTGTAGAGATAGGACAAGGTTAACAGGTTAAAACTTAAACAGGGGAAGTTTAGATTGGATATAAGGAAGAAGTTCTTCACTGTAAGGGTGGTGAGGTACTGGGATGGGTTGCTCAGGGAAGTTGTGAATGCTCCATCCCTGGTGGTGTTCAAGGCCAGGTTGGACAGAGCCTCGGGTGGCATGGTTTAGTGTGAGGTGTCCCTGCCCATGGCAGGGGGGTTGGAACTTGATGATCTTAAGGTCCTTTCCAACCCTAACTATTCTATGACTCTATGATTCTGTGTAATCAATGTCTTAGAATAGCCAGGCCTATTCTATTTATGCTGCTGTCTGTCTGCCACTCCCTCTGAGAAGCAAACACAGGGCAGCTGTGCTGGCGTGGACCTGGTCCTCCTAGAGCATGCAGATTTTGGGTTTTCCAGCCTCCCCCAGATCTCAGCACCATCTCACAAAAAGCGGTGACAGTAGATGACTCAGTGGGAAAGGTGTTTTCCTACGGCTGACAAGCACCAGAACATCCTCTCGGCCGCTGCACATCACCCATGCTCCAGCCCCTGCACTCAGCCTGCCAAGCTTCCCAGAGAGCCCAAAGCCAAGATGGGCATGAGGAAGAGGAGAAGTGACCAGCCGGGCCCAGCTGAGGGCAGCTGTGGGGACACGTGTCATGTTCCCCTCCCTCACACCCAAAATCAGGGACACTGGCCTCTCCCCCAGGTAACAACCTGGAGAGCTTGATTCCATCTCATGAGTGCCAAGGCCAAAATCCTGCAGTTGCCACCTTCTCAATGAGGCAAAAGGCAGCAGGAAGATGCTGTCACTCCTTTTGCCACCGTCAGAGTGAAGATGATTTTGCCACTGAGGAGCTGCTGGTCCAGCCAGCCCATGAGGGGTGGAGATGCCAAATTGGTGGGCAGCTCTCCCATCATGGCTCAGGCTACTCCTCCTCCCCATCTCCAGTCCTGGCATAAACCACTGAGAAGCATAATCTTCCGCAGCAGGTACCCCTAGCCAGAGGGTACACCAGCCATGATCCATCTGAGGCAACCACCAGGCTTCAGAGAGCCAGTAGCACTTCAACCCAGCAAATACATTAAATTCAGGGATGCATTTCATGATGGCAAACCAACTTGCCATCATCTGTATTCCAGTCTCTCCTCCTTTCTTTGTTCTCTCCTTACATTCACTGCTCCTGAACAAAGTCTTGTGACTCACTCAGCATCTGCAGCCAAATATTCTCCCGATGTACAGTCCCAGCTGCCAGCTTTGTACCCATCACATGGACACATGGTCTCATGCATAAACACGACCAGGATACTGATGAGAGGTCTCAAGGACAACCATGAAAGTCTGATACCTCCACGGTCTCATCTACCATCAGCCACAGGAGTTGCCTGAGGAGTCACAAGAGTAAGATCAGGGTGGAGAAACATGGTCCCCAAAACCTTTCTAGGGTCCAGCTTCCAGGACCTCTTCAGTTGGACTCATCTTTGTGCTTCATAACCTTCAAGTTGTTTTTTTTTTTCTCTATGACTTAATATCACAGAATCCCAGACTGGTTTGTGTTGGAAGGAACCTTAAAGCTCATCCAGTTCCAACCCCTGCCATGGGCAGGGACACCTTCCACCAGACCAGGTTGCTCCAAGCCCCATCCAACCTGGCCTTGAACACCACCAGGGATGGGGCAGCCACAGCTTCTCTGGGCAACCTGTGCCAGGGCCTAATCACCCTTACAGGGAAGAACTTCTGCCTAAGAGCTCATCTCAGTCTCCCCTCTGTCAGGTTAAAGCCATTTCTGCAAGTACTTGGTCACCTCCAAGGTGCTCTGTGTCCACAGTGACCTGCAGGGAGGGGTTTTGCTGGGTCCTCCTCCTCTTCACCCCACACCCCCCCAGTCTGTACAGCAGATCCCCAAACCACGTGCAGAAGGGACGTCTGTAAGCCCTGGGATCTTTTCTTCCTCTCTTACCTGAAAGAGGAGGAGGGGAAGGAGCTTTCTGCTTTACAAACTAACTTCTTCCTCCACAGAAGAGAAGCTGCACAAGAAGCAGTCACTTGGACCATACTAAGGCCCAGTTTTAAGCATTAACAGGAATAAATAGAGAAGAAAAAAAAAGAATATATAATTTAAGTGAAACATTTTGTGTATTAATATTGCTGCCAAACTTCCATGATCTCCTCTCCTTGAAGAGGCTGGATTTATTTGCACAGGGAATACCAGACATATTTGAAACAGCCACAGAAGTACTGATATCCACCAGTGATACCATGCAAATTCCCCTGGGTCCTTCCTGGGAATGTCTGTTCCCTTCTTTGGGATGATCTGTGATTCCTATAACACCACACAAGAGTCACACATGGCTCAGTTTACCCACTCAGGCTATCCTACTACAGCTACTGCATTGTAGAAGCAAATGTCCTTTCTGGGAGGGGAAAGTGAGATGAGTGTCAAACAGGTAATTTGAGTTCCTATAAGGCACATAGCTGAGCTTACAGCAGTGGAAACACAGCAGGAAAGCAGTGGTACCCACGGAATGACAAAGAGCTGGTGAAAGTGAGTTGTCAGAAGACTGAAGCAAAGGAAAGGAGGAGCACAAGGATGCAGAAACCATTTGCCCAGAGCAGCAGCAAAGGTGAAATGCAGCATGTACAGAACTGGCAGCACCTGGAGAAGCCAGGAAGCACTGGGATGGATGATGGCACAGCTCCCTGTGCTCTGCTCCTTCCTGTCAACATATACAGTCATCTCCAGAATGATGAAGTGTTTGCCTTTCAGTCTCACCCAGGCAACATGTGGATTCACCAGCCTGCATGTGGTCTTAATAACAGCCTCGTTTCCTTCTGGATGCACGTGGAATTAGTCATGTTCATGGCCCCTTCCCAGCAAATGCCTTTGCCAGGCCTGAGCAGCCTGGGGGAGGCAGGAAGGGACTGCCTGCACTTGAAAATTCCCTGTAAGGAAGAACCTTGGGTACCCACTACCATCAGAGGATCTTCAACTCTTCCATAGGCAGGGAAAGGCTGAAAACTGCTTCTGAGCATCCCAGCATGGGTGGGATAGCTGGGAGTGAGGTCAGATTCTCCCAGGTTCCTGGAGATTTGGTGTAGACCTGGCAGAGGGGGATTCCCAGGCTGGGTTCTGCTTTCCATACTGGCATGCTGTGAGCAAGTCAAACAGTCCTGCCTGATGCAAGAGGCCACAGGGACTGTACTGAGTTATTTTAGGGACCTGACAAAGTGAGAAAGAGTTTCAGAGCAACCTAATTAAATCATTTTCCCAGTGAACCCTTCCTGATGGAAACCGTGCCTAATAGTGTTTCATGGGGTAACGCTGCTCATGACAGCCCAGTTTGTCACACTGGTGCTGTGAAATCCTGTCCCAAGTGAGGCATGACAATGGCTGGTGGCCATCTCAGTACCACAGTGGCTGCAGCTTTATTTTGTGCTCAGGAAAAAGTCACCCACAGTGCCCATCTCCTCCTCCTCCTCGCAGCTGTCCCCAGAAAACCCCTCATCCATCAGGTCTGGTCATAGAATCACAGACTGGTTTGGGTTGGAAGAAACCTTAAAGCTCATCCAGTTCCAACTCCCTGCCATGGGCAGGGACACCTTCCACTACACCAGGTTGCTCCAAGCCCCATCCAACCTGGCCTTGAACACTGCCAGGGATGGAGCAGCCACAGCTTCTCTGGGCAACCTGTGCCAGGGCCTCAGCACCCTCACAGGGAAGAACTTCTGCCTAAGAGCTCATCTCAATCTCCCCTCTGTCAGGTTAAAGCCATTCCCCCTTGTCCCATCCCCATCCTTGGCTGCACACACATGTGTACATCACTGAAACAGGTCCCATGACTTTTCCCTGAGCACTGTTTCCCCTTGCCTAGACTAAGCCCATCTCATGCCATCACTTCCCATGCACATCAGAACAGTGACGGTGTGACATCAAAATTGAGACACGTGTGGGCAGCCACCAATCTACCGCAACTTCGAGGACAAACGTGCAGAAGCAGAAGTCCTCATGGCTCATCCACCACAAAGCCCCTCTGTCCTGTCTCTACAGTCCCCTGTCTAAAGCCCCTTTCCTGTAGCTTCTGCAGAGAACAGGGATAAACTGAGGCAGAAGAGGAGAATAAGCCAGAGTGCCAGACCAAGGCACCAAACACAAGTCCACCCCAGTGGCATTTCTTGCACTCAGGCATTTTCAAGAGAAAAAGGTTTTGGATGGAAAGAGGTCTTCAGTGAGTTGAAATGCCCCATTATCTGTCTCCTCACTGTGATCTCTGCTTTGCTTTAATACAGTACAATGCTGTTTGGCAATAGCCACGCAAATTTATCATGGGGGAGCAAGAGAAAGGCAGGTTTAATGGTCTGGAACACTGTTCCAACACTCTTTTTGTGGTTTGATAGCACTATGTCAATTTGAATTTGGATTTGAATTTCAATTTTCAGCTTTGGCAAGCAGGGCATCTGTAAGGAGCTGAGGCAGTCTAGAGCAGGAGTAACACAATGTTTGACACAGTATCTTCAAAACCCTTTCTAATGGCAGTTGGTGAAATAAAGAAGCATATGGCTGTTTCCCCCCATGTCCCCAGCTCCACACACCCCCCCAGGTGCAGCACCACCCTAACCCTTAAACCTCGGGTCCCCAGGGGGCGAATTGCACTTTTCAGCAAGATCAGGGCTGGCCAAGAAAGTGGGACTGATCCTGTGTCCTCCCTGACCCAGGCAGCTCAATCCTCCTACCCTGGAGGCATTTGCTCAACAAAGGGCAACCCTTTCCTGTCCCATGCCTGTGATGTTTAGGTCCCACTCCAGCAAGATCTTTCCAAACCACATTCAGACCCATGGGGCGTGCCAGGGCTGGGAGATGAGGAAATTCCCTGTGTTCCTGACACAGTAGAGCAGCCACCACCTGCCAAAACACAGCCCCTGCACTTCCTTTGATCCTCAGTGCAAACACATCCATCTAGGCTCCTCCAGGCACTGGAGACAAGGCTCCTTAAGAACCTGAGGACAGGGCAGGTGGGTGCCAGAGCTGGTCACAGGGCCAACCACCCACCACCAAGCCAATGTGGTTCCAGCTGATGCGGTGACCTGGGCTGCTAGCAGTGAGGACAAGCGCATCCTTCCGCATGCAGTGGCATCTTCCCACCACTGGCCAAGATGCCACTAGCAGCACCTCCATAATGACACCATTCAAGGGATGTGGGGCCAGGCTGACAATGTAACTGTGAAGTGCTCATTCAAAACTGAAATCAGGAAGCTCCGGGGCTGTAAAAACGTTGAGCTTCTATTGGCATGTAAAACCTTTTTTTAAGCCCAGGTGTTCCTTGAGACACCACATGAGTTTCCAAGGACTGCTCCGAGTCAGGCCAAAGCTACGTTTGCATGAAGCTTCCACTTCAAACCACTACTTACTCCTGGGAGGGATGAAGACAAGTGGGCTAGGAACCACCTGTACAGTCATAGGATCAGCTAGGTTGGAAAAGATCTTTAAGACCATTGAGTCCAACCATTACCTCAGCACTGCCAAGGCCACCACTGAACCATGACACTGAGGGCCTCATCTACACGGTTTGTGAACACTTCCAGGGATGGTGACTCCATCACTGCCCTGGGCAGCCTGTTCCAATGCCTGAACACCCCTTGGGGAAAAAATTGTTCCTAATCTCCAGTTTAAACTTTCCCTGGTGCAGCTTGAGGCTGTTTCCTCTTGCCCTGTCCCTTGTTCCTGTGGCACAGAGACGAGCCACCTCCTGGCTCCATCCTCCTTTCAGGCAGCTGTAGAGAGTGATAAGGTCTCCCTGAGCCTTCTCTTCTCCAGACTAAACCCCCACACATCTCTCAGCCATTCCCCATCACACTTGTGCTCCAGGCCCTTCACCAGCTCTGCTGCCCTTCTCTGGACCTGCTCCAGCACCTCAATGTCTCTCTTGTAGTGAAGGGACCACAACTGAACACAGGATTCAAGGTGCGGCCTCACCAGTGCCCATTACAGGGGGATCATCCCTGCCTTGGCCCTGTTGCCACACTGGTGCTGATACAGGACAGGATGCTGTTGGCTTTCTTGGCTGCCTGGGCACAAGCTGCTCATGTTCAGCTCTGTCATTCAGCACTCCCCAGGTCTTTTTCCATGAGCAGCTTTCCAGCCACTCTTCCCCAAGCCTGGAGTTTTGTGTGGGGCTGTGGGGACCCAAGGGCAGGACCTGGCACTTTGTCTTGTTGAACCTCATCACATGGGTCTTGGCCACTTTCTTGGCCACTTTATCCAGCCTGTCCAGATCTCTCTGCAAAGCCTTCCTATCCTGCAGCAGATCAACACTCCCACCCAACCTGGTGTCATTTACAAATTTACTGAGTGTGGCCTCGATCCTCTCATCCAGATCATCAAAGAAGATATTAAATACCACCCAGCACTCAGGACAGACAGGCTGGGGCAGTGAAGAAGAAGGAAAGTGAGAGAGACAGGATTTGCAGCACAACTGAGCAGAAAGTGGGATGAGCAATGCAGATCCCCACCTGGAAAATGAGGCAGAAAAAGCCCCAGCTCCCTCCACAGTCCCAAGAGAGATCAGCCTCCTCAGAACTTCTCCACGTCTCAAACAGGCCACATCATCCTCTCCTCCAGCTCCCAGGACACTCGTGGCAATCAGCTTTGTGGCTATCGAGTGGCTGGAGTTAGGCCAGTTTGTTCCTAGCACCCTAGCCCCAGCACAGGGTGGGCAGGAGCACTGGGATCCCACCCTGACCATGCAGAGAGGGTTTCACCCCGTGGGAGATCCCTCTCCAGAGAGCAACCAGATGGATAATGGCATATGAGCCACATCTACACATCAGTAAATCTGGGGTCATAACTTGAAGAAAGGAGCACTTCCCATGCAGAAGGACTTGCCCATGGAGATGCTGTTTCTCCCTCTGTAGCCTTACAATATGCATCTCCAACCCAGAGATCCAGGAGCTCCACCCAGATTTTCCAGACAGATGAAGGGGAAAAGACCACTGCTTCTCCGCTTGGGATGACTGATTGGTGAAAAGGAACCCACAGCAGCCATAAAACCTTCCGGGGATTTCCCAGCAGTACCCCTGTCTCTGCGCAAGGAGTGGGCTGGTGGCAAGGAGCTGTGTGGTGTGTGAAAAGGAACCATGGAGTAGCCTGTCCCACGCATGGGTGCACTGCAGGATGGCCCAGGATGCACTTTAGCAGCCCAGCCCTGGTGGAGTGTCCACCAAGAAAGCCTGCTTGGCCAGGGGAACCTCGGCAGGACCCACTGGGGGGCACAGGAATGGGCAAGGCCACAGGACTGAGCATCTCCACCCAGACTGCAATTTCCCAGTGCATGCTGTGGGATGGAGTGGGACCTCTCTGTTCATAACGAAGGTGCTGGAGAATCGGCTTCACTGGTGCTCCATAGAATCAGGACAGACAGGTATCATAACAACATCATCTGTCACACTGTAATACCACTGTAATCACATCAGCAGGTTCAGCACATGAGACTCTCAAGAGAAAGGGGATTAGGAGACACCATTATTTACAGTCCACCACACTGGCTGAGCTCCTTTGCTGCTCATGCATCACCAGCAATGGCATTTAGCCCTTGTGAAGACCTCACAGGCTCCAGCTGCTCTGCTGCCTCGGCTGTGGCATGCAACCATCCAATCACAGCCAGAGAGGATGGAGACATCCCGTTTTATGCTTTCTACAAACCTCCTCAGTCCTCACTGCTCTGTGCTGCACTGGGTAAAGTGACAGTCCCTCAGTGGTCCCTCCACGGTAGGGGACAGTCCCCTTGCAACTGCAGGGACACAGCTGCTGCCTGATCACTGCTCCAGGACCCAGGGTCCTCCAGCAGAGCTGCCCTGGCAGCAGGGAACAAAGGGCAACAGGATTCTGTTCTCCAAAGAGATGAAGTCTGAAAATGTCTTTATGCTGTCCCCAAATATCCAAAACCACTTACCAGCAAGAAATTGTGACCCCAAAGAACAGGAGAGCCGAGTGCTCCACAGACTTCAGGCCTTCCATCTGCTCACTGCACATCCTGCACCCACAGCATGCCCTGCTCACAAATGCATCTGTGGTTTCCATTGCAGCAGCAGCTCTGGTCTTGCTGCTTGGACATGGAGAAAGGGCAAGAGAGGGGCAGGGCAGGAGCCATGGACGAGCCACCCAGGGAGATCCCATCCTGATCTCTACTGGCAAGCGCAGATTTGTCCGACTGCACATTTCCCCTTGACTACAAACTTCCTCTAGGGCCCAATTGAGCGAAATTTGTGATTTAGGGCAGAAAAGATCATGTTGTTGCTGTGCATCCTGGTGATCACATCAAACCCCATGCACAACTGCTCACAGAAAAGGTCCACATTCTGCAACAATCAGTTCCCTTCTCCATGCCAGAGCTGAAAACCACAGTACCCACTGGGCATGGGCAGCTGTGCAAGAAGAGATGGGCATGGCCTTTTAATGATGGGGGGATGTGTCTGTTTCAACCACCAGATTTGGAGGAAAGAGTTGATTTCATTAAAAGCAGACCCTGTGAAGTGGAAGGGAACAGAGCAGCCCCTGAGGGACACACAGGCAGTGCGGATCCTGTGCAGGTGCAGGGGAACCTCCTGCACTTACAGGGTACTTGATGTGTTCTGGCTGTTACAGGCTTTTCTGAGTTACTGAAAACAGAAATGCTGGCTTTCTGAATTTTCACTGAATTCCTGTTTCCAGCCAGCACCACACAGCACATGTGAGAGATAGATTAGGAAATCATCACTTATGGAATGAGAAACATCTTTCATTTCTTTCTAACAAAAACACATACCAAAATCACATGCATGCCAGCCAAAAAGGCCCTGCCAGCATCCCCAGCAGTGAAGAGCATGCAGGTCCCTCTACCCCAGGCACCATTCCATTCCCACAGCCCATCCCCTGACAACATAACTAAATATTAATTAATGGGTACTTATGCATAATGCTCATTGACCTTGCACATTGACACCAAGCCACACAGAACAACACTAATGTCTCCACAGCCTTGGAGGCCACCTTGACTCTGCATGGAGGTGATGATCCAATCTTTTCCTAAAGAATTTTACAGGCCTCCTTTTGCAGCAGAGAAATGCTGCCCCTTGATCTGTGAAGCTTCACCCTTAGATGGATTTGTATTGCCAGCGAAACAAAATCTCATAGAACCACAAAACCATAGAATGGTTTGGGTTGGGAGGGACCTTAAAGCTCATCCAGTTCCAACCTTTTACCACAGTCAGGGACACCTTCCACTACAGCAGGTTGCTCCAAGCCCCTGTGTCCAACCTGGCCTTGAACACTGCCAGGGATGGGGCAGCCACAGCTTCTCTGGGCAACCTGTGCCAGGGCCTCAGCACCCTCACAGGGAAGAACTCTGCCTAAGAGCTCATCTCAATCTCCCCTCTGTCAGGTTAAAGCTATTCCCCATTGTCTTGTCCCTACAGGCCCTTGTCCAAAGTCGTCTGCCCCCAACATGTGGTGGGTTATGAGAACTATGCCTGATAAGTTCTCAGCTCCTTCCCAACAGTTTTAGACTCTGCTCAGGGGATTATAAACCTGGGTTTAAATGGCACAGCCCTGGACTTACTGTTCAACAGCAGAATTTATGTTCTCAGCTTGTCTTATTTTTAAAATCCGGCCTATGACAGCTGATGTTTCTTCCTAAATCCTCAGCTTCTGGAATCATGCAATGATGGACAATCCAGAGCTGGGGGGAAGGAAACTGTTCTAGACAGAGCTTTTTGCTGCTGGCTACAGGCAGAAAATCTGACAGCCCAAACCCGAAGCCTTAGCAAAAGCAGCAGACAAATAAAAAGTCCTTCTTGCTAAGTACTACACTTGTTTGTTTTCCTGACACTTTAAGGATATTCCTATAATCAAACCCCCCTGAGTTCCTAGGAATTACTTTATCCCCTGCTCCTGTGATCCAAATAAGTAACCTTGCAAAGACAGCAGCCAGGAAACTGAGGCAAAGCAGCAAAAAGTGATGACTTAGGTCCCTTGACAAATATTTTGCAGGGGTTTAAAATACAAGTTTTAAGCTTTCAGGGGGGGAAAGTGTCCAGTCCTTCTTTCTTTCTGCTGTTTTGTGGTTGTGCCCTGTGCATCATTTCAGATGCACAGCTCCTCCACTGCACCAGAAAATTCACCTTTTCTTCTCTCCCCTCACCCTGGCTCTGAATGCCATCTAGGACTCTCACATAAAGAGTTCCTTATGAGAGCTGGCAACCCTGAACCGGGACAGGAGACTGCAAGCACTGGCTTCTTCCTCAATTACCCGGTATTACATTCTCCGCACGCTGGCAGCTCCCAGAGAACAAGCCCTGATTTATGGCAGCATGAGTGGCTCTGGCCAGTGTTCCCCAGGGAGAGGTTTCCACTGAAGTCAGTGGGAAACTCTTTCCACTGGGTATAATGAGAGCAAGAGAAGTTGTTGTTCCTTCCAGACTTCACACACCATGCTGAAACTGCTAAAAGGTGAACAAAGCCAGAGCAATTCCAGTACACAACCAGAGCAGGCTGGTAAGTCATGGGGTCTCACCAGCACTGCGTAACCCCACTGTTCTGGGGTGAGGAAGGAGGATCATGGCCAGACGAGCAGAGATCATGCTGGGGGCTGCATGGCTGATGTATCTCCCCAGGGCAAGGAGCAGATTCACCCGCAGCTGAACTCCTGCAGCTGAGCCCTAATTGTATTTTTCCACACTGGAAACCCCAGGTTCCAGGACCCGTGCCCTCCTCCTCCAGCACGGACCCTAATCCGACCCCACAACCAACAGCTTTATAGACTGCACTGCCTTGCCAGCACCCTGCACAGGGTCCCTCACTGTCCACCAGTGCAGATTCCTGGAGCAAAGGTGTCCCTGTGGCAAGACAGGCTGGTGCAACTCTGGATGAATTCATTTCTTTTGAGATCATGCTCAGAAAGGCAGTGGGGAGGGAGAAGCATCACAGCCACATCTCAAATACTAGCAGTTGTACGGTGCTGCCACACTCACATTGCTACAGCCCCGAGGTCTGCAGCATTCAAGAGATGCAAACCGTCACCCCAACAAAGCAAGCCCTGGGAATGGCGCAGCATATGCCGACAGTACCAACAAACCCCATCTCTGAGTGGTGAGGTGTTCCAGGAACCAGGAAAGCAGCTCCAGGACTGCTCGTGTACCCCAGCAATCCCCAGCAAGTGCTGAGGTTGTATACACTGCAAGTAGGTGCAATTTTGGGGTCCCTGGAAGCCTCACCGAGTGCCTTCCCTTCACATTATCCCAGCAGGGATGTTCCAGAGGCAACAGCAAAGAAAGACATGCACATCATCAGAAAATTTATGTCCCAGGCTATCATCCAGCTGTAACCAAAGCAAATGCAGCATTTCCCTGAGGCTACTCCAGCAAAATATCCTCTGCCAAATCAGTTCTTCAGAACAGATCCTTCCCCCACACCCAGAGCTTTTGTTTCCAGCCTTTCTCCTCCCATTGCTCTGCTTCTTGCTCCCCAACAGGCTTCAGTGGGATTTCTGGCCCATAGTAAAATATTTTCTGACTCTAGAGAAGCCCAGTGGCATCACAAGCCAGCATAAAAGCCTGGTACCTGGGCTTGCAGGAGGAGGCTGGTGCTGGTGATAGGGGAGTGATATCAGAGCTGAGCACCCCTGGGCTGTGATTGCACTGGCCTGTTCCTGACTCCAGCCTTTCCAACAAGCTTCGAGTGCATCTCCAGGAAGTTTCAAATCTGGGGCTCAAGGTTCACAGGGATCCTTCTAATTCCTTCCCAAGAAGCATCTGAGACTCTTGGGGAGTCAGCAGCAAGGACCCAGCCCTTTGGAGATGTTTCTGCTACCAAAGCTGAGCTCTCATCTCCAACTCCTGTTCCACCCTCCCTGCAGTAATCTACTCCAAAGGGTGTTGCCACCCACCAAGTCCTCCAGCCTGACTGGCTTCAATCCAGCCACTTGCCTAAATAAGAGTTACTCACCCAAAGACTTATTGCATCAGGTCCTCAGGGTGGTGGAGCTGATGGGAAAACAGCTCCCTACCTTCCATGCTCCAGGCACCCCACGCTGCTGAGAGCAGTGTTCTCTTCACCACAGTCATGGGGACAAGGTCTTGCTGGGCACGGAGGAGTGAGGTGCAGCCCATCTGTGAGCATGAACCCCCTCAATCGCTTCAGAACTGCACTGCATGGAAGGTACAATCGCAGGCAGAACAACATCAGGCTGCAAACAGTCCCCCAAGAAGCACTTCTGCACTTCCCAGCCATCAGCTCACTGGATCCCTCTGGAACTCGATGCCGGAGGAGAAACAGCAGCTGCCAGGAGAAACCCCAACCAGACGTCCCAGGCCCTGGGAGCAAAGCCACATGGCCCCAGTGCTTGCCTAAGGGTTGTGTGCTCGGTTGGCAGCGTTAGGAGCGGATGCAGAGGGAAGTGGGAATGGGAGGAACAAGTTCTACACAGTGCAGAAACGGAGTGGCCTGGGCTGGGGAACGGGGTGTGAAGCTATTGGGAGAAGGGGGTGAGGGAGGTTGTCCCAGCAGATGGGTGGTGTGATCGAGGGGTTGTAAGGTCTGTCCTATGGTATGAAAGTCTGTCCCAGGGAGGGCAGAAGGGACACCACACGCCCAGGACAAGCCGGGGACACACACACACGCACACTGCGCTGTAGGTCCCCAGGAGATTCCTGCTGGTCAGCGCCATGCTCCTTCTGGGATGCCCGAGGCCTCCGGTCTCCTCCGGTGCATTCCCCGTGGCTGTCACTTACCCACAGGACCCACGGGGGACGATCCCACCGGGGGCCCGGCTCAGACACCGGCGGGTCCCTCTCCTGACCCCTTCCCCTCCTTGGTACCTTCGCGGCCCGCCCCGCGGTACTCACCACCCCACCCCCCCCCGCCCGGTACTCACCCCGGTTCTCTCTCACTCCAGGTACTCGCCGCCGGGGCCGAGCAGCTCCCGCGGGGCCGCGGCTCCGAGCCTCCCGCCTCCGCCCCGGCAACGGTAACGGGGGAAGGAGAGAGGGCGGTGATATCTGGGGGAGGGCGCGGCCATGCCTGGGCCACCCCCGGAGCAGCATCCTGCCTTTCGGATTAAACAAACCCACAAGGACCCACCCCAGAGCTTCCCAGATGGCTCTTGGGCTCTTCGCAACAGAAAGCAGCTTTTAAAAAAAAAACCCACGCAATGCGGTTGGGAAACCCGTTTCCGCGTTATCCACCCGGGAGCAGCGAAAACGGAACTTTGCTGGATAGTTTTGAACCAAACACACCGGTTTCTGCGCTTCCTGGAGGCCGGCGGGGCTCTTTCTGCCCGGCTGCTGCGGGTGCTTCTGGTGCCGAATTCAGCGCCGGGTGAGGGTGCTGCCCCGGCAGCTGCGAGGAGAGCGCAGGGCACGGGGCTGGCAGCATCGCACCGACGCTCCCCTGCTCCACCCAAGCAGTCGTCCCTTCCAGCCTGGAGCTGCCGCGGTTTGCACCCGGCGTACCATGAGCAACCTCAGCTGGCGCTTGGCGGTCACATCGTCAGGCGTCAGGGATATTTATAGAGATAGTTTTGATGTGGAGGTAGGGTAATAACAGGTGTCCTGGGCTGCATCCTCAGAGCAGGAGGTTGAAGGAGGGGGATTCTCCCCCTCTGCTCCTCTCTGGGCAGACCCCCCCTGCAGTTCTGCATCCAGCTCTGGGGCAACAACACAAGAGAGACGTGGAGCTGTTGGAGTGAGTCCAGAGGAGGACATAGACATGCTGCGAGCGCTGGAGCAGCTCTGCTCTGGAGCCAGGCTGAGAGAGTTGGGCATGCTCAGCCTGGAGAAGAGAAGGCTCCTTAAGGGGAGACCTTAGAGCAGCTCCAGTTGCTAAAAGGGCTACAAAAGAGGGCCTTTGGACAAGGGCCTGTGAGGACAGGACAAGGGTTTAAGGCTTTAACCTGACAGAGGGTTTTTTCCCTTAATTTTCACCCCATACCCTAGTGCCAGGTTTACTATCAACATAATAACTTGGAAGTTACAGGCTTATCAGGTTTACCTCCACCTAATTCTACTGGGGTCAAGTTTACACCAGGAACAGATCTGGCATTTTAGGAAGATTTTAGGACAAAGTTCTTCCATGTGAGGGTAGTGAGGTCTTGGCACAGGTTGCCCAGAGGAGCTGTGACTGCCCCATCCCTGGCAGTGTTCAAGGCCAGGTTGGACAGAGCTTGGAGCAACCTGGTCTAGTGGAAGGTGTCCCTGCCTGTGGCAGGGGGCTGGAATTGGATGAGCTTTAAGGTTCCTTCCAACCCAAACCAGTCTGCGATTCTGTAACAGTAAGACTGGAAGCCTCCCATTCTTATTTGTAGAAAGCCTTTTACTATGGGCTCTGCTCATGCTTTTAAAGATCACAGGCAAAAGCAGCAAGTCCCGTATTCCCCTTGGACAGCCTTTCCCTCTCCTGCAGCTTCAATTGTTAAAGTGGAAGAGTTTCAAGGCAACAAGTTGGATTTTGGCATGAACAAGATCCCCCCTCTTGGCCAGCCCCACTCCCATCTTGGCACTGCACGAATGGACAGGGGACCAGGATGGGCTTACAGGTCACAAATGTTCCTGCTCAGTGTAGTGCCACAACAGGCAACCTCCAGCTAAAAGCTGAGCATAGTTTTTAGGCACGAACCCTTTCTTCCTGTGTTAACACAGTCAGAAAACATCACAGGAAGTGATAAGGTTGTGCCTAGAAGAGCAATTAAGTGGGAAAAGTGGGGTCTACACCAGCCCTGCACTCCTCCCTTCATGCCTGTGGCTTAAACTGTCACCTGGGGGGTGAGGGAGAAAAGGGAGAGGCAGGCAGTATTTCACGAATGCCAATGTGCCTGTTTTCTCCACTGTTTTCCCTGTGTTTAATCCCCTGCCCAGAGTGATGCCTGTGAGTCACAGCAGATTCAGCACTACCTGAACCTGGTTTTAGCAAGGAGAACCAGTGGCTGCATTTCCAGCTCTTCAGAACAGCAGCCGTGGTGTTCAAAGCCCAGCCCAGCATGGCTCTGGCTGTTCCACAGCACAGAATTCGGGCTCCTCACTGCCCTTTGGCAGTGTGGTTATTGACAGCAGGTTATTTCTTGCTAAAGATCTGGTCTCAGAGGGCAAAATCTCTTCTGTGTCTGTCACCAGTGCTGACCAGCTCAGACATTGTCTTCCAGAAACTGCAGGAGCCTGAAAAAACATGGGTGTCTGGCTGGAGCATTCTGATGCATTTCCATTTTTGGCTGTAATAAATCTGAAACCCAGTAATAACAGCTCTGAAAAAGGCCTATGTTGATCAGCTGTTTGGGAACTGGTTTGGTATTCAACTATCACACACAACACCCAACAGCTTCACATCTTGCTGTGAACCAGAAGATTCTTTTCATCACTCAAAATTGTACAAAGCTTCCAGGTTCCCCTTGGAAAGTTTCAGGCACAAGCTGGAACACTGACGTTCTCAATGCAGTGCACTGAGAATAGGAAGCGGGGTGGGGAAGGGCAGCCCAATAGTCCTTGTCATTCGATGTAAGAAACAAAGCGAGGGCTGGAGTGTTGTGTCTCGTGTACAACTCAATCCAAACCTCTCTTTTTTACAAACGCGAGCCACTCAAAACGCAGCAGAGAGAGGGGTTCCTCCGAAAGCGCTGGGTAATGGCTTCTTCCCGTTTTTAGGCTTAGGCTGACACCCGGTGTTCTGGGAAAGATGCTGCAACGTCCCGCGAGTTCCTGCCCTGGCATGCATTGGGGTGGCGGCTCTCTCAGGCCAGACAGGTGCGTGCCTGGGAGATGAATTTGGGGAAGAGCGTGAGAAATGGAGGTTCACTTAGGTTTTAGAGGCACTCTTGATCATCCCAAGTCAAGAGAAGCTCTACAGCAGCACTTGTAGCATGCTTCATGCTCCCGCAAACCTCATGGTGCACATGTGCACTTCCTGTGTTCAGGAGCCAAGGAATCTCAGGTCTCACCTATTTTCAAGTAGCACATTTCACTGCAAGGGGAAACAGCGACATAATTCAAACCCAAGAAATCTCTCTACAGTGGCTGCTCTATCCAAGACAGCCATGTAGGGTCAGCACCCACCACCCAGAAGCAAAAGAGGGAAAAATGTGGAAAAACATGTTCATCAAAGCAGCATTCTCGTTTATTCAGTTGAAGTACATTTTCCCCATGAAAAAAAAAGAGGAAAAACAGTCAAGAAAGCATATTTCACACTGATAAAAGAGATAAGAATGCCCCATCCCTGGCAGTGCTCAAGGCCAGGTTGGGTGGGTCTTGGAGCAAGCTGGTCTAGCAGAAGGTATCACTGCCTGTGGCAGAGGATTGGAGCTGGATGAGCTCTGAGGTCCCTTCCAACCCAAACCAGTCTGTGAGTCTATGAAAATAAAATATTGTGACTCCTAAACAAATCCAAACAGAGGAGGGGATGGCACAGAAGACAATACAGGGGAGGTGAACAAAGATCTGTTTGACTGGCAATTACCCCTGGTTCACAAAGTGTTTTACAACCATAGTATCTTAAAGTCTTTCACTGAAATTTAGGGCAACATCAGCCTCTCCATATTATTACAGCATAAACACTGATCATCTGGGGGCAATGACTTGAAATTTAAGTCCTAAAGTTCCTATTACGAAATGGAGGCAATTCTGGATGGAATGGAGCCTGCTGTGAAGCAAACAAAATCACTTAGCACCATTTTTAATCTAAAAATCAGAGAGGTATTTCATGCATGGTTATACACCATTTTCAAGCAGCCTGTTAAGTATACTTTGAACAGGGTCAACAGTTTACAAATTTACATAAATAATTTCACATCCTCTCCCGGAGGATTCTTCAATTGGTGTACCCTACAGGTGTTCTAACTGGGATTAAAGATAGTGAAATATGATTTAGGCATTCTGAATGCCTGAGCAGATGCATCTCATCCCCCTGAAGAATGTTTCAATATTTTTCCAAGAACACTGACTACTCAGCAGCAATTCTTTACAGTCTTTTGCTTTTCTGTACAATAAAACCTCACAAAAATCAAAACACCACAAAGTATTCACATTCAGTTTGATGCAGCAAAGGAATACCTAATAGTTACACTTTGTAAATGTAGCAACTTTGATCTCATGGGTTCTTCAGTGCCATTTTTAAGGGGGGGTGGGGGGAAGGGGAGGCGAATATCAATTCCCAGCCAGGCAAGGGCTCTTCTTTGCTAGTAGAAGGAGAAACACAGTCTTGGGTCTTGGCTTGTCGAATTCTCAGCCAGGCCTCTGGGCACTGGATTGTCCCACAGCCTACAACAACAGCAAACGTGTTACTGCAGGACTAAGCATCGTGGGCAAGGAGGTAGCATGCTGAAGCCAGTGGAAGAGGCAGCGTTGGGACTTCGTCAAAGCAGGCCTGACAGTGAGACAGGATTGAGGTATGGTCATATCCCAGTGACACAGCAGCAACTCAGCAGCTGCCTGCCCACTAAGATGGACTCACCTAGCTTGGGAGAGAGACATAAGGTTTTGAAAAGTCCTCAGACCACTAGGATCTCAGAAAGCGAAGGAAGAACTGAGTTACACACAAGCAACCTGATTGATGTGAGCCATGCGTCTTCATCTGCCTCATCTGGTGGAGTCTAGCCCAAAGCTGCCCATAGTGGACCTCCACCCTGTGAAGCAGAGTGCCCTGAGGAGTCAAATGGACTGCATGCTGTGCTGTGTCCATCAAGATGAGCAAGCACACAGGAGCCCCAAGCGCCAGCTGGGACCAGAAACATTCCTCTGGCTCTTGGATTACTCTCACTACTGGGGAAGACAGAGCCAGTTCTGGGGCAGAGACAGCTCAGGCAGGAGCAGACACTTGGCTGTGGGACCTGTGTAACCAGAAAGTTCTCAGAGGCACTCTCAGAAGAATGACTTCAAATGAGTGAAGGATGAATGAGTGGGGTCTCTCCTACAGGACGTTTCTAGTGGAGTTTGATATACAGACCTTGGAGATGCAATGACAAAGAGTGGGAAAATCAGGCATCCAAGTGCAGATCCCAGAACAGAGTGTGACAGAGCAGGAATATATCTCAGAAGTGAAACTGGATGTAATGAGATAAAGAAAATGGAAAAAATACAACTTCCTGATAGGGATGTTACACAACTGGGTCTTCACTTTTGGTCATTTCAAGCCAATAAGCTTTTCAATCCCTTTCCCCCAGCTTTCCATAGAGGTGGATCTGGTCTAGAAAACACTCAGCTTACTTGGCTTGTGTCTGTGTCCACTGCAACACCCTGTTCTATGCCAGCTGACCCAGGGCAGCAGGCTGGCATGGGTCACAACTGTCCCAAGACTGTCCCAACTTCCGCTTGCTGAGCCAATACCTAGCCACAGAGCTCCATGAGAACTGCTCACTTTATGAACTGAATTTCTGGGCATTTGACAAGTTCTTCTGTGAGCTTTGTGGCCTACAGACACCAATGTGATTTTTCTCCAGACTGTTTTTAAAACAAAAGACAGTTCTAAAATCCAAAACCAAATCAAGAGTGGAAAATATCTTAATAATCCCTGGCTGCTTCTCCTGTCGCAGAAGAGCTACACTTATGCATAAGCGCAGCAATGCCATACAACTTACATCAGCCTCATCTGTAATGCCACAGCCCTATTTATGCAAGAAGTGTGTCTGCACTAGCCCCTGTGACCCACCGCTTAGCAAGAGGGCTTGTAAGCAGAAGCACTGATATTCTCCAACCCCCAGAGCACTCCCCCTTCCGGGTAACTCTCTGTTACATCCTGGGCCTGACATGCTATGGTATGGAATACCCCTTTGGCTAGCTTGCGTCAGGTGTCCTGTCTGCTTTCTCCCCTCTTCTCCTCCTCCTTGGCAGAGCATGAGACTCACAGAGTCCTTGGTCAGACTAAACATTACTTAGCAACAACTAAAAATGTCGGTGTTATCAGCTCTGTATCCAGGCTGAAAGTCAAAACACAGTGCTGCACCAGCTACTAAGAAGGAGAAAAACTGACTGCTACTGCTAAACCCAGGACACTTCCCCAGTTCTAATAGGAGGCCTTCACAGACTAGCTTCTGCTCAGACACCTATGCTGCAAGCCCCTTAAAGAAAACAAGGGCTACTTCAATGCCTATGTATCACCCAAGCAAGGCTGGCCATGGAGCAGGCTAAGCAAGAAGAAGCAGGCAAGAAGCCTGTCTGCCTGTTTTCTCAATGTACACTGTCTTTTTGGAAGTCCTGTGATTGAAGGCTTAACAACAAAAAAACAAGTCTTCCTGATGTTGCTCTCAGGGCTGCACTCACTAACAGTTTCAGCTTTTCCATCCCTGCAAGAGCACTGGCCAACTCTTGGGCTCTTCCATCTCCAAAGGCGTTCCATGACAGTGTAAGACACAAGAAATCCCAACTGTGAGTCAGTAGTAAAACTCAAGGGAACAGCAGCAGTGTACTCCTCACAGATTAGCCTGTTTACAAGAGCTTATCACCCTCATATCATGGCAGGTAAACATTGCCCGGCTCTACAAGCTTAATTTTGAGGAGTTTCCTCAGTTTCATCATGCATTTCCACGTATAGTAAGACATTAGGGAGTGTTACCACAGAGCCTGAGGACTGTGGTTATCTCCAGAGTCCTGCAGGCTCAGGGAATGAGATGAAAAAGATGGAAATGACTGCTGAGCACAGACCTCTACCCCAGGGCAACTCCAATAAGTTGCTAGTTATACCAGGACATTTGTAGCAGTGAATTATGTCAATTAGTAAATGACTAGTAAATTTATCACTGAAAACTATTTAGTGGTAGTTATCAATAAGTATTTCGAAGGATCAGAAGTGTACTGCAGTTGAAAATAGATGCAGACATTAAAACAAGAGTGACCTCTGTGTTGCAGGGTCTCCCCCTACCCATTCCTGCAGCAGAGTGGACTCAGTCAGAGATCAATATGATCAGACCAAAAGCTGTTTATTGCAAAGCATTAACTCCTTATAGACTATTGCTTACACACACCTACAGCAATTTGGCATATTATGATTGGATACTTGTCTTGAAGACCCTTAGGGACTAACATATAATTGCTTAAGCACAGGTGTGAGAACTTGACCTGGAATGCTTGCCAACAGTCCACAGTTCTCATCACTCAGTGAATTCCAGCTTCTTCTTATCTTGCTTGCTTAAGCTTCCTCAGGCCTCTCATGGCCTTGCTGTATCTTTCGGGGTTATTCAGAGTTCATGTACCAAATATCCATTCTCCTCTGAGAACTCTGTCTCCACACATCCTCACACTCCCATTATCTCCTCCATGGAAGGGCATTGTTGGAAGCCATAAGAAAGTGATTTTGAAGCACTGTCAATGATTCCACAGAGTTTCAAGCTGAAGGAGTGGGGAGAGAAAAAGAGCACAATGTGGTGGTGTCAGAACCAGTGGGGAATACAACCAAACCAGCCATTCTCTGCCCTGGTACTCAGTCTTTTGGAGGTGTTCAAAACATGGCAGCCCCTCGAACAGGGCATAGATACTTCCTTCCCCAAGGTCATTTTCTGATAAACTGTTAAGATTAATGGAAAAGCTTTGAGAGGCCACAAAAAAATCAGGTATAGTCAGAGAAAAGCCACCACAAAATAAAACTATGTGAATCAGAAAGTCAGCAAGACAGGTTAGTTTTACACTACTGATGATGTGCTGTTGCAATAGTAATCCTGCTCAGTACAAGAGGAACCACAGGGTCAGAGCCCTGGTGTGTGCACGTGGCTGAGGAGCCACTGGCGCAACACTACCATCTGCGGGCTTATGACTGAACACCTCTAAGTCAGAATCCCGCCTAGACAGTTGAGATCTACCCAGGAAATGACCGTCTTGCTCAGAATGTCTGGATTAAAGCCCTTCCTGAATCTTTGTCAGTGAAGACAAGCCTTCCTCATAGGAGAAGGAAAACTCCTATCTTTAAACCCAGGCTGATGCAGCTTGTCTAGCCTTGTATGGTCTTCCATCTAAGAGAAGGACACTCTTACAAAACCTACGATCCATGGACTTTGTTGTCACTGTCCCAGCTCACTAGGCCCTGGCAGTTAAACCTCAGGTGTAAAGGATGGGGCCAGTTCTGTGCATGCTACGCCTCACCTAAAAACTCCCCTGCGCAGGCTGGAAGGGCTTGCTCTCACTTGTTGGTATGGACAGGTGAGGGTCGAATTGGTAGGTGACAAGATGCATGGGAAGCTGCAGATCCAACCTTGCATGCAGGCAGACCAGCTCATGACTAGCTCGAGATTTCTCTGGAGATGACAGTCCTGGTCGGGCAATCCCTGATTGCCTAAGCACACTTATCAACCAGATTTGCATATCCCACTCACCCTTGGTCATCGTGCTTGTAGTAAGCATGGTTAAAGCCCTTCTCAAATCTTTGCTTGTGAAACCAAGACATCAACTAAAACCCAGACTAAGTGAAGACTCGAGAGAGCAGGGGCAAGCCAGACTGGCACATGGCAATGCAAGCTCTATTCCCTGCTTGGTAAAATGGGAATTACAGACTTGCTGTCACAAATAACACGTGTGTCCACAAAATAAATCCATTCAGCTGTGAATTGCTTGCACACAGTAATGTGGGGTTATGCATACTGGCTATAACAGGCAGACCTGTGGCACATCATGTATTGCATGTGAAACTGGAAATAAGAAGTTAAGGATGCTGGGAAGGGACTCTTCACTAGGGACTGTAGTGATAGGACAAGGGGTAATGAGTTAAGACTTAAACATGGGAAGTTTAGATTGGATATAAGGAAGAAGTTTTTTTACTGTAAGGATAGTGAGGCACTGGAATGGGTTGCCCAGGGAAGTTGTGAATGCTCCATTCCTGGCAGTGTTCAAGGCCAGGTTGGACAGAGCCTTGGGTGACATGGTTTAGCGTGAGGTGTTCCTGCCCATGGCAGGGAGGTTGGAACTGGATGATCTTAAGGTCTTTTCTAACCCTAACTATTCTATGATTCTGTGATTCTATACTGGAGTTACGACTGTTATGACTTGAGAAGAGATGACAGTAAGTGAAAATGCAAAGAAGACATGGTTCAAACAAAAGACACAGGGGACAGCTGTAACTGCCTCACAGCCTTCACCAGGGTGTGCTGCTCTGTCCTCATCTACCAGCAGACACAAACCATGGCAATACCTCTCCTATTCTAACATACTTCACATCTAAGTTACCAACACCCTAATTCAACTTTTTATTTAACAATAAACACATTAACAAAGGACAGTGGCATCACAGATGCAGCAGGAAGAGTTAATTCACATCACCACCATTCTCCAGTTTCATATTTAGAAGTTTTATCTCTCCCTAGGTCACTGCATACAGTAGTTCAAAGGCATGTAGCATGTGGCCAGAGAAAGCCAGCACAGGCAGACAAGTTTTAACATCTGAAGCAATCCAAGCTGCCCTGCAGGTAGGGCACTGCAGTGACCTTCAGTGTCTCCTCTCATCCTATGTGAAGTGTCTAGGAGAGATGGTGAGACTGTCACCCTGATCATGGACGAAGACCATGTGACAGCCTCAGGCCTGTGAGCTGGAGTAATTCTCACTCACAGAGTGATATGATCCATCCATTTGACATCATCCCAAGTGATGGGATGGTAGGTATCCACCATGTCCTACCTCATCTCTTCCAGCAGCCCACATGCCACCAAGGCTCTGGCCAGCTCCATGCCTCCCACTGGCCCAATGTTATTGTTCTGCAAGCTAACAAAAGAAACATAAGCATTGGAGGATTATTTTAGAATAAAGCTGTAACAAAAGCCCATACTTAATTTGCCAAGAAGGTAATTGCAACTTCTTTTGAACCAGCTGGTAATAACCTGGAATCCCTGTGGGTTAATCTTAATGAAGGGGCCTGGAAAACAGGGAGGCAGCAGCAGGGGCCAGCAATGTGGACAGCCAGTTGTTGTCTGTAACCCTCAGCCCTAAGGACATGGAAGTTCATGGGTTTGGCCGTGCTCACAGGGCAGGAACACAGTCAGCCAGTTACTGCAAAAGCCATAGCTGCATATTACCACAAGGAGTCTGTCCCCACCTCTGTGCACATGGGGGCAGTTTGGGATGAGTGGGGAACAGCCCAAAGAACAAAAAGCAGATGGAAAATCTCATGTCTGAAGACTTTATAACATCTTTCCAGTTAATTCAAGAACCTACCCAGAGGACTAAAGTCTCTCACCACCGGGATTCCTTTTCTAGGTTATCTTTTGATGATACCTTAGATGCATGCTGCAAGACACACCACTAGGCTAACTAAGCCCGTTGAGCTCTTCTAGATCCCAAATTTCTTGCTTTCCTACTGTAAAAGAGTATGAGAAAGTCTTGTATGTTAAAGCCTTGGGAAGACTCCATAAAAGCTTTTAAAATATAATACTGAATTCAGGGTTAAAAATGAGTCAGAGAGGCCTGCACAAAGCAGTGAGAACCACAAAAAACGTACTCCTATTTATGCTTACACTACACCAGAACAAAAGGACAGCCCGAGGCATCAGAAGCTCAAATAACCCATCAGAAGAGTTATTTTACTGCATATAGAATACCTGATTCATATCTAAAGTTAACGCTGTAAGAGATTACACAATAGTTGATGTGACTTGAGGCTTCTGAGTAATTGTAGAGGGTTTCACAATCCTCATATGCTGAAAATAATGTCTAAACAAGAGACCAGTGCATCACTGCAGTCTATGCCTTTTCCAATGCCTTCTTTCAACCATCTCACGTATTCCCAGGATAATCAACTTCCCTGAGGCAGAGGTCAACACTTACTGCAGGACCTTCAGGCTGGTCATGTGAGACAGACAGCAGGTAAGTTTCACTGCTGTTCTGCTTCCAAAAACATTCCAAGATAGCCTAAAAGAAGCAGAAATTAAATGTCACTGGCAGTGAACTACAGAGCCTCATTCCTCACCTGTGTGTCACCCACAGGGATCTGTGACCCCCATTCCTCACCTACAAGTACATGGGATTATGCTGAAAGGAGCTAATGTCCATGATTCAAAGCACAATGAGGGCAGGGGGAAAGAGCAACTAGGTTTTGTAATCCTGCAGCAGAAGTTAAACAGGGAAGTAAAACGGCCTTGCACTCCTCAGGAGCACAATGATTTCCCTTTGAGTTGTCCTGAGCTAGAATTCAACTGAAATTGCAGTTTTTAATATGTGCCCTAGTCCAGTACAATGTAATTGGAAGGTGTGATGAAGAGGTCCACCATTTTAACTGCAACTTTTCTCCATTTGTTCCTTTTTTATTTGGTTTATTTAGTATGGGAGGGTATATATGTTCTATGGACTGGTCTAGAATGGAATGACTGATAAAACTTCTGGCTGAGGAAAGATTCTGTCTGTCACCTTCCCTCCATTTCTGCAGCTATATGGATTAATGCTGATTTATTAAGCAACACAAGCACTGTTCAGCCGATATGCCTGTGCCACTGCCCATTAAGCCCCATATTCAGCTCTTCCCCACTCATGTACAGTTCTTGGGAATCTCAGAGTGAACAACCAATCCCAAACCTTCCACACCCAGCACCACATACTTATCCTATGTTGCTATGAGTTTTTACCCTGCTCTCCTAAGAACCACAGGTAAAAGTGATTTGAGCTTTACTGGAGTCATATCAGATTTGGTTTCTATGCCCTGATTTTTGCCCAGCTTCCTGAGGGGACACTGGAAATGACACACTCACAGTAACTCCTCCATGCTTTTGCAATAGGTAAGAGCTTCCATAAGCTTCACCCCCCAGCAGAGCTAGGAATGTTCCCTGAAACGCTAAAATAAGCATAAAAGACTCTCAGTGACTGAACAAGAACCAGAATGTACCAACTGAAAGTATTTCACTATTTGCTGGGCATAATAGGAGGCTAGGGTCAATCATGGACTAAACAGGGCTGCAGTGGTGTGTCCAGAGACTTAGTTTCTGGAAAAGAGCCTGGGGATTTATAGTGTTTCTTTGCCTAGTGCTCATCACTCCTGCCCCTGCAGGTACTGGAGGAAGGAGTAGTTTTCCCTTTCCCAGACAGAACTGTGAATTTCCTTTTCTTGTTCAAGTCATCGCCAGTTTTTTAATTGCAAAAGATTATAACAAATAGCCCAGAGCTGAGCCTTAACAAGCAGCCTGGGTGCTCTAATTTCCACTCCCATGGAGGAGTGACAATTTGAATCCATGTCTCTGAGAGTGAACCTTGTTTAGAGATTGTCTTCTCACTTTGATAAACTCCCAGTTTCACCTCTACTTCCACTGGTAAAAGCAAGAAGTGTAGGAACAATGGGACAACCACACTGGGAACCCAACAGAGCCTGAGGAAACTGCTGTGTGAATATGAGACTTATACAGTTTCCCACAGGCTTGCAGATTTACTTTCCAGGACACAACAGAGCCAGAAATCTCTGTGCAAACAGCTAGTGAAGGCTGGCAAATGCCTACCACATCTCCGTGGGTGACTGCTCCAGGACATGGTCATAACTGTCACTCCCAGAGAGCCTCTGCAATGGCAGACAAAGTCGTTGCCCATCCTTGCTGTACATGGGGAGGGCATGAGGGGGAACACTTCCCATTGAAGATGCTCCAAGGGCTGGAGCAGCTCTGCTCTGGAGACAGCCTGAGAGAGCCGGGCTTGTTCAGCCTGGAGAAGTCTCCAGGAGACCTTGGAGCAGCTCCAGTCCTTAAAGGGTCTACAAGAAACCTGGAGAGAGGCTTTGCACAAGGGCCTGTAGGAACAGGACAAGGGGGAATGGCTTTAACCTGACAGAGGGGAGACTGAGATGAGCTCTTAGGCAGAAGTTCTTCCCTGTGAGGGTGCTGAGGCCCTGGCACAGGTTGCCCAGAGAAGCTGTGGCTGCTCCATCCCTGGCAGTGTTCAAGGCCAGGTTGGATGTGGCTTGAAGCAACCTGGTCTAGTGGAAGGTGTCCTTGCCTGTGGCAGAGGCCTGGAACTGGATGAGCTTTAAGGTCCCTTCCAATGCAAATCAGTCCGGGATTCTGTGATTTTGTGTAATGTCTTCAATTACACTGAAACGCTGGAAGGTCAACATTGTATAAATGAAGCCAGCACAAGGCTTCCCACACAGGCTTCCCCACTGTCTGTGGCCATAACCAAAACCACTGCAAACAAAACAAATGGACTCACTTGATTCTCTTCAAGTTTTGCATTTCCAGCAGGACAGCAGCTAGTTCTCAGGCCTGGATCTCCAATCTTGTTGTGGCTTAAAGAGAAGAAAGGTTGTATTATAAGGGGAAATGCTAACAACCAGGCAGAGTATGAGATCTTACTTAAGATGTCCCATCTGCTGGATGACACCTCTGACCTTGGCAGCAGAATCAAAAGAGCTGCTTGTCTCAACTATTTCATTAAAGACTAGTAGCTGTTAACGAGGCATTAAGAAACTGCAAAGAACAATCAAAGTCACCAGATCTGTTAAGGGGTGTGAAATTACTTCAGCCAGAATACCAAGACAGGGAACAGAAGGTTATTACTTTCCAAACTACTGCAATGGAGAATGGACAGCATCTGACTAGAGCAGGAGGAGAAACAGCAGAACAAGCTTGGGGCTGGCTCTAGATTCACATCTTTTCAGAGCATGAGAATGCTGGATCTGATGTTCTCCCAGGAGAGAGCCTTTGGCAATGTTCTGCATCCCAGGAAATCCAGAGACGATTTAAATCCAGAGCCTGCTTAAACTATTTTCTACATGACTGCACCAGAGTGGGGATAGACCAAATTCTCCTCTTATGAATGTTAAGCTCTGATTTCCTGTGGTACAAGCTACCTCATACATGAGTGTTTTGTAGCCTCCCTGCTTTTGTTACAACATTGTGTATAAGCACATCTGGGTCTCTCCAAATGCTGGCACTAGTGGTCACCTCTCTGCTGATGAAGGACTGCAAGAACGGAGAAATTTACTTGAATTCCCTCCATGTAGTGCCTATTCATCAAGGGTTCTGTGAGTATGCAGCAGCCATCATTACCAATACTGTTGTGGTTCAAGCTGGAAAGAACATTCACAGGAAAATAGGCATTAAGCTCCTGCTATTCAGTATCACATAATTGTAAGTATGCAATCACATACTTACATAAGCCTCTTCAGAGATGGCATTTCACAAAGCCCCAGCACAACCTTAGGAACAGCAGCACTGCCAAGTTTCATGTGGCCCGAGCCAAAAGATGAAGTAACACAGCAACAGCTAACTACCCATGGGCAGTCGTGCAAGCACACAGAGCAGAGGAGAGCAGGATAAGAGCTGAGGAGAAGTGAGGATGTATTCTAGTTCCTGTGAATAGTTTTCACTTTTGTTCTCTAATGCAATTATACTGGATGTGTTTGTATTCTGACGGAACACCAAGAGAATCCCAAACCTCTGGAGCAAGAACGCAGCCCCTCATGGAGCAAGTTGCTGCTGTGACCACAAGATGGCAAACCTCTAGTGACACCACCACACATTGTCCAGTGACACTTCATAACAGAAGGGTGCTTTCCGTGCAGGTGCCTGGAAAAGCCTCCTCTGAATGCAGGGCAGCAGATCATCCTCCAGGAACGAAACGCTGTCTCTGGGATTGCTGTGCAGGAAATACAGCAATTTTGTCCCCAGCTGGGACAAGATCATGCAAAAACCACTACCAATAACTGCATAATTTCTTCACTGGACATTCCCTGCCACAGACTTCTGATCTCTGTCTTGCTCACTCATCGTTCTTGCAAATAAAAAGTAATTGTTGCTTCTTCCATATCTGAAGTCCCCCAGCCACTAGGAAAATGACATCTGTATATGGTGCAGGCAGAAGAGAGGGTGCAGTTTAACTAAAGCTTCTAGAAAGACCTGTCAGGCACTGGACAGCCTGGGAAAAAACACTTGAGCTCTTCAATGGCCTGGCAGTTCTGCAAGCCCGAGATCAAGTAATCCATTCCAGCTGGCATAATACTGATAGATGTCAGTCTGCAAAACAGTAAGGATCAAATAAGATCAGTTTCTCCACTGACAGGCAAGATGCCCTAACACAAACCACAGCCAGCACAGATATCAGGGAGCAGTACATTTGGAGAATTTTCCACACCTCCTGTGTACAGGACTACAAAGACTAAGTAGTTAAGACATGTTCACTTGATGTACGTGTACTGAACAGCAAAGTCTCTGCCTCAGCCAAACAACACCAGCATTTCACTGGGCAGAGGTGCTCTTTATGAGCCTGCCTCTTTCACACAGGCAGTTGAAGAGGGCTGTGAAATGGACTGACTGGCTGCACGGACACCTCAGAGCAGCTTCCAGTATCTGAAAGGGCCTACAAGGATGCCAGGCAGAAACACTTCATCAGGAACTGTAGTGATAGGACAAAGGGCAATGGGTTCAAACTTAACAGGGGAAGTTCAAGCTAGATACAAGGAAGAAATTCTTTCCTGTGAGGGTGCTGAGGCCCTGGCACAGGTTGCCCAGAGAAGCTGTGGCTGCCCCATCCCTGGCAGTGTTCAAGGCCAGGTTGGATGTGGCTTGAAGCAACCTGGTCTAGTGGAAGGTGTCCCTGCCCATGGCAGGGGCTTGGAACTGGATGAGCTTTAAGGTCCCATCCAACCCAAACCATTCTGTAATTTATAGCAGAAAAAGCTCTTCCACAAGCAGGGTGATATAAACTTGTTTGCAATGCAGAAAAAGAGCTACAGTCTCAATCTCAAATTGCTTTCATTTCAAAAAAGGGGAGAGGAAAAAAAACTCAAGACATGTACATGGGGCCCCTGTAACCACCTTTGGTATGAACTGCAGAGAGCTGCTGAGTTTGCAACTTAGACAGGGCCCATGAGAGATCACAGAGCTGATGGCCATATTCCTAACAAAAAGTGTTTCAGAGAGGATCAGTGTGGGTTGTGTAAATGATAAAGATGTGGAAGAGGACCAAGCATGGACACACCCAACTTCTTCAGCTCTGGAAGACGTAGCAAAATCCTAACAGTTCTTCAACATTGTGAAGCTCAACATGAGACCATCTGCAAGAACAGAACAGATCTGGACTGTCCACAGAGGATGACAGGCCTGTACTAACCCCACAGATAAAGCACACTGATGCTGGGACACTGCAGAATTGTCACAACACTGATATTTCACGAAGTCCCATGGGTACTCCCAGCCATGATAAGAGAGTATAGGTTACCTGGGCACAGGGGAAAGATTTAGATGCCTCTAAAGGATACCTCAGGAAGCCACTAAGTTTTTTTTATTTTCCATCCAAACACTACATAGGGAAACCAGAGGGCAGGGACTGGGACCTTGCACTGGCCTGTCCCCTGCCCTGCTGTGTGCTCTCCTTCACACACAGGCACAAGCTACTCCCTTCCCCAAAACGTCTTTTCCAGTGCCTGGCAGCTCACCTCAGTTCCTGAAGCTGAGCACAGTTTTCATGAACCCTTTGGTCAAAGTCAGCATGCTGATTTCTGGTTTTCACAGATTCAACCTGCAGGATACGCACACACAACTGTCAATGATGAGCAGCAGACACTCACAGCATTATCTGCTGCCCCCTTAGGGCCAGGATTACAAAGAGCGTAGAGCTTTGCAGATGCCCAGCCTGGCCTCTCCTGCTATGTCCCATCTACACCACAGTCCAGTGCAGAGAAATACAGCCCTTCCCCAACTGCACAAGAAGGTAGCTGCTGCCTTCTTCAGCTACACAAAATGAAAAAGACACTAATGGTATTCTCTTCTCTACACATTCACACAGAAGCCAGCATGTCTTAGGAGTCTTCAGAGTGCTCGTGTCTCCTGAGTGCTCCTGGTCCTGCAACAAAGGCAAGCAGATTTGTTTACCTTTGTATAGGTCCAGGAAGGGCCTGAAGGAGGGTGGTCCCAAAGACACAGGCACATGAATAAGGTTTCTTCCACATGTATGGCACAGAGGCCCTCTGAGACTGAGCCCATAGAGACCAGAGAGTCAGACACTCTTGACGGTATTTTTCATCTCTTGGCAAGTTTCAGAACAAGCAGAAAATATTGATAGTCACTTTCTCACCTGCTAACGTCTGATTCCACCTTCCCCAGGTAGAGTGGGAACCTTATACCTAATTGGAAGAGGTATTTATTTTTACATATTCTGGAAAGGCAGAGATTAGAGGGCATGATAAGCTTTGAAATCTTGACAGAAGGTAAACTCCATAAGAAAAATCACGAGGACTGGATGTGACAGGACTATGCAGTGCACAAATGCTAACCACCCACCTCTGAAGAGGTATGCAGTGGTCAAACTAGTACTAGAGCCAGCCTAGCCTAGGCACCTTTTCTCCAACGGGTTTCCAGGAACATGGTGTCCTTTCCGTTAAACCCCCTAATGCGTGCAACCACAAACCTTCTAAGCACTTCAATCCCTTTTCCTGAAAAATATCAGGCTAAAAGAAAGTATCTGGAAGACAGCAGAACTTTATTGTTACTTACATGATCTCAGTAATGTTTCCACAGGTCTGGACAGCCAGGTAAATAAGGTTCATGACACTTTATTTATGTACCCAAGGTTCTTCCATGCTGCAAAGCAGAATACAGGCAGCTCTGCTTTAGTCACATGCATGGATCCATCTCTGTCTCTGTCAGCTGAGTGCTTAGTACTCTGTTACACACAGAGTAACAGAGCCCAGAGCTTTGTTCATCTGAGTAATGACTACACAGGAAACAGGATGCAAACTGGGAAGAGAAGCAGCTGAGCTTCCCTGCAGAGGACGACACAAACACCAAGTTCCCTCCTGCCTGCACACCTCTCACAGCAATGAGAGGGAGCCTGGCTGTTGTGTTCTAATGCAACACATTCTGGGAGAAGTGAAGAATTTGTTACCCAGGTGAACTGTGGGATGCTCTGATGAGACTTCTGTTGAGGACACAGTAGGAATGTGCTCACCAGAATTAGCAAGCTACTTTGTGAGGCAGGTAGGGGGTCTACAAAGACAGCACAGTTTATGGCTACAGCTTTACATGGTGCTTAGTAGGAATGAAGGAGATAAAGCCAAAATACCCTGTCACTCCTGGGGTTTTCTCAGGCCAGTGCTACCTATCTTTGGAAGAAGCACATTTCATTTTTGGTTTTTATGAAAGATCTTAGATGATCAGATGCTTCATATCAGTGTCTCAAACAGCACAGTGACATAGTATATGATTTTCAGAGGACTCAGATTTTTTCTCAGAGAATGCAAAAGTCTTTCTGCAGCCTAGACCATCATATTGTTATATGAGGATCTAGAAACAAAGGTCATTGTAATGAGCAGCTTACAAAGGAGCCCACCCAAATGGATTCAAGCAGTCATTAACTCGTACCCTGTCAGACTAGTGCATTTTCAATGAGCAAGCACAACTTTTCCAAGTGTTTTGGTTGAAATTTGCACCCTGTGAGTCTGAAACTATATGAAGGAAAATAGTCTGAGTTCCTTAAAACAGTTCAGACTTTCTGACTCAGAAATCTAGGGCATTACAACCTTTCCCCACAGAGAACAAAATACCTTGCAGGACTTCCAAAAAAGATTGTGGCAGCATTTCAAAAGCATCTGTCAAGATGTTCTAATACAACATATATGTATGCTAATGGTGCAGCTTCTCGTAGCATCCTGTCATGTGAAGTGAGAGTCAGTGGGGAAGCAGGAAGAGAAAAGGATGTGGGATTCTCTGTGATGTAAAATATCACCGCGACAGGAGCTAACGGCTACAAGAGGTTTTGTCTGCCTTGTCCCTAGAAAAAGGACACCACTTTTGTTAAAGAAATTACACAAAAAATGTGTACCATTACCTCAAAATCTTTCTAGGGTCATCTCTGCTTGTCAACTTGATGAGTAACATTGCTTTGGAGCATAAACTGCACAGAGAAGACATGTGAGTGTAAGATTTGGAGGGAAAATTATTGTTTTCCCAATGGTCAGAATTTAACAATACATCAAACTGCCCAAAGCAACACAGTGCAGCAGTGACAGGGTACCTGACCCAACTCACCTCTCCCTGCAATAAACCAGCCCAGAAAAATGAGGTTTTGCTAATGCTAAATTGGTGTAAGGCAGCACTAGTGGCTGGAGAAGCAATCCTGATCTGCCCTGCTTTTGTCTGCCTCCTCGTGTCCCTGCACTCTCTAACACATATTGGGAAGAGCTAAACCAGGAGAGTGATCTGCTTTAAAACATCCCAGCCAGAAGATTTAGCACCCACATTTACCTGCAGGGATGAATGGAGCTGACCCTGGTTAAATTCTGTTTGCAACAATCCAACTGATCTACATGAACATAAGCGCTGCTAAGGGCAGTTCCACAGCATGGCCCAGGCTTGTTAGAAAAGGGTGAAATTTTATGTTAAAAATACTTATATTTGAAAGTTTGTAAATCAATAGAAGGCCTTTATATATTAACAAGTTGTAACTTTGCTGTTCTGTACCTTAGGTGTAACTTTGCCATTCTGTGCCTTAGTTGTAATTTTGCTGTTCTGTACTTTAGTTAATCTATAACTAAACATCACAGTGGTAGTCCCAGCAGTAGAAATTAACACAGTCATGTATGAAGAATGGTGCATGGGTGGATTTAAGAAAGTATTGTAAAACCTTATCCAAGCAGAACATGCAGATTGGCCAGAGGCAGACAAGTTAAAACAAGAGAATGCTGGCATCCACATAATGGTTGGGGTCTGTCCAAAGAACGGAAAGGTGAAAAGGACAAAGAGAGGAAGACTTCTTACTTCATCTAAGGAAGACTCCTTACTTCATCAGGACGACCACCAGAGGGCGGCTGCGCAAGCACAGAAGAGGCTGATGCCGTAATAGACTGATGAAGCAATCCCTGATGCATTATGTATTAGTCAAGGAAGAAATTTAGGTTGAACATGCATTAATTGCGAAATTTTTGATGTATAAATTCCGGACGCAATGAGACGAGGTCGAAGCCAGATTTGGGCGAGTGCCCCTGGTTTCCCAGTGCTGCAATAAAACACCTCATATAACCATTCTGGTGGTTATGTGTCTATTCTTACGCTAAAAATGTCAGCTGGCCCAATCTCTTGAAAGCTTTGCCAAATTACACCAGCGAAGACACCTTCCCTTGTAAACAGTGTTACTCTGGGGTCTGGCCTCCCTGAGCATTTTCAGCAGGGGAGAGGATGGAAGAGAGATATATTAAAGGGGCACTTTTTCCAGTGGTGTCGCATGGGGAATCAGTCATGAAGGGATAAAAACACAGTAAAGCCCCATCAAGACTGGCAGACCACAAGACAGCTCTCTGAGGAGAGAGCTGAAGAAATGGGTCTGTTTCACACATTACACTACAAATACAGACTCCTCCAGCCACCTCTCCTTACACTCCTTGGTGACAAAAGGAGTGTTTTGGGGGCTGGCCATTCCAAAAGCACTGCCCTTCTGCTTCATGCTTGGGATGCATGAGGAAATCACTTCTCCATCTGCTGGTACTTGTGACACTAGGGAAAGAATGGTTTATTCCCTGAGTTATGCTAATGTTATTGCCCCCATGGAGCTGACTCCCCATACCGCAGCTGGGGAAGAGGGTGAGGTGCTGGCAGTGGCCTCACACTCATCTGCCTTTTCCCATCACCTGCCAGAATTAAGCTCACATCATCACAAGGGCATTATCATCCCTTTCCTAGTCTCCAGAGCATTCTGCATCCACTCAGCTCCTTGGGCATTTGCTCTGCCCTGACCCAGGAGGGAGATGGCTGCAGCCCTGATCAGCAGTTTTGTACATCTGTCTACTCATACTTTCAAGCTGTTCAGCCATGAAACAGCTCACCCTGCTTCCACCACCCTGAATGGAGCTTGGAGCAAAATGGCTCTTCAATTGTCACACCCTGGGGACTCACATTATAATCTATTTAAGATTTCATTAGGAGTTCAAAAGGATTAGATAGAGTGGGTATAGTTTTACTTCATTCTGTCCCAAAAGGCTATGTAAAACACCTGGCTGTGTCCTAAGCTGTAATCAGAAAAGAACATAATTAGGATGGAGTTTGAAGACATGTTCCTCTATCACTCCTCAAATGCCACAGCTTGAGGCTTTAAATAGCAAAAAATAGGAAAAGTACTCCTGATCATACCTGAGGTCCATTGTTTTAATGTCTTCCAATGTAAATAAAGACCGAGCTAAGAAAAACACAGAATTCAGGGAGATATGGTTACCATTAAGTCTACAGGACAGATGAAATCAGCTGCTGCAAGCTAAGATATCAGGAATTTACACTGCATCACCCAGCCCCTTCCCAAGTGTGCTGCCACAACCAATACCCCCACAAAACCCATCCATGAATAAAGAGAAACAGGAGCTACTCACTTGAGAGAACTTAACCTTTTCAAATTCGGGAGGGACTGAAACAACTGCAGCAGTCCTGCATCTCCCAGATAATAATTTAAAAGGTTAGGATGTAAAGAAAGACATCTAATTTTCATAGAAAACAAGAATAGGAACAATCAGTTCTCAACAACAAAAGCTCTGGAAACAGAGCACGGGCACCCTAATCAAACCAACATATGTACTGCCCCTCTCCACTGACAAGTAAAGCCTACAGGAAAACTAAGGACCAGAAATAAACAACAGAGGACAGCCAAAAACCTAGCTCAGGGCTCATTCTTTTCTCATGTCCACCAAGTGACCCCTCTGGACTGAGGAGTCCTTTTTAATGCGGTTACCAGGGACCAGAAGTCCACAGCTCTGAGAAGCGACTGATGTAGACAGAGCCCTGGGTTAGTCCTGGAGAAGGCTACTAGGCTATGATAATGGAGCCTAAGGACGGCAACAAGCTACAGCCCATGTAAGATCAAGGGACACAATTGCTTAAAAAGAGCAAAGGCTAAAAATCTCTTCCACAGGCTGCCAGGCCTAAGGGAATAGCTAGCTCTCAGATGGTGGTGCACAGACTACATGCTTGTGATGGTCCTTCTTTTGTCCTCAAAATCTAGATGTAGGGGGTGTGCTGGCTAGCCCTTCCATCAGGGCTGCATCTGCCCATCTCTTGGTGTTAGCACAGCACAAACAGAAAAAAGTTTTGGTGCTGAAGGTCCCTGCACACCATACATGGGATCACCAGCAAAAACACAGATTCCCACCCTTGGTTTGGGTGGGATTCCTCAGTTTCTGCAGCTTTGCCCTCAAATGGCCCAAAGGCAAAAATGACACAACATTTCCCAGCTTTTGTAGTACCTGAAGTCAGGCTAAGTGATCAGGCAGCCCCTTTCTAAATTTATGTCCTGCAACCTTTGCCCTAAAACGGCATTAGAACTGTATGTCTTCTTGGCAAAGGATATTAACCCAGGTCTATGCCCTTCATGAGGTTACGTCTCTACCACATCTTCATACAACACTGCAGAACAAACAAGTGGCATTTTCTCAGTATCCCAAAGAGCTGCAGATAAGGACCATAACAGTTAAGAAGAACTCACTCCAGCTCAGAGATGCTGCTACATTCCTTCAGGACTGCACACAGCTTCTCTAGGTTGCTGGCTTGAGAATGACTGTCTGTCAGTCTAGGAGGAAAGAAATCAACAGTCGAGGTCTGCAGGATTGCAAACAAGATGGTTAACTTCACTCCTTCAGATAAGCAGAGGATAAAGGAGGAGACAGCAAAATAAAGAATCCTCTTGAAAAGGCAACATCATGGGAGCTGATCTGGTAACTGCACAGTCACCATGCCAGTTCTGTGACCAAGATATACAACCCACAGTCTATTTTAACACCTGTGGACAAACACAGATGCTAACGACAGAGCTTCTAGTGCTAGAAGGTGGAAATAGGAACACAGTGACAAATGAGTGACTGAATGAGCCTTTACCAGCTCTTTTGTGCTTCATCATTCAAATCTGAAGGTGCAGGTTATGTCAGCTATAGGATCCAGAGACAAGACATGCATGAAGTACAAGGAAAATCTGCCATGGTACCTTATTTTTTTGTGGGGTAGTAGGAGTCTGGTTTTCCTCTCCGTATTGTTGGTCATTAGTGAAGCACACAGCCTCTTCCCTAAGCGAGCACAAACCCAGACAAGAGTAAACACTTTAAACACTTCAGCAATTCGGCAGTCCCTAGGGCTGCCTTGGCTCTAGCCCACATCCATATCTTGCCAATAGCAAGCTACTCCTTAGTGATTAAGTGAATAGCTGAGCATGCAGGCAACTGGGCAGAAGGCAGAAAAACAGATTTCTCATCTAACCTACAGTTTGGAGAATTCAGGAGAATTCAGCTTTTGCCTAAGTATGTTTTATGGAAAGAGTCCATTCCTGAGCCAAAGCTTGGCTATTCACAAATAAATGGAACATCCAAATCCTGAAATATCTCAGTTTGAAACGTCACCTGGTACCTTAGAGGAGGAGATCATGTGTGTCAGGCAGTCACTCTCTTTCAAGCACAGCCACAACTGGGTTGCATCCCATGATAGCCCTGCTGTTCCTCCCTGGAGGAACAGGGAGGAACTGTGTACTGTGAGAAATGTTATTTTACAGTGGGCTCAGTACATGGAAAACAAGGACATAAATAAGTGAACCTATGGCTCCAGGAGCCACAGGAAACCATTTCTCAGTCAAAACATTTGGGTTGAGCTGTTTTGACAGTAATTTTCTGAGGGGGGGAAATAAAATTCCAGATTTACTTTAATTTAGGAGTACTGTGATCCAGAATGAAGAGTATAGTGAACTAGAGGGTTTTAAGAGCGCAGGGATCTGTGAATTTTTTTTTGCAATTTGACCTGGAGGTGTGAGGTTCACTTGGGTTTTTGCTCTTCACTATTACCAGAGAGCACAATTAAGGATGCTGTGGATTGAAATGTCCCCTAGAGACATGAAACATTAACACTACAGAAGGCAGAGACAAATTTCAAAGTGGCTAAGGAAACTAGGAGAAAGTACTACATCTAGATTCAGATGGAGGGGGAAAAGGAGCTGCTGTGAGGTAAAGTGTTAACCTTGGTACCTAAATGGAATGTAAGAACTAAGATACTGAGAAAATACCATTTGTGCACACACACTCTTACCTAGGAGGAAGGGAAGAAAACTCTGTCTCCTGTAAACCTCAGGACTGCAGTCTCATGACAAAGGCTGTGAAGGAGAGCGTAGATCAATGTCACATTTTAGTTACTTACTGGAATTCTTGTTGGATTTTTTTTTTCTCTGCAATCATTTAAAGTACTCCCCAAGCAATCAAAAAATAACCTCCTTTAGTTTTAAGTGCTGGTTGGATCACACTATGTAATATCAGGTGCCCCACTTTCTCTGAACCATTAGAGAAAGTGCAGACAAAATGGTTACACTTGAACTTCTGAAGATTTCAAAGTGAAAGTAATAAGATAATGTAAGGCTCGACTCCAGGAGATGTCACTGGTTCCAATATCCTTCTGAGATCCTCTCTCCAGAACTTCTCAGGGCAGAGAAAAGACGAGTCTGTAACTGCCCACCACACATGAAAGGACACATAGTACTGTAGCTTCCCAAATGCTGGTTAATGGCTCAGACAAAATCAGCTCACAGCAGTGTATTACCAAGTGCCAGTGTTAGTAATCATGTCTGGACATGATCCTCACCTACCCCACTTTCGGGGTAACTAAACAAAAACCTTAGAACATAACCCTCAGACTTGTATATTGGGATTAACCCCAGGAATGATTCAAGACTTACATACCTGATGTGTACTTCCGTCATCCTCTGGCATGTACTTACTGACTTCAATAGACTGCAAATGCCATTAAGAGAGAGGAGGTTTGACTGAGACTAAGAAAGACAAAACAGACAATTAGTTGTCTGGAGCACCTCTTCTCTGGAGACAGGCTCAGAGAGCTGGACTTACTCAGCCTGGAGAACAGAAGTCTCTGGAAGACCTTAGAGCAGCTCCAGTGCCTAAAAGGGGCACAAGAAAACTGGAGAAGGGCTTTGGACAGGGGTCTGTAGGGACAGAGGAGGGATTGAGATGAGATCTTAGGCAGAAGTTCTTTCCTGTGAGGGTGCTGAGGCCCTGGCACAGGTTACCCAGAGAAGCTGTGGCTGCCCCATCCCTGGAAGTGTGGGATGGGGCAGCCCCCAGGGGATGGGGTTTGGAGCAACCTGGTCTAGTGGAAGGTGTCCCTGCCTGTGGCAGCTGGTTGGAACAGGATGAGCTTTGTGGTTCCTTCCCACCCTTCAAACCAGTCCGGGATTCCATAATTCGATGATCTCTGAGATCACACAGGACTGTCCTAGTGGAAGTAGTCATTGGTGTGCTTCATTCTTGAACCTATTTCCTATCAGATGTGGCATGGTGGAAAACACACACGACTGCTACTCCTCAGGAAGTGGTTTCACAAATGGACACTTCAGATGCACTTAGATGAGTTTCTGTGCATGATGCTCTGAGCAAGTGATAAATTCACAAACAGTCCCAGTCTTATTGGCTGAATCTCACCTTTCCTTCATATTGCTCAGAGCTGCTAGAGTGGTAGTCTGGGTGAGGCCTTTGCCTCCTGGATTCTTCCTCAGCATCCCTGGTCCTTGCCAGGCACAAGAAAAGATATACTTACTCCAGCTGCTTTGAAACTGATATCCAAGGCAGGCTTTCCAGCAGACAACTACAGCCTTCATCTCCAAGCTTGCTACCTGACAAACTGAGGTATATTCTAGTTAGTGTGGGCTATTTTGAACAGTATAAAGCAACAAAGCCCTCAAAATCTGCTTGCTTTCCCTTTCCTGGACTGTTTTTTTTCTTTTTTGTTTTTTGCCTGGACTGCTCTTCTGTCCCATATCAATATTCCCTGCCTATCACTGCCCATGAAGCAACTTCAGACAAGGACATGATTCATTCTTTAGCCCCAAAACCATCTTACTTTAGAAAATCTAAGTGGAAGTAGAAAACAAGAAATCAAATGAGTGTTTATTGTCCTCCTGGAAGAAAGGAAGGCAAAAAACACTGGGTGACAAAGATCTCCAGATCCCAATTCAAATCAGTGAGATAGAGAAACTCGATTCAAGATATAGTCTGGACTGAACTGCCTTGCAACAGCTATTCCTGCGTTTTCCAGGGCAGACAGGCTAGAAAGAGCTTTACAGCTGAAATCAGATGGCCTCACATTGAGGAAAATAAGGAAACATAGGGATAACACTTATTGCAGTGTGCAGGTTGTGAAATGGATCTCTTGCATTCTCTCAACAGAGCTGGATGGCTTTTGGAGGTTCATGACTCCCCCACTGCAGTCCTGAGTCCAGCTCTGGGGCAACAACACAAGAGGGACATGGAGCTGTTGGAGTGAGTTCAGAGGAGGCCATGGAGATGCTGTGAGGGCTGGAGCAGCTCTGCTCTGGAGACAGGCTGAGAGAGCTGGGCTGGTTCAGACTGGAGAAGAGAAGGCTCCGGGACCCCTACATTGTATCAGGCTCTTTTTATACAGCATTTTTATCTTTTCAAACATCAGTGCAAAGAAAACCCCAAGCCATCAAACTTACACATCAACTGTAAATACCTCAAGAGACAGGTTATGGCTTTTGGTACAGTGACACCATGCATAAGTGCTGTCACAGACAAAGAGTCAGCCCTACCACATATTCCAAAAAGGTAAGAACCCTGGAGACAAGGGTCACACAGGAGCAAACCAAACTCCTACAAACAGAGAGTGTTTCCCAGCTCCCATATGATGAGCTGCTGAGTTACGAGAGCACTGATTTCAGGCCAGATACTTGAAATTTGGGCAGCAGAGTAGCAAGAGTTGTTCAAAATACAAGACACAAGGTGTTCAGGGAAAGTAACTCTTTTATAGAAGAAAATGGTGGTGTTTTAAAAAACAAGCAAACAGGGAAGCTTTCAGGCACACAAGCACTCCTTTGAATCAGCTGCAGAATGTACTGATTATGGGATGCATTGGTACACAGCACCCTGGGTTGCACGTCTCAAACAGCATGTTTGGGGGCCCTGAAAGGAGAAACCCACCTATGGTCCTGTTGCCCAAGTGCCCCCATCACCCTCCCCTAAGCCAGAGGGGATCAGGAACATGCTGCACAGGGTTGGTGGCATAAAGTATATGGCCCATGGTCACTAGGAACACGCCTGAGGTGATGCTTGGGGTCCCACTGCCCTTTGCCCACCCTTCCAAGAGACAGTTCTCAGAGTGCTGGTATCCTGCAGACCATAAACAAAAGCAGGCATGGACTAGAGTGTGTATGAGCCAAGAAAGAATCCTCCAAAATCCTGTGTTTCATTCTCCTAATGGAAAGGAACAACCCAACCATTCTTGGTCATCTGCTAGGCTGCTTGTGGGCCCCATGCTCTGCCCTGTACCTGCATGAGCAACTTACAGTTAGGATGTACCATCAGAAAGCTTTGCTAACAGCAAACTGCAAGGTATTCCAGTTCTTCTTAATGGAGGCAAAGAACAATCAGTGCTGTCCTTTTTACAATAGTATTGCTGGTCAGGAATAGCAGTTTTCATTTCCACTTTTGCTCCTCCACCTCACAGCAGACAATATTCTCTTCAGGGCAAAGTAATTCTCCCCCTGGCTGCTCCCCATGTTCTACACATTAGCAAACTCTACACATACTCCTCTGAATTCAGTCACAAAAATACAAAATGAGACCTTTTCCATTACAGGATCCAAAGAGATCCTCCTTAAAAAGGCTTTCCAGCATTAAAGCAAAGCACCAATAGAGAGCACCTGAGATTGCTGTTGTCACCTCTTCTTCATCTGGCTTATGGTGATTTCACACTTTCTCATTTGCTTGCAGGGTTCATTCAGAAATGCCCATCATTTTCTCTCTTTTCTACTACACTAATTACCCTATTGTTTGATTGTTTCAATCAAAACAAAGAAGCATACAAAAATATCTTTATTTTTATATATATCCTTAACATCCTTCCCTCACTCATAAATTTCTTATTTCGTAAATTGCTTCAGTATAGAAGTTATGCTGTTCAGATCAGCATTTCTCACACCTTCTTTCTCACCCTTCTAAAACAAATCAAGGCTCACCTTTCCAACCCTTTTTCCCCACCAACCAGCCCCTCGCACTCACTGTGTTTACCTCAAGTGTTCTACATTTTTACAGCTGGCCAGAATTTCCAAACAGTCAATGTCCATGAGACATCCTGTAAAATCCAAACGACTCAAACCCTGGCCCAAGTTCATGACAAAAAGCAAAGCCAACTTATTCAGGGGCATGAGTCTAAAGTTTTTGAACTCGCACTTGAAATTCAGCAGGCTCCCGATGTGCTGGACTACTCTGAGGTCTTGTGTTTCAAAAGTGCAGTGGCAGAGCTCGATGACTTTAGGCCCTTTCAGATTAGTGGCTGCCAGTTTCTTGAGAAACTGCAGGATTACATCCTGCTTATCCTGCATCCAAGCTTCATCTTGTTCAGCTAGCAGCATGAGAAATGTCCTATGTTCTTTTGACAACAGGCCTGAGAGAAAGATGTGAAAACTTGCCATTATCTTGGTCTTTGCCTTGTTCTTTAAAGTCCATTTTGACTTCAAAAAGAACTTCTTCCTCAAGTAGTTCTTGTCCACCCTCTTACTTACCATGAGACACAATGCTACAAAAATCTCTTGCAAACTCAAATGCACAAAGGTATAGCCAACCTCTGGGCAAGCGCCACTCATCTTCACCTCAAAAGCAGTCAGCAATCCATGTAAGGAAGCAAATTCCTTCATGTGCTCTGGAATTTCTCCAGCATGAAACATAAGCTTTTTTCTTCTAGGCCTTTCATTACAAGATCACAGAGACCCAAAATGGCCTTTTGTTGCAGTGCAGCTTAACCTCCTCACCACCTTCATGCTCTCCCTGCTGTTTATTTATGAAGATGAGAAGCATTTTGATATAAAACTGTGTCATAGTCTAAGAAAGCTCCACATTCGTCTGATGTTTAAGGAGCAAATACTCCAAACAGCTGCACATAACATAACACAGAGGAGGGATGTGACACATGCTGAGGAGCTTAATGTTGTTCTTCAAGTGAGCAATGGCTTGCTCTTTGAATGAATGATGATGAAAATAGTGGCTAGCATATTCCTTAATCTTCTCATGGTCAGATCCCCACATTTCTGCTAGCAGATTTACAGTGGTTACTAAGAAGTCAGGTAGTCTCATAGGTCGGCTGGTGATCAACACTGTGCACCCAGGCAGGAGCTTCCCATGACAGAGGTCTGCAAAGAACTCATATATGAACATACAGGAAGTAAGGGTTGGCCTTCCCTCAGAAGAGCCTGGCCTGTCCATGTTAGCTGCAAACTCACCCAGCCCATCAAAGATGATCAGTGTATGGCAGGTATTTTCCAGCAGGTACTGGAACACTGCATCAGGGCTGTCTTCTGTCTGAAGGAACAGGGCAAACAAAAGCGCTTTCAGAGTCAATTTTTAATAAATTCAGCCACCAAAACTCAAACAGTAACGTGAAGAGAAACTAAGGTAGGTCACCTTCACCTTCAACCATTTCTGACAGCTGCTGTGCATTAGCATGGTCCTGCCTGTCCCTGGTTTACCAAACAAAAAGATCACCTTCGTTGTGCGTGGTGGGACCACACTACAAAACAGACCCGATACTTTAACAGCTGTATCCACAGCTCCTTCTTTTGGCTTATGAGCACCTGCCACATCCTCTTGGGATTTCTCTGTTCTCTCTTTTAAGCAGGAGGTTTTGCTCTGCTGAATGACAAGGTTGACAGCCAGTGGCTGCATTTGTTCCTGCACTGCTGCTCCTGCTGCTCTCCAGCTTCCATATCTCTGGTGGACAGAATCCATGAGAAGATGCAGGTACTTTTTAGATGCATCTGTGAAGAAAACAGAGCAAGTTTGTGGGTGAAAAAGTTAGTTCTGAACAGTGACAGATCCAAAATACTACCATTTATAGACAGAGAAAACATGGTCTTGGTCAGAGGCTGCTCCACACAGCTGGGTAGAGATGACAAATTTTGAACACATGAAAATAACTTGTACTTTTTCTTACTTTTACACAGGGGCCAAAGGAAAACAAAATAAAGGGAAAAGATGAAACAATTTTTTGTAAAACTTAAATCTTATTATGTCTTTAAGCTGTTTGTACGTTATGCATATAGCCTCCTGTTCATTAGCTCCCTGTTCACCCACACTGGCCTTGTGCCACACTTGTCAGCCTACCAGCACCTTGGGACACTGCTTTTGGTTTGAGAACTGGAGATCCCTGATGGTATCAGCATCTCTTTGCTAAAGAGAGAACAGTGGCAATCATTAAGGGTGCTCAGCATCTTCTGAAAAACCCTATCCTTACTCATGTCAGCAGACAAGATCTGGCATCCTGGGAGCACCTCAAGGCCTTTCCTGTATGCAAATTGTCCATCAAAAAACAGCTCCAGCCCAGCTGCTGGGAGCTTTGCCATGCTCCTTGCGTTCCCACATCAGACACTGGAGCATGGGCATCACAAGGCTAAAAGCAGAGGTGAAAAAGGGTGGAAGGACAACTGATGAAGTAAAGGACATAGACTCTGGTGCAGGAAGGACAACTGATGAAGTAAAGGACATAGACTCTGGTGCAGGACAGCCTGCAGGTCTGCTCAGGCTACCCAGTCCTTCCTGGAATTACTCTGGCTCAAATCTGTCATCATTCCTCTATTCAGTTCTCTGTTTTAGAGTGAGCAGAAACCATACAAGTTTTAAATGTGCTAGAGAAATGGTGGAGCCTTTAGTGGGTTTCCAATTGCCAGTATAACTCCTGATTTGGCTTTAAACAGATCAAACACAGGGATGACCTACAACAGAATGCTTCACCAGCATACCACGCTTCTAACAGAGTTCTTAGCCTGTGCCACTCTTCTTCACTAGATTTAATACACCTCTGCAAAGGAAATGGATGCTTCTCGTTATTCACCAGGTTCCATTGTCTGTGTATCTTATAACCTGCTGCATTAAGAGTTTATGCAGCTACTAAACAAAAGTTTCCCTCAAGCTGAGAGGCTGGGGTTTTGGGTATTTAAATAGGTCATTCCTCAGAGGCAAGCACACCACTGCTTTGCTGCTGGAACTTCTACATACCAAGCTGCTGCTGTTCCACATCTTTCTCATGCATAGAGCTGCTGTGATGGTGACATCGAGCAAAACCTGAAAGTTGAAAAGTCAGAAACATGTCAAATGAGGATTTTGAATAGCATACTATTAAAGCTGAGGAAAACTCTCCAGCAAAGCATTTGGGCAGCTGGAGAGACAAAATCAGAGAGACGAAACTATTAGCAAGTTCAGGCTGAGTTTACAGAACTGCTTTTGCAAATGCTGAAGTAAAAGCAGAGGGGCATCTAGCTACAGAAAGTCAGTTTGGGCTGGTCCTTATGAGGCTAATCCATCCTCTAGTCTCACCCCAAATATGCTACAGTTCTTGGGAGTGACCAAAGGGTCTGGGATGGTTTGAAGGCCTTCAGTAATGGAGCTCCCTGAACCTCTCCAGTCAATTCGTTCCAACACTTCAGTTTGTTTATACAGATTTTCCTAGTGGATAACAACAATCTCACCTGCCTCAGTGTGAACTGCTACCTCTCCATTCTCTCCACTTGAGTCTTTCTGTAGAGAAATCAAGCAAGTTCTTCATCTTCCCTGAGACACATGATCAGGGTTCCACATTTATCTAATACTGGAACATGATGTTGTGTTTCACAGAGCTGCTTATAGCCAAATCTTACCCCTCTCAGCCAGTGGCAGCAGAGACATCAGAAACATGGAGGTGCAAGCTTCTGGTGGAATCCTGGCTTTGAAAATCTTTGCAGGAAGCAACATGAATTTTAAAAGGCATGTTTTCCAAGAAATGCATTAGGTTTAGCAAATGATGCTTTGATCCTTTTGCTCAATCCCCTCATTTGCTTAGAAGCACAGTGCCAGGTAGTGCTAGAACATTACAAAAGAAAAACCTATCACAACAACCCATCAAAACGTACCCTCAGAAATAGTTCTGCTGGCAGCATAGCTGCTGGAAGACAAAAATAATGATGTATGTGTTCAGAGAAGCGTACAGCAATAGAGAGAGCATTAATGACCTAATCAAAGACAGCAATGGGTGGTGGAGTTTCAAACATTTGGATGCACATTTAGCAAAAGCCACATTTTTGTCAACAACAAGGAATCTGCCAACCAGGCTGGCCCAGCCGAATTAGAACTTTTACACACTGCAGAAGGTGATAAAGTTTCTATGGTGCACATCAGGAGCATGCTAGTGAAAACAGCCAGAGTTATTTCTGCCACAGGCCAAGGCAAACCCACTCGTGGGATTGCTTTTGACCAAGGACCTGGATGCACTCGGTGGGTAATGTGGGAAGATGGGTGTATACCTTGGGAAGATTTGATTTTATGTGAGAAGAGCCAGTAAATTAAACTGTATGATGTTAACTGCCATATGACACTGCATATTATCACTTCTATGGAGGCTCTATGCTGTATCAAGGGTCCTATAGATTAATGAATAGTCATTTCTGGTGAATCTGGACAAGCACAGCAGTGATGGAATCAGAACTGGCCTCAGCATGCAGCAATCCAACACCACACATACCATTTTTCCTGCCCTGAATCATAGAATCATAGAATAGTTAGGTTTGGAAAGGACCTTAACATCATCTAGTTCCAACCCCCCTGCCATGGGCAGGGACACCTCACACTAAACAATGCCACCCAAGGCTTTGTCCAGCCCGGCCTTGAACACTGCCAGGGATGGAGCATTCACAACTTCCTTGGGCAACCCATTCCAGTGCCTCACCACCCTAACAGTGAAGAATTTCTTCCTTATATCCAACCTAAACTTCTCTGTTTAAGTTTTAACCCGTTGCCGCTTGTCCTGTCACTACAGTCCCTAACAAACAGTCACTCACCAGCATCCCTATAGGCCCCCTTCAGATACTGGAAGGCTGCTATGAAGTCTTCACGCAGCCTTCTCTTTTCCAGTTTCCTCAGCCTGTCTTCATACAGGAGGAAGGACTGTTGAAACAGACAGAATCCAAAGTCATGGACTAACTGAACTCAATGGACTTTTATAGGAATGGTCCATAGACTAATGGAATTATATCTGTGTGTATATAGATCAGAAGACTGTAATGCTGATGGTCATTAACTGGGATGTATTGGAAAATGTATAAGCTGAGATTGATGTAAATGGTATAAAAAAAGGGATGGATACTGTTCTGGTTTTGCCTGGGATAGAGTTAATTCTCTTCCTAGTAGCTGGTGCAGTGCTGTGGGTTTAATTCGGGATGAGAATAATGCTGATAACACACTAGTGGTTTAGTTGCTGCTCACTAGCGCCTGCCTTGATCAGTCTCTCATGCTCTGTCAGTGAGGAGCGGGCACAAGAAGCAGGGAGGAAGAAGAGACAGGACAACAGACCTGAACTAGCTAAAGAGTATTCTACACCCCAGGATATCATGCTCAGTATAAGAACTGGGAGAAGCTGACTGGGAGCCAGCAATGGCTGCTTGTGGACACTGAGCTTTGGACAGTGGATGGTAAACAGTTGCATCACTTAGGATTTTTCATGGGGTTTATTTCTCTCTTTCTCCTTTTCATTACTATTTTACTCTATTTCGATTATTAAACTGTTCTTACCTCAATCTATCAGTTTAACCCTTTTTCAGGTCTCCTCCCCATCCTGCCAAAGAAGGGGGAGGTGTGAGCAAGCGGAGGTGTGTGGTGCTTGGTTTCCAGCTGGGATTAAACCACAACAATCACAAGCACTGCAAAGCTACCCAGAGCATGGAGGATGTGATTCTGAGCATATAAAAGAAGCCTGGTAGATCTGAGACAGAAAGAAACTGAATAGCAGTACCACATATCCCAGACACACACTACAGAAAAGCCCACAGCCCAGTTTCTTTCAGTTATTTTCCACTCTTCCTCAGGATTTAAGTCCACCCAAAGCAGGGTAAGCTGGCGTGATGGACCAGAAAGAAAGCAGGAACACAAAATATCAATGACTAGATACATTTCCACAGGAAGTTTCCTTGCGAGGGAAGCCAGCTGCCAGGTCAGCCTCCACAGGCTCAGCTGGCCACAGAGCACTGGGGAGGGAGGTACATAAACCGCTGTGAAAAGCTGCCCTGCAAGTTCTGAGAATGACCATAACCACCTCACCAGTGAGACTCCTTGTAGGCTAGGCAATGCCTCTGCCTTGCTGTCAACCCTGGGCATGTGAAAAACAGTGAGGTGGTTGGTGACAGTCAGCATGTCTTCACTAAGGGGAAATCCCACCTGACCAATTTGGTGGCCTTCAGATACAGGGGCAGAGCAGTTGACGTCATCTATCCAGATTTTGTGGAGAGACATGGATTTGATGGATGGACCACCCAGCAGGTAAGGAATTGGCTGGACAGCCACACAGAGAGTTATGGTCAATGGCTCAACAACCAAATGAACACCAGTGATGAGTCGTGTCCCACAGGTGTCAGTATTGGGACTGATCCTGTTCAGCATATTTGTCAGTGACATGGGCAGTGGGATCAAGCACCCTCTGCAAGTTTGCCAATGACACCAAGCTGTGGGGTGTGGCTGACACACTGGAGGGAAGTGATGGGATCCAGAGGGACCTGGATAGCCTCGAGCGGTGCGATAATGAGAATCTCATGGAGTTCAACAAAGCCAAGTGCAAGGTCCTGCTCCTTCCCCCAGCACAAATCCCCAAGCTGGGCAGAGACTGGACGGAGGAGTGCTGAGGAGAAGCACTTGCAGGTGCTTGTTGATGAAAAGCTCCTCACGACCCAGCTTCAGTGTGCACTTGAGCCCAGAACCCCCTGTGTGCTGAGCTGCATCCACAGAGCAGGCCAGGGAGGGGATTCTGCTCCTATGCTCCTCTCTGGGAAGATCTCACACACACACACCCACAGTGCTGCATCCAGCTCTGGGGCAACAGCACAAGAGGGACGTGGAGCTGTTGGAATGAGTCCAGAGGAGGCCATGGAGATGCTGCAAGGGCTGGAGCAGCTCTGCTCTGGAGCCAGGCTGAGAGAGCTGGGCTGGTTCAGCCTGGAGAAGAGAAGGCTCCAGAGACCTTACAGCAGCTCCCAGTGTCTAATGGGGGCCTACAGGGATGCCAGAAAGGGACTCTTCATCAGGGACTGTAGTGATAGGACAGAGGGTAACGGGATAAAACTGAAACTGGGTTGATTAGGTTGGAACTTAGGCAGAAGTTCTTCCCTGTGAGGATGCTGAGGCCCTGGCACAGGTTGCCCAGAGAAGCTGTGGCTGCCCCATCCCTGGCAGTGTTCAAGGCCAGGTTGGACAGGGCTTGGAGCAACCTGGTCTAGTGGAAGGTGTCCCTGCCCATGGTGAGGGTTTGGAACTGGATGATCCTAAGGTCCTTTCCAACCCAAACCATTCTGTGATTCTCTTAACACGGGAACTGCTCCATTACCCCGGGGAACAGGGAAGGGAACAGCCATGTCTGGGAAACACATAGCTCACTGCTCCCCAGGGCTGCTCAGGGCAATTAACTCCCTGTTTCTTAGGGTGCATGATGGGACAGAGAAAATGGGCAGAGCTGAGGGATGCATAAGTCTTCCTTTTCCTAGCTGGCCCTAGTAAATATCAGCACTATTTTCAAATGCCTATCCCACCGGCAGCTAAGGAGATTGACCACCTGCACAGCAGGGCAGCACAGCAGCTACCAGCAGCAGTCTGCCTGCAGAACAGAAAGGGCACTTTTCTTCTCAGCATCTGAAAACTGCATATGGCCACCAGATACAGTGTTTGCAGCACTGTGACTGAGAAGTTGTCTTGGAGTGAAAAGTATAAAGTGTCTCTGTGTCCATAGAAACAGCTAGAACCTCAAAGGGCAGGTTGGGAGCTATGACTTACAATGGGTAACACCACTAGAGCTGGGCAAGGCAGGGAGTGCTCACTGCCCAGGGAGTGCAGTGTGGGAATCCTGCCCCTGTCTAGACAGGAACAGGGAATGCAAACAGCAGATGCAAACACAGCTTAAAAGGTACTGAAGGAACTGGCAAGCCTCAGCAAGAAGCAAGGAGCTCCTGTTGCTGTACAAGCTTTAACCAGTCCCCAAATTCACACAGCAGGAAAAAAAATAAGAGCAGCTTTTCCTTCAAATCATCTGTTTTCACCAACAGTGAAACCAGGACTAGCAACAGTAAACACCTATCCAGGACATAAAGCCTGCGCTTCGTTCTCTGCACTGCCATGGTCCTGGCTCAGTGTCTTCTCTAACCTGCTGAGCTTAATTTCCTGCTGCTTCATTTCCCCCAGCAAACACTTCAGGAGGATACAGCAATCTCCTTGCAGCTGCCTGTACCACTTTGGGCTCCTTTGACCACTACCTCCACCACCTATCCTCTCCCTATGCTGGATGCCAGTATCACAGCCCTTCTCTCTCTTTCTGCTGTGAGGAGCTGAGCTGGTGTTTCATTTTCTGGAAACTGAGTGGCTGGTGGCTGAGGAGGTAACTCAGAATTTAGCAGCTTCCAATTATTCCAGCAGCTGCTCCATGAGGACCCACAAACATCCCACAGTGGCGCACATACCTTCACTGCACCAAAGGCTTCTCACTGACATTCAGATGATGGATGCCACTGCAAAGGGCAAAGGGCAAAGGGAAGCCTTCATAAGTTAAATCCTCTCACTGTCATTTCCAGCATTTCCCAGCTGGGAGTGCAGACAGGTATCCTGCTATTCTGAGCTCTAGTACCAGCATGAAACAACAAAGAACAAGGATCCAAATGGGCATACATGCTGCACCACAGCCTCACAAAAAATCCATTCAAAACTCAAATAGCCTGACTGTGTCCTGGACTGCATCACTAGCAGCATGACCAGCAGGTCAAAGGAGATGACTCTCCCCCTCTACTTTGCTGTCATGAAACCCCACATGGATATTGTGTGCAGTTCTGGTGTCCTCAACATAAGAAGGACATGGAGCTGTTGGAACAAGTCCAGAGGAGGCCATGAGGATGATCAGAGGCTGGAGCACCTCCTCTATGAATGTCCCCTGTTTAAGTTTAAACCCATCACACCTCATCCTGTCTCCACAGTCCCTGATGAAGAGAGTCCCTCCACAGCATCCTTATAGCCCCCCTTCAGATACTGGAAGGCTGCTATGAGATCTCCACGCAGCCTTCTCTTCTCCAGGCTGAACAGCCTCAGCTTTCTAAGCCTATCTTCATACATGAGGTGCTCCAGTCCCCTGATCATCTTCATGGCCCTCCTCTGGACTTGCTCCAACACCTCCATGTCCTAGTGGACTGACCACACTTGTTATGGATAACAATATTTTCATTACAGCCACTGCCTCCAACTGTTAATGACTGATATGGGGAAGTGGTTTTCTTCTGGTATATTTTAAAATTCTGTAATGCCTGCATTTGTGGGTTAGAAAAATAAAAACGATTGCAATTTAACATCTACAGAGCAAAAATGTAGTATCTTGGTTTTTGTCTTCAGATGAATGTATCAAAACATTTCATCTCATCATTGAGAAACTCCTGAGGTACTACTGCATCCATGTTTTCCCCTCTCACAGCTATCATGACACAGGGAAGAACTTCTTCCTAAGAGCTCATCTCAATCTCCCCTCTGTCAGTCTAAAGCCATTCCCCCTTGTCTTGCGTCCTGGTTTAAGCCCAGCTGATAACTCAGAACCATGCAGCTGTTAGCTCATGCCCCCTCTCCTTTTCTCCTTTTCTCCTCTCCTTTCTGGGTGAGATGGGGAGGAGAAACAGGAGGATGTATATCCCAAGGGTTGAGATAAGAATAGTCCAATAACTAAAGTATAATATAAAAATACTAATACTAATAATATTATTATTAATAATAATAATAATAATAAGGGAAATAACAAGGGGAGAAAATATAAAACTAAAAGGGGAAAGGGAAAAACCCAAGAAACCCAAGTGAGCCCCAGTACAATTGTTCACCACCCACTGACCAATACCCAGCCTGACACAAGCAGTGATGTAGCCCTTCCGGGTAACTCCACCAGTTTATATACTGGGCATGATGTGCTGTGGTATGGAATAACCCTTTGGCTAGTATGGGTCAGGTGTTCTGTCTCTGCTTCCTCCTGGCATTTTGTGCCCCTCTTCACTGGCAGAGCATGAGACTGAGAAGTCCTTGGTCAGGGCAAGTGCTGCTGAGCAACAACTAAAACGTGGGTGTGTTACCAACACTGTTCTCAGACTAAAAAACACAGCACTGCACCAGCTGCTAGGAAGGAAAAAGATAACTTTTGCAACTGAAGCGCAGACATCCGGTCCCTACAAACCCGTGCAAAAGGTCCCACTCCAGGTTTTGCTCAAATTGCTCAAGATGTTTGTCCTACTTATGTTTAAGAGGATACGCCTTCCCCATAAACCACCACTCTCTGCCCTCTCTGTACTGCCTCTTTGAGTAGCTTTGCATGTTTATGAGACTAAGCCAAATAAATACAGCAAAAGGATGTGACCTGAGTGCTGCAGCAAAGGACAGGGTGGAAAGGACCTCATCAGTCTTTTCTCTTCCTGCACTCCAAAAGACAAGCAGACATCCCACAAAAGCAAAGCTGGTGACACTGGATGCTCTTTTACTGATCCCTGATCCCTCAGGTCAAAACCATGCCAAAGTTGGTTATCACGCAGCATTACCACATACTGCTGTAACAGAGTATCACTGCAAGTAAGGCTTTTCTCAGGTTCCCATTCCAGATGAAGCTTTCAGGATGTGTTGTGTAAAAAGTGAGGCATCTCTGGGATCCACCCAAATGTGGGCAAACCCCTCAGTTCGTAAAAAGCCTCTAATGCCCATCACTCACTCTTCTAAAAAAACAACATCAAAGTTCCTGGTGAAATGCTAAGAAAATTGGGCTTAACCAGGATCAGTTTTCTCCTCAGGCTATTCCCATAAATCCAAAAATTCAAACTCTGAATGTCCTCAAAGGACTCTGCAAATTTTTATTCAAATTTTTTATTATGAAATGCATTTTATATTAAGTTATACAAATAAAGAAGGCTAACAGTAACAAATGCATTTAAAAAAAAGAAGCAATGGAAGACTTAAAATAAAACATTTAAACATGTCAAATTTTAACAAACTGCAAAATAACAGGGCTTCTAGCAAAATAAACCTCATTTCCCAGTAGCCTAATGAGTCAAACTTAGGTACTTTCATTTTACATTTCCCCAGCCAAGAAAAAACCTAGAAACCTGTAGGCAGCAACACCCAACTTTATTCCCCTGGTGATGAAGACCTACGACTTAATACTGAATGTAAATATTGAATTATGCCAATGAAGACTGGAAGGCATTCAGACAAAGACTATGCATTAATTTCATATGAACTGATGAAAGACTCATATTCAAGAAGTCTACACTGAGAAGTTAGATGAAAGTTCAGGCAATGCTCACATGTATTGTGCTTCAACTGCTCCACTAAATAAGACCAGAAATGATGGGCAGTGACCTACAATGAAACACCTCTGAGCTCAAAACGAAACACAAAAACCTCTCAAGAAGAGCCAGGAAACTTCTGAGCCTTGACCCTTGGCCTCACTCTTCAAATGTAGAAACACCATTAACACATTAGAAAACCACTCCTTGCCTCACCTCCCCAACTCAGCATTCCCACCATTCCCAGATGAAAAAAAAAAAAAAAAAACAAACTGATTTTATGCTCCCTGTGGCAAATCTACTGTGCCAATTTCTTGCAGTCCCTGATGAGCACTGGCTACTTACCAAAAGCCCACAAACAGAGCAGTGGCACTGAAACCAAAGTGGGGTCACAAAACAGAGGGGCTGCGGGACAATGTCCACTGCCTTGATCTCTTCACTTGCTAACCCACCTCTCCACTGAGGTATGCAGCAAAATGAAAGTAAAACCATCTAGGAATTCCCCAACTGCAGCTCCTCTGTGATAAAAACAGTGAGGTGAGTGAAAACACCCACCCAGAAAAGCAGAAGAGTGTTATCCTTATCTAAAATATATATAGTTAGATGATAATTCAGGTAGATTTTGGGGAGTGGTTCAAAGAAATGGGACTTGGGGGTGAATACTCTCTGTGGAGTAAATTCTGACTTGGTTGTGGTTAAGGCTCTTGCTTGCAATGGGAACATTTTTATTTATATGCATTTACTCTGGCACACAAAGAATATTTATTTACCATTTCTTTTATTTCTAAGGGAAAAAGGTGACATGCCTTTCCTTAGGGATAGGGACAAGGTTTAAGTGAGAGTAGATATAAATGACCTGACAACAAACCCCAGGTATCTAAACAGAACTGTGTGCAGAGATCTCAGATGTAGCCAGATCGGGTGCAATAAACAATTAAATATTATTAATATTTCTCTATACACCAGAGAAGTGATGCTGGAAGATCAGATGCCCCTGAGTCCCACACAAGGCAAGATGGTAGATACCACTGTTTCAAAATTCACTTATCAGAAAATGAGTAAAAGGAAAAACCAACCCCTCTGAAAAACACGTTCAGCAATGCCCACAACTCCAGACAGAAACACCTGCTCCGCAGAGGATGAGGTAGCTCTGAGGGAACTGGGGGGTGGGTGGAGAGAACTGGGGTGATTGGAAGGGACCAAGGGGTGGATGGAGGACAACAGAGGTGGGTGAAGAGGACCAGGGGTGGAGGGATGGGACGGGGGACTGGATGGTGTTTCCACCAGAACAGAAGTTGTCACTGCACTATCAATGCAACCCTTTTATGGCCAAACAAGGAATTTTGTGCCTAAAAATCACCAACATCATCCTTGACAGACTCCCATACATCACTTCAGTTAGGAAAAGCTGAGATACTGGTGAGACCAAGCCATTAGGCCTTAGCTGAAATAACTACTTTTTGCCATGAATATGACTTAGCACCCAAGTGTGACTGCTCACTCAACACGGGACTCTTCTGAGGGCTGAAATCTGCCCCTAAGTGGGCATGATAAGCAATGCGTTAGAGTTTGGGCCTGTAGACAGCTTGCATCTGCTTCTGTAAATTGCTTCTAAGCAGGGACAACCCTAACGGTAAGATATGTTAGCAATTTGAACAGAGAACTAAACACATAGCTCGCAGATATTAGCAGTTGATCAATCCTACTAAAGCTAAAAGGTAACCAATAGACTGTTGTTGTAGCCCTAACCCAAGTGTGCAGGAGGATGAGAGAACTACAGTTATATAACTTACTGAATTGTCTGTGTGGATGCTTTAGATAAAATTGTATCAGGATGAGAATGTAAAGTAGAAAAAAAACAGAAATTTACTGTGCTTTGGAGACGTATATGTGACACATGGGTAGACTCCACAACTCGTTAAAGTTGTAAAGTAGATATGCTTTTATTCAGCACTGAGGCGCATGGGGGATTGCTCCTCCAAAAGCATGCACACCTTTCCTTTGCCACTCAGCTTGTTTATATTACATGTAACGATTATATAAACATGAGATTGCCTCATGCCTAATAAGGATGCAAAACTTCTTCCCTTCTAGTATTATAATTAGTTTTCTGGCATTCGTCCCATTGATGTGCTAGCACAGTGCCTCCTGGTGGTGGTCTTTAGGGCATCGTGAGGATGAAAGTCTAGTTCATCGCCGTGAGGGACTTCTTCCTTTCACGCAGACTCAATAGGGTTTCAGCTCCTATCCAAACCTCAGGTTCGGTACAAGCCAGTTTTATGTATCTTCAAGCAGAAACTTGTCAAGCTTGCAAATTTTGTTACTCTGATTATCTTTTGTTCCTTTTCTTTCTATGGATACTATTTAAACAAGAATGTCTTAAATATTAATTTATGAATCTTATCTACTACAATTCTGCCTAGCAGCTGTAACTCCTACAATTCTGCTTCACCATTCTAGCAACTTTGACTCCTATGGTTCTGATTCTCTAAGCACAATGACTGCTTAAGCAAGCAGGCACAATGTTAACCCTTTATTCCCTGGTATCAGTCCCTCCTTTTCTATAAAGCTAGTAAATTCCTTCACTAAAAGGTATTTTTCAGTGCTTTATCATATGCATTCAACAGAGAAGGCAGAACTGTTCATTGTAGCATCTTCTAATTCCAAATAAATAACACAATGGATAACATGAAGTTAATATCAACTGATACTAGAAGAACAATAATGGGGTGACACAATGTATTTAGAATGCCAGTTGCAGTGGGTGACTACCCAAAAAGTACATCCTACCAGTGGTGATTTGTATTTTGTCTTACCTTCTGCAAGACTCTGCTTATTTCTTCCACGTCACAATGAATGGTAATTAAAGTTTTTTCCATTTTCCTGGACTTCTTTTAAATTGTTAATTAGGTTTTGATGTTTTATTAGTTGCCTTGTTAATGTGAGGTCCATCCCAATGGGTGTAGGTGATAATTTGTGGTATATTGTGTAATTAGACGTTATCAATTGGTGGGATACAACTGGTGCTAAATCTGAAAAGTTACATTCAGTGATCTCAACAAAATTATAAATACAGAGATTACAGAATCACAGAATCCCAAAGGTTGGAAGGGACCTCAAAAGATTATCTAGTCCAGCCCCCCTGCAAGAGCAGGGTAACCTAGAGTACATCACACAGGAACTTGTCCAGGTGGGCCTTGAATATCTCCAATGTAGGAGACTCCACAACCCCCCTGGGCAACCTGTTCCAGTGCTCTGTCACTCTTACAGTAAAGAAGTTCTTCCTGATGTTCACATGGAACCTCCTATGCTCCAGTTTACACTCATTGCCCCTTGTCCTATCACTGGACATCACTGAAAAAAGTCTAGCTCCATCATCCTGACACCCACCCTCTACATATTTGTAAACACTGAGGTCACCCCTCAGTCTCCTCTATTCTTAACGGTTACAGTTTCATTATTATTTATCTTTATAAAAGTGCAAGCAGTTCTTAAACACACACAGTCTTGGTCAATATATAAAAGTACAGTGCTTTGAGTATTGTCTGGATGGACTTCAAAATGACAGATGCCTTGTTCTGCATCAAGGCATATGTCCTTATCATCGATGGTTTCTTCTTGAGCTTTCACAGTTCTAGTTGGAAAGCCTTCTGGCCAACCTGAAAAGGTATCAGTTAATACCAACAAATATCTAATACCCCCCTTTTCTTGGGAGTTTTGTAAAGTCAATTTGTTGTTGTTGTCCTGTTCCATTACCTCTCTCAGTCTGGCCTATTTTGGGCTTAGGGTTATTTTGGAATTTGTTTGGAGGCAGAGATCACATTGGTGGGTTACTTGTTGGATAGTAGCATATAGATTCCTAGTTACAATTTTGTTTATCAAATATTTATGCAAGGCATTTCCCCTCCAGTGTGGTTTTGATGTTCATTTCTTAGTAGTGACTGTAACAAAGAGGAGGGGACAATTTTTTTTCCCTGTTCTGTGCTAGCCCACCCTTTCTCGTTGAAGGTTCCTCCTTGGTCTGTGACTAATTTCTGATCTTCCTTATTATAATTTGGCTTACCTTCAGGGAAATCTTCCCATCAGGAATTAGGGCCCCGTCAGTTGTTATCTCACCTCTTGCCACTTCTTTTGCCTCTCTGTCTGCCAGCTCATTTCCCTCCTCCAATTCTGAGCTCACCTCTGGTGTGCCTTGATCTTCATAATTGCTGCCTTCTCAGGTAATTGGATCACCTCCAACAATCATATTATTTCTTGTGCATGTTTGGTGGTTTTTCCTTGCAAATTCAAGTCTTCTTTCTTTCCAAATGGCTCTGTGTGCATGCACGACTCCAAATGCATGTCTTGAGTCTGTATAGATGTTTATATTCTTTCCTTTTGCTATTTTGAAGGCTCTAGTCAGAGCAATCAGTTCTGCTTTTTGTGCAGAGGTATTTATTGGCAAAGGTCCAGACTCTATTACCTCTCTGCAGGTGGTAACTGCATATCCAGCATGCCATTTTTCATCAGTAAACCACATTTCTGCGTTGTCCAAAGGGGTGTCCTTCAGATGCAAATGACTGGAGTACATGGCCTCAATAGTTTCCAGGCAATCATGGTGTACAGGTTCTCCTTTATTCTCTCTGAGGAAGGAGGCTGGGTTGATAACATTAGTTATCACTATCTCTACATTATCTTTTTCCACCATGATGGCTTGACATTTCAGAAACCTCTGCAGGGAAAGCCAGTGCCTGCCTTTTACTTCTAGTACTGTGGATACTGTGTGTGACAGTGAATTTGCATGCTTCTCAGATATTTAGCACAACTGCTGCTACAGCCCTGAGGCATCCAGGCCATCCTTTGGCTGCAGAGTTCAGTTGTTTAGAAAAATAAGTAACTGCTCTCCAGTAGAGGCCCAAGTCCTGTGCTAGTATCCCTAAGGCAATTCTTTGTTTCTCTTGGAAGAAAAGAAAGAACAGGTTACTCACATCTGGAAGTCCTACAGCTGGAGCTGACATGAGAGCATTTTTCAGCTGGTTGAAGGCCAGTGTGGCCTCCTTTGTCCACTGAAGATTTTTGCTGGTTTTTACAATTAGTGCATATAGAGGCTTAACAATTAGTCCATAATTGTAGATACAAAATTTACACTAACCTATTATACCTAAAAAGGTCTGTAATACTTTCACTGTCTGGGGTTTTGGTGTTTGACATATTGCCTCTTTTCAGTCGTGCCCCAGTGTTTGCTGTCCAGCATTAATTTCATAGCCCAGGTAAATTATTTTTTGCTTTACTATCTGGGTTCTTTTCTTGGATACCTTGTACCCCTGGAGTCCCAGAAAATTTAAGAGGCAACACAAGCCTCTTCTGTCTGGGTGACCATTAAGATGTCATCTATGTATTGCAATAGCTTCCCTTCTTCCAGTACAGCCTCCCAGGACTCTAAGTCTTTTGAAAGTTGTTCTTCGAACGGGGTGGGACTATTCTTAAATCCCTGAGGCAGCATCATCCACGTGAGCTGAGTTTTGTGCCCGCTCTTAGGGCTTTCCCATTCAAATGCAAAGATTTTCTGGCTGGCTTCATTGAGAGGGAGGCAAAAGAAGGCATCTTTCAGATCTAAAACAGTAAACCAAGGTAGCTCTGGTGTTAAGCATGTTAGCAAAGTGTACTTATTTGCAGCTACAGGGTAAAGATCTACAGTTATTTTGTTAACAGCTTGTAAGTCCTGTAACACTCAGTATGACCCATCAGGTTTACGAACAGGTAAATTAGGGGTGTTAAAATCAGACTGGCACTCCTTTAGCAGTCCTAATTGTAGGAAATTTTCAATTATTGGGCAAATTCCTTCCCTATCTTCCTTCTTAATGGGGTACTGTTTAATCCTTATTGGTTGTTTTCCCTCCTTGGGCTTAATCTGCATGGGGGGTGTATTTTTGGCTTTTCCAGGGACATTCATGGCCCATACTCCCGGGAATACCTGATCCAGTATATCTTCCCGGACTTCTTCCTCGCCATGGTTAGTAACCAAAATTAAGTTTAACATCTGTATATATTGTTTGTCTTTTACTTTTAAAGTGATCTTGTGTCCTTACAAAGTAATGGCCACTGTGAAAGCTGCAGTGTCATGGACACGGCTGGTTGAGGCTCAGCAAGATAAACCTTCCTTGGCTGCCATGGAGCAGCCTGTAACCTCAGCCCATTCCGTGTGCTGCAGTCTGCTCCTCCACCAGCCTTGGCACCAAGTCCATTGAACAGATGTTAAACCCACCCGTTGTGTGGAGCAGGAAGCTCTGGGGAGGTCAGAGGCTCATTCCCCAGGGAGGACACCCATGGCAGTGCAGAGGAGCAACCACCATGCCCTGGGAGCTCAAGAAACCAAGGCTGTGCTGTTGCCAGCCTCACAGGGCTCTTTCCAGGAGCCCCAGCTTTAATACAGGTTTGTGTGGAAGGAGAACATCATCCTCTTCCTTTGTTAATGTGATCGCCACTACAGCCTTAGGTGTGCTAAGATTTCTTCTAAGTGAAGAGACAAATATAAAACAAGGAAGCACAAATTGTTATACTAAAAAACAGACACTTCAAATAAATTGTAGGAAGAAAGATAAACCTGCTGTCTAACTGGACTCCTGCTCTTTCTCTTCTGATCTTTTTGGCTTCCTTATAATTGTATTTGCTTTTCTCAAGTTTGTTCCCACCGTCTCAACAACATGGGCATCGCAATTTACCCGGAGCTCTACAAAGAGTACAGGCTGTGTAAAAAAAGCACCCAGGCTGCAAGGTCTCTGTTACTGTACTGCACTGTCAGTTCACATCCATTTACATTTTTTCAGCCACACCCAGGTCTTTTACTGTAACTGGTTCTGAGTTTACTGGGAGTCTGGTAATGTCACTGGAGTTGTCAAAATCAGGAGCCTCTTGGCTCCTGGTAGAAACTAAACCCAAAAGATGCTACATTTCCAAAATGTAATAATAAAGATGCCAGAAGGTAAGCAAAGCCCATTTCTGCTGCCTCCCCTGAGTGCTAATCCAGAGCCCACGCACTTCAAGAGTACAAGCCTTACTCCTAAGCACACAAGTTCTTAGAGATTCCAGAAAAGTAGTGTGCATAGAAGCGGAGAATTCAAGATTGTTGCAGTGGAAAGGCTCCATGGAAGTACAATTTCACAAAAACTGGGGCATTTATTAGAAAAAGGAAAGAAAATTAAACTGAAACTCATTTAAATCAGCTCATCTTTAAACTGGTTCACACACAATCTTTCTGTTTGTACACAAGTTCCTGGGCTCCTTTAAGAAGAGATCAGCTTTATAATCTATTCTGAAGAAAATCCAGAAGCAAATGATTCGGGAAGCTAAAGTCAAGTTGTACAATTATGTATCCCTAAAAAGGGAAGATAAAAAAGTATTATATTAGTTTATGTCACACTCCCAAGAAGGGCTTTGAGATCCAGGTATTTCTAAACTCTACTTACCTTTCTTGTGATGATCTCAGGATTTCTGATCTCAAATAGATGAAGCCCTTTGCTGTTCATCAGTGAAGTCAAAGCTGGTTCAATCCCTATGGAATCAGTAAACCAATGCAGTTACAAGCCATCCTGGCTTGCAGCTCATCATGTGCTGCTACCTTTTCTGCCTCTTGCCAAATGCTAATTGTGCCTCAATGCCCCACAACCTTCAGCCTGACAGAAGACATTTACAAAAGGCTCCCCTTTCCCCAAGTGAATCCAGCAGAAATTCACTTCAGTAATGTGGTCCCCCAAAGCTGCCAGTGTTATTAATGTATTTTTTTTATGCTTAGGTTTAGGAGATCTGATGTTAGACACTTTAATGGAGTAAGCTGGCACTTCCCCAGAGGTAAAACTCACTTGAAATCACTTCTGGGATCCCAACAACCGAGATCATTGTCTGCAGGAAGTTTCTTATGGATGGGTCATTCTAAAAGCCAGAAAATTCATACAAACAGGTTTTAAATACATCACTTTGCCACAGGTGGCATGGAGAATACTTTCTTAGGATTTACCTCACTTGGATCAGCTGTGCAGTTAAAGACTTTAAACTCTATCCTGAAAGAAAGGACAAAAAGGAGGGGGAGAAATCATTATGGGCAGCAGAGATCCTCTTGTCATGCTGCTCTCAGATATAGGCTAAAAAAGGCAGAGAAACCCCCCCAGAGACCACAGTACTGACCTGGAGTCCAAAGGGTGCAAAATGAGTTTCTTTTCTGCATAGGCAGCTTGGATGGTGACCGTGATTTCCTGTGCAAAGATGAACAGTAGGGTTGAGACCTAGCTTATCTTTCCTTAGAGCAGCAAGTTGCATTGGTCATTTTGGTTTACTTTTCTATGACCCAGAGTTCAACATCCTTCTGGTTTTACCTCCAGATATTACTAGAGAAGGTCATAATTTTCCTTCTCTATTTGCATACAGTGAACTCCTCCCTGATGCCCACAGCCTCAGCCTGTGGTGTTCTACACTGGCTTATTCACAGGACCGATGCTTTTGCCATTTTGTGAACCAAATCCTACTTATGCAGGAAGGAAATGGTTATATAGGGTGATGTTTCCCAATGACAAACCAGTTCAACATGAAGATCATCAGAATGTGAAGAGAACAGCCAGGGATACAAGTATCCTTCCTATAGTGTTTGCACTTATAGCCAAACTAAAAAAGAAAGCAATCCCTGAAGTCTGGCCATTTAGGATCATTTTCTTGCTTCTGCCTGTATGCGAACATTCATTTAAAAGGAGCATTTTGTGATCCAGAAGGCTGGCAGACCAGGAGCAGATCACATCCTGAGAGCCACAGTTTTGGGCACCACCTCATGTCCAGTAGTTTCGTACTAGAAATTAGTTTCAAGAGATCACCTGAAGCAGAAAGACCAGCCGTGCATGTTTCCCTGGAATACTCTGCTAATGTGGGATGCTTGCAGGAGGGAACTGTACTCAATTACAGTTTAACCCTTTAAACTGAAGAGGCCAGTCTGCCCTCAGGCAGGGGTTTGTTTTTATGCAGTGTTTAGTGTCTGTATCAGACCAGAATTACAAGGCTGGACAGGCATACCACTTTCTTGTGATGTTACCAATGACAGCAAGGCTGTTGGCATTTCTTTTTTCTGCCTCCTTAGATTCAGTATAAAGGAGTTTGGGGTAAAACAAAGTGTAAGCAGGAACTTTCATACAGGCATATATAGTGGAAAAGGTTATATTTTGAGCTTTGCATTCTCCAGAGCTGTACCTTCATGTCAGAGACACCCATCTTCTAAGCAGGGGCCAGAGCTAGTATTTGGGAATGAGGAAGTTTGAAGTTTCAGAGTAAATACATTCCCATGGTGCCTTCATTCTCTCCTAAAATACCTCAGCTAAAGGGTTTCACTGTGGTACAGGTTAATGCGGGCTCATCAGAGCTTTCTGCTACTTTTACCACCTTGCACACCAGTAATGGGCTAGCTTAATAGGGGAGGCACTGAGCCAGCATGATTGCTGTCATCATTCCCAGCTTTAGTTGTTGAGGGAAGAGATGTGAGTGTTAAAAGGAACTGATATTTCCCATGGTTTAGCCACCCACCCCTCCCAAGGTCTTCACAGTCAGGAGAAGCAAGAACTGACCTTCTCCATGTACAGAACCATCAGGGACTCTTCTCCCATGGGAAGGGTGCTGACCTCTACTGCTACCAAGGACTTCACGACTGTCCCTTCAGGCTGAACAGAGATTTGGGGATGGGCAAGACTCCACACCCTGGCCACAGAGTCATTATAGGAGGTGCCTTGAAAAATCTGGTCAAGTGAGGAGCAACAGAAGAGTCAGGCTTTTTCCCAGTTTCATGCCAATTTGCCACAGAATTGCATCCCTTTTGTAGTTCCCAGATTTTCCTCCAGCTCACACAAGCCCAGTAATTCAGGTGGGTTGGAGGGAATCTGTGCCAGCTTGGAGGGTGAAGAAATCCCTGCAAGGCACAGTTTCTCTGTCAGACCCTGGTTTTTTGCATCAGGCCCACCCAAGATTCAAGTTGTCAAGGAAAGGGCACTGTTGTTACAGTGCAACAGAATCTATTTGAAAAGTTCTTCATTTGACATAAACCACTTTGAATAAGACCAAAGTTACCATCTGCACCGCATTCCGTTGTGCTTCTGTATCTTCCATTTCAAACAGCGCCTTCAGAAACAAACCAGAAACAGGTTGTAGAAAGGCACAAGAGAGATTATGGTCAGCCATGATGGAGGCTGGATGGCCACAGTGGCTTGTGGCCAGGTCAGAGGCATAGCTAAGTTCCCCCTGAGCTCACCCCTTGGCTACCTCAGTACTCCCACAGAGAGCCACATCACTTTGCAGTTCAGAAGGGATGTTTTCTATCAGCTGGTGTTACTGCTCTAAGGTATAACACTGCCTGGTAGCACATTCTTGTTAAGAAGGCACAAATTTCTGACCAGGATTACATGTAGTGACTGACTGTAGATGTCTGTCTTCCACAGAACCTAACCCTCACCAAAAAAAACTCAGTATTTAGGGACTTCTTTACTGTCCCACCATAATTCCATGTAAGGAGGGAACAACCCCTGAAATCACCTGCAACTCATCTCCTCTGATGGTCAATTCCAGGCGGTTGTCTAAGAAAGCTGCCAAAGCCAGAGAGTTGAGAATGTGTTCAGACAGCCAGAAATAAAGCATCCGGGACTCAGTCAGCAGCGACGGAGAGAAAACAGAGTCAGTGAAGACATCGGAGTAGTTCTTGTACAGGACGAGGCCCTTTAAAGGGAAGCAAGCATGTTGGTCACCTCGAGCAGCTGGCAGACAGGGGAAGGTGTCAAAACCTGCATTTCCATTGCAAGGTGAAGGCTGGACTAGGAGCAGAGCACAAGCGGTGTGCCTGCGTAAAAGACTGGCATCAGGCCACACTGCAAAGGCAGATGCAGCCCATGCTCTGCATGACAGCAAGGGACCAGCCACTCACAGACCTCCTGCAAACATCATCCCCAGAAAACCTTGGTCTCTGAGCAGCATAGGTTACTTTACCTTGTGGTGGGATTCTAGGTAATTTGCTTTTATTAAAGGAACTGATGCAAGGGAGATATCAACGCTGATACCTTCATCCCGGACAAAATTTTCTGCAGAAGAAAACACCAAAACCTGACACCAGAATGTGACTGTGGGCACAGCATGTGGCAGTCACTTTTAGGACTTGCTGCAGAAGGTGATTGGGAGTTACGAAAGGACACAGAGATGTCTCTTCATCAAGGACTGTAGTGACAGGACAAGAGGCAATGGGTTTAAACTTAAACAGGGGAGATTTATGTATACTGAAGAAATTTTTTACTATGGGAGTGGCGAGACATTGGAACAAGATGCCCTACGAAGTTATGAATGGCCCATACCTGGCAGTGTTCAAGGTCAGGTTGGACAGGGCTTGGAGCAACCTACTCTAGTGGAAGGTGTCCCTGTTTGTGGCAGGGGGTTGGAACTGGATGAGCTTTGAGGTCTTTTCCAACCCAAACCATTCTAGGATTCTATGATGGGACTGAGGGACCCTATTCCTTTGAGTCCAGTGCTGGGTCCTGCTACTGCCCAATGACTCTTTTGGAAATGGTGGGAACTACTTTGTTTTATATTCCTTTTTTTTTCACATTCCATGTCCTTTTCCCTGATATTTGGGACTGGAAACCATGGGAAATTCATCAGCAGGCACATACAGGTGCTGTAATATCTCAGCCTCAATACTCCAATGCATGTTCCTGTGCTAGCTAACATCAGTCCTTCTGCAGCTGTTCTGCACCTCTGGTCATTACATGATGAAGGAGAAATACCTCATTCATGAATTGAGGTATTTTATGTCTTTAAACCAGGGCAATCACCCTTAAAAATCAACCTGATACAGAAAAATTCAAACCAGAACTTTGCTAAGGTTTGTTTTGCCTTTGTCTGAGAGCTTGGGATCCCATATACAGTTTCAAAGGATTTTTTTTTTATGTATGTAGCTACTGCCCTGCTGGGGGTCAAGAATTTAAAGTTGCACATAAAAAAGGAAAGCAGAAAACCCAAGGATATTTACCTGCTAAATCATGTACAAAATTTGCCAGCACCTGGGCAAGAAAATTGATTTCGTTGCACACCTACAAGAGGAAAAGAAGGGGGTTAGGACTTTGGGTTGTGAAGCAGAGCTGGATCTCATGGTGAGACCTGAGGACTGTTCTTCAGTCTGGAACCATCCAAGATTCCAGCCTCAGTACAACCTCTGATCCCATCCAAGCTGGGGTGAGGGCAGGTTTTGGGGATTCTATTTATTTGTCTTATTTTTTGCAAGCAATAAAATGCTATTGCTGTTATGTTGTGTGCATACGTGAGCAGAGTGTGTAGCAAACTGACCTTTCCTCCATCCACAGGCAGTATCTGATCTTACCTCACTCTTGAGAACAAACTTCAAAGTGAAGGAGATTAAATCTGTGAAGAGCTGCTTCAGCCAGCCCGGTCTGCACAGAACATGAGCATGGTCAGGGATCACCCAGCAGTCACCAGGGTGGGTGTCGCTTGGGCTGAAGCACAGGGGGACCAGCAGCCGGGCAAGTGAAGCCTGATTTTGAAGGGGAATGGACTCACTCCTTGTCTCCTTGCAGGTGAAACATGAGTTTGTGGAAAGTCAGGTAGCAGTCCGAGGCATCAGCAGCCACTTGGTCCTTCTGGCACACTGCATGGGATGAAAAAAAAAAGAAAAATTAGCTAATCTGTTACCAAAATGAGGAGGATGAGTGCACTTTGCAGACCCTGCAGACCTGGAGCAGGGCATCACTGCAGAGGGGCAGTCAATGTCCCCCACGTCTCCCAGGCCATGTTTCCAAAAGATTCAGGACCCTGCAAAGCTGTGCCTGATGAGGCTACCTTGGACCAGGATGGGGGGTTTCTGCTTGCAGCTCCAGCTGAGCTTGTTTACCAAGCACCTTTCTTCGCACTTCGTTTGGACACCAGCTCCTTTGTTGTTTCCTAACATCACCCAAGAGAACCTGGGCAGTATGTACAACCCACAGACCAGAGCAGGGAGGGAATTACATTGTAATGCAAAACATTAGAAAATTGCAGTATACTGTCATCAAGACCTTCACACTGCTCTCCCCCTGGACCATATCAGGAAAATGTATTTTGAGGCAGGAAAATGTATTTTGAGGCCCATGTGATAACCCACATTCCTCTCATCCTTTATAGAGGTTTGCCTCTGTCCCTTTCTAGTCAGGGTCTACTGACTTTCTCAAGAAATAGGCTTTGCAGAACTTTTTTACACTGGCTTCTTCTGCTTGATCCATTAAAACTACGAGTTCTTTGAGGGCCATGTGGTCTCCTGTCGTGTGTACAAAGGGTGACAGAGACCCACTTGAGGCACCAGCTGCCATCCAGGCCCCACAGAGGTGAGCGGAGCCAGACACCCAGTCCTTCCTATGACTCTGGAAGAAGCACATACACCAAGACCCTTGCAGCCTGCGATCCCCAGCTGTTACTTACTCAGCTTAATGTTTATCTGCAGGTCAATGGAAGACTCAATTTCAAAATCAACTGAATGAAAAAGCTGCAAACTGTAATGGCAGAAGAAAGAACATTTAGCAACCTGAATGCTAAATGGGATGCATCTTCTCCCTGATCCCCCGACAGCTGCAGGGCGGGTTTTGTAACACTTTTCACATCAGTCACATTAGTGTAAAACACCAACATGTGCAGCATCACATTCAGATACTCTAATTTTAAATCGTTGCAAACCACTGCCTTAGCAGCAGTCAGACCAGAAGCATTAAACCCCTTTTTTACACCACTCAAAGTATGTAGAGCAGCTAAGGGGATGGAAGAACATTTGTCTCCTCACACAGGGGATGATGGTGAGGACAGAAAGGCAGAAAGCAGGATGAGAAGAGCAGTGATAGGGCTGAGCAACACTGCTAGTGTATAAAACCTTTTCTCATGTAGGCAGTAAGCAGCGTTGCTATCCAAGAGAGCCAGCGGAGCACAGCCCCTCAACAGTGACGCATGCCTGTGGGCAGCAGCTTGAGAAGGGGCATAGTGCTTGTCATCAACCAGCCCCCTGGTACTTACAACCAGGCCCCAGAATAGCCGTAGTTCAGGGTCCCTTTGAAGATGGCTGTCACATTTTTAATGGCAATGTGAATGGCATCGTTCTCCTTGAGCTCCACCTCACTCTGCTCAATGGACAAATCATTTACCTGTATGCTGGAAACAACAAAAACCTGGTTTGTCTCCAGTCCCAACGCTGCTTTCTCTGACCAGGCGAGACAGGTTTGCTAATGAGGACTTGGGGTCCTTAAGGGACTGCCAACCCTCGGGAGCTTTTGCAAATCACAGTCACCAGACACAAAGACAACAGTGATTTTGCTCAGCCTCGGTGCACTGCTGCTCCCGGGCAATAGTCAGGGGCGAGGCAAAGGGAATGCTTTAAATGAGAAGCACAGAGCACTGCACTGCAGAAACAGCCATGTATTCACAGAATACACATTCCTGGTTTGTGTCGGAAGGGACCTCAAAGCTCACCCAGTTCCAATCCCCTGCCACAGGCAGGGATACCTTTCACTAGACCCGGTTGCTCCAAGCCCCGTCCAACCTGGCCTTGAGCACTGCCAGGGATGGGGCAGCCACAGCTTCGCTGGGCAACCTGTGCCAGGGCCTCAGCATCCTCACAGGGAAGAACTTCTGCCTAAGAGCTCATCTCAGTGTCTGCTCTGTCAGGTTAAAGCCATTCCCCCTTGTCCTGTCTCTACAGTCCAAAGCCCCCCTCCAAGTTTCTTGTAGACCCTTTAGGCACTGGAAGCTGCCCTAAGGTCACCCTGGAGCAGGTGCTGTCCAGGCTGAACAAGCCTAGCTCTCTCAGCACGTTTCATTGCAGTGCTCTGTTAACCACAGACACAGCAGGAAATCCATCCTGTGTTTGCACCATTGCACTTGTTAGCCCAAATCAGCAGCCTAAACCTCAACATCCAAATTGTTTGCAAGGCGCTGATCAGAAAGTGGATCTGTTCCAGTTCAGACCTTTGCTTTTACCAGGAATCACTGAATCAAGGTTCCCCCCAAGGCCAGTTCCTGGTCCCCACTGTCAGCCCGCACCTCTGCTAGCATGGTGATGCAGAGACACTCACTTGGTCAGCCCATAAGCCACCTTGCCGAGGAGCCGCATGGACCTTTCCCCAGTGATATTTGGGAACTTGGCATTTCTGAATGCTGCTTGAATGACCTGTGCTGTTTCCTGGTTCACTGTTGGAAGAAAAGGGCAAAGACAGAAAACTGCAACCTGTCCTGGCTGCAAAGCCAAGTCAGCATCCTGGCTTAAAGCTCTACAGGAGAGTTTCAATCAAGGCATTCCCATTAGATTAAGGAAGCACGAGGAGTAGTTTCAAAGCATACTAAACACAAAACCAGCTCCAAACTTGACTTTAAGAGCTGGTGGCAGCTGGCGACAGCCACATGTGGGCTGGACAGTGAACAGTCAGGCTGTTCCCAGGGAATCAAGCCCAGCTTTCACATACCTCACTTGCACCTTAGAGCAAACTTTGGAAAGGTTGAAGGTCTCTCATCCTTACACTGCAAAAACTGTTGACTTTTTCACCCTGGTGCTTTGCTCTGTTGCTGCTTGCTTGTATTGCAGCCAGCTGTTGAGTTTCCAAAGGAAAACTTCTGAGATTCAAGTTTCTGTACCCATTTTTCTAATGTTATTCATCCAATGCCAGCCTCAGCATCAGACGCAAGCCTGTATTGGACTTCTTCCTTGCAGAAATAACCCTCTCTGAGTTTGGATGAGCATCCTTCCCTGTATGTCCCACTGCTGGAGGGGATAGGACAGAGCTGCTCTCACCCTTTGTGCAAGCCCTAATTATTCTTCTTCCACCTGCAGAGCCCCCAGAGCCTTGCACAGAAACCCCAGCAGCAGAGAACAGTTGTTTTTCCCCTTCTGTGCTCCAGCCCCAAGCAAAGTGAGAAATCAAACACACATTTGCTCTAGCTCTTCCATCACACCAGCTCCCAGTGACTAACATTGCTAAAGGTCTGGGCTGTGGAGAGGGCTTGGGGATTATTTTCTAGCTTCTTTGAGAAGTTGTGCCTATTGAGTTCAGGTGCTCATGATTTAACCAGTGCTCCCAGGGAGGTATTAATACATCTTATGGGAATATAGTTTCCACAAGAGCCAGGTAAGCAAGAAACATGCTCCCTTGACTGCTCTATCACTAACTTGCAGTTGGGAGTGGGGAAGCACAGCCCATGCAGCAGGTACTTACGCAGCAACGCCGCAGGCTTGGTCATCCTGCAGACGATCCCTGTGACACTGTAAGGGAAAGGCCCGAACTCACAGGCTACTGACACATGGATAAGCACTAGAAAGATCCTGAAGATCCCCAGCCTCATCCTGCCAGCCCAGAGCTTCAGCCAGAGCAGAGTGTCGACGAGATCAACTGCTTCTTGACTGTGGCAAAGGCTGCTTTCATACCTCCAAGCAGTGCTCATTCAAAGCAGGACATGACCTGCTTCCTCCAGTTATCAAAACTCATCACACATTTCCTAATGTTTCTATAGTTTCCTTAAAGTTTCCTATTCTTCAAGTCACACGCTGCCTTCCTCCCACAGCGGCACTTAGGCTGCAGGACTTGGTGCTTCTGCCAAGACTGTTGAACTCAGGATATGCATGCATTAAAGCAAGCAGAGAAAGCTGCAGGGGGCTGGAGATTAGAAGGGGATGAAATCAAGGGAGCACCCTCATGCTCTGCCTCCAGCCAGTTCATCATTTGCTCTTGACACAGAAATATTCTGTATTTTGCATTCCAGCAGTAACTTCATAGAATCCCAGACTGGTTTGGGTTGGAAGGTACCTTAAAGCTCACGCAGCTCCAATCCCCTGCCACAGGCGGGACACCTTCCATTAGACCAGGTTGCTCCAAGCCCTGTGCAAAATGGCCTTGAACACTGCCAGGGATGGGGCAGCCACAGCTTCTCTGGGCAACCTGTGCCAGGGCCTCAGCACCCTCACAGGGAAGATTTCTTTTTCCCAGCAAAGTCCTGTTTGAATGGTACCTCTGTTATCCACTGCTTTCCCTTCCACTGATTTCCTTTCCACTGTGGGGAAACTGAGGCATGCTCCTGGGAAGGGGTCTCCTCCTGCTATTGCTGCTGGGTGAGTGCACATATCCAACATCTGCGGAGAGCCCCAGGACCACAGGACTCAGGAGCTCCCTGCCTCTTGGCTGGATTTTTGGGCCATCTTTGGTCTGACACATTCAGGATGGGGAAGAACCCACTATGCTGGAGCCTTCCATGCACCTAGCCTCTCAGCTGCTACTTGGGAGACATTAGAAACCAGGTTTACATGCAGCCCTCGCTCACCCACCGTCCCCTGGCACCCTGTTTTCTTGCAGGGGCCCATCCCAGAACAAGCTGCAGAACAAAACAGGGTGATGTCACTTCATAAAGAAGCCTTGCAGCAGCGTGCCCTGTGAACTATTCAGCCAGCAAGGACTGATTGAGAAGGAAGAGTGAGATCTTGCAGCGCTGCAGGGACACATCAAGCCCCAGGCCAGATGAGGTGCCAGCCACCCTCCTCTCCCTAGCAGACACTTCGTGCTCCCTGCTCTGGGTGAGGACACTTCCTTTGGGCCCCGCCATCCGGTCCCCGCCCTGCTGCTCTGTTTGCATCCGGAGTTGAGATGTGAACGGCCTCAGGTACCCGCGGGGCACTCACGGCCACTGACCTGCCCAGCAGCTCCACAGCCTCATCCAGGCAAGTGGCCCAGGACAGGCTGCCCACTGCGAGCCCATGCTGGATAGTCAATGAACAAGGACATTTGACACGAGCCTGCAGGGACAGGACAAGGGGGAATGGCTTTAGCCTGACAGAGGGGAGATTGAGATGAGATCTTAGGCAGAAGTTCTTCCCTGTGAGGGTGCTGAGGCCCTGGCACAGGTTGCCCAGAGAAACTGTGGCTGCCCCATCCCTGGCAGTGTTCAAGGCCAGGCTGGACGGGGCTTGGATCAACCTGGTCTAGTGGAAGGTGTCCCTGCCTGTGGTAAGGGGTTGGAAGCAGGATGGGATTTCTATAATAACTTAGGATTTGGAAGCATGTATAAAGGTAACAGGTGCCTGAGCAGCAGAGGTTTTGCATGGCAGCCCAGTGCTATCACCTCAGATACTGTGGCATCCTCACAGCCCTTGCTAAGAGGCCACTTTTCAGGGAAGCTGCAAAGGGGAGACCTGGCAACAAAATATTACAATTAAAGAAGCTTTAACCCTGTAACAATTCTGGCTCCTGCTATTCTTCAGCTAAAGTCTCCCACATGTCCAGCCCTCCCCACAGATCACAGTTTAAGTGATGTGCAGTGGCCAAGAGGTGGGGTCACAGTAGGAGTGGGTGCCACAAGCACTGAGCCAGTGAAGCACTTAAGCTGGCACAGACAGGGTTCTTCTGGGTGTCACACAAGCACATCTGCCAGCATCCTTAGTACTAGTGATCGTGATATAAACTCAGGTGTGCCGTGAAGTTTTGAGTTTTATTGGAACAGATACAGAGGAGACACTGCAGCAGGGAAGTAGCCCCACTGAGGCTGGTCTTGGTCACTGTAAATGAAAGCAGAGCAGTGCCCAGGAAGACATAGCCACCCTCTTGCCCAGAGCAGCAATTCGTACCAGCATGAAAGAAAGGGAGAACCAGAGCAGCCTGGTACAGGGGTGTTTGTCACTAGTATCCTAGGTTAGATACAGGCAGAAAGATCAAGAACCCAGACCCGGTGTGTGCTGGTCCTGATAGATCTAGTGCATTGGCAGCCCCATCACCACTTGGGAAGCTGCTGCTGGGATAATTTGAGGTGAGAGCAAGGGAGGACAGGGGACTGCAGGGTATTGACCTCCAGGGGGAACAGGAAGGCTGGAGACTTCCTGCTTACAATAATAAAAACATGTGAAACGTGGAGATGCTACAAGAACCCCTGCCCTGGAATAACCAGGCAGAGGCAAGGACAGTAGGGACACAGCAGCCTCCTACTCCCAGTGCAAGATCAGGCCAGCAGGAGACAGGTCAGATTTAAAATCCCTATAGAGAGGTTAAATTCAGGTAGTGGGAGGCAAGGTAGGCTTAAAATGCCAGAGAAAGGTAAAATGCCCAAGCTGGTGCATAGTGCTTGCAAAGTGGACACTGGAAGATGTTTTGATAAGTACTTGCTGTGTAAGGCTTTATCTGAAGGCCATACACGCATACCATGTGCTCACCCTCTTGCTGGGGATCATCCTGTAACTGGGGTTGTTTTTCCCCATGCTATCCAGAGCAGAGGTACATCACAGCACCATTAATCTTCATGCTGCTTTGACCCTAAACACTCAGTGTTACCCTGCAGCTGCTTCCTGCAATAGCATCCAGGTACTGCACTGCCTTCTGCTCTGTCAGCAGGACAGGCTCAGCACCACACCAGGCTCAGGCAGCAGTTCAGCTCTGGGTGGCAGGAGAGCAAGGCCAAAGCTCTCATCTCACCCCTGAATCCAGTGCTCGTGAGGCCCTGGTCAGTCCCATGGGGACCATAGCCAAGTGCCCTGCGTTATCCTTTCCATACCCCAGCAGAAGGGATCTTGAGTTGAAGAGACTCAACTTTGAGGAGAGCTTATTTCTCACAGTTAAAAGGTACAACTGTGACGGCTTGGATGATCAACAAATAAATTCATATTCCTATTTGTGCATGGTGAGATTTTAACAGGCTCTCACCTGGGAAGTAAACCACCCATGAGGCTTTTGTAAACAATGAAGTCTCACATGGTTTTCTACAGAATTCTCCTGAAAACAACCTAATGTCTTCTCTTCCCTGCCAGTACCACCCATAACAACCTCCAAAACCTGTAAAAATAAACTAGCAGGCACAGGCCAGCTCAGGCTTTTACCTCTGAGTCTGCCCAGGGCAGCAGGGTTAAAGCCTGGAGGAGCAGTGGCTGTTTCTGCACTGCCAAACCCAGACTGGAACAGCAACAAATACAATTTTCAGCGCTAATATAGGAAAACTGTGAGGTCCTTCTGCAGCACAGGCCACCAAGCAGACACAAGATACAGGCCTAGGAGCAGCACATCCCAGCATTTCCCAACAGTCCTGGGCAGGCAGCTGAGCATTAACTGACTTCTAGCCCCTCACCGCAGGTTTGTGACCCTGGCTGAGCACCAGGTCTGGGTTACATCTATGGCATCACTCATTTGATATTCAAGCAACATAAATACAAGCAGACAGTTCAAGAGCTATTCTTAGGAAGCACAGGCTGGAATGCAGTGCTGGAGGCACAGCTGGCATGTTTGGTAACTTGACTGGGGAAAAGGGGGAGAGAGACACCTTCCCCCAGACAGACACCCTCCCCCTTCATATCCCCCCCAGCTTATCTGCTCAGCAACAACCTCATTCTCATGAGATTTATGTTCCACAAGTTGAGGACAGGTGCATGCCTTTGGTGACAAACAGGAATTCAGTGTCTCCTGATGTAGGAAACCTATTACATGTTTCTGCAGAGAAGATGCCTGAGAAGACAAACTAGACTGTCCATTTCTCCTTTGGCTCTTCCAGGACAGAAATTTGCTCTCAGCAGGGGGAACCATAGCAGCAGAATCACACAGCTTGAAGTGTGACTAAAAGAAACCCAGCTCCCTAAGCCCACAGCCTTGACGCCCTTTCCCTTCTTCACAATTTGTGTCACAGCACAAGGCCATGTTATTCCCAGAAAATCTCTCTGGGATCTCTATGCTCTTTCAGCAGCCTTGCTCTAGAAGTTTCAAGACTCAAATCACTGGCACATGTTCCCAGAGAACCTGTGGCTGCCCCATCCCTGGCAGTGTTCAAGGTCAGGTTGGATGGGGCTTGGAGCAACCTGGTCTAGTGGAAGGTATTCCTGCCCATGGCAGGGGGTTGGAACTGGATAAGCTTTAAGGTTAACCCAAACTATTCTATTATTCTATGATACAATTCCAGTGTCTGATCTAAATTCAGTCAACTAACTCAAGGCCCATGCTCCTGTCTCACCACAGAAGGCATGCAGGCCATCTCCCCCTTCCTCACCATCACTATTTACATGCCTCATTGCTCCCACTGCCCTTCACCTAGGCTGAGCTGCCTCCATCTCCTTCCACCACTCCACCTCAGCCATCCCCACTTGCTCACAGGCTGTCTCAGGCAAAGCCAAGGGGTCCCTGGTGAGGGATTAGCAGCAATTAGGACTACACCACTCACAGCTCCACATACCAGCAGGCTAGCCCAGTCACTAGTATCCAGTGCCCTCAGCCAAGCTCTGCTCCCATTCCCAGTGCTCCTGCTAGGATGCAGCACAATTACCCACCAGTTACTCACATGATCCACCCAGTGCCCCCTGATGTATTTCCCTCCACCCCACAGATACATTTCACTAAACCATCCAGGAAATATTCTCCAAGGGCCAGGAACCTCACCATACGCCTCCAGCAGCATTAGCTATACTTAATTAGTTTTCCAGCTAATTTTAAACCAACCTGCCTACCTGTGGGAGCAGTAAAAGCCTCAAGACAACAAGAGATGTTTTGCTGTCTCTGATAAAGTTCACAAGTAAAACAGTATTTGGTCCTTGTTGCCTAAACCACACCAAACCCATTCAGCTCTGGTTGCCAAGAAACTGGCAGATTTCCTCCAGGCCCACGCACAACTCAGCTGATTTAGGCACTTTGACACCTGAGTAATTAGATACACCCTGAAGAAAAAACATCCTGAACACAAGCAGAGTTACCACTAGCAAGAGAGAGGGAACACTGCTTGGGCAAACATCAAAGGCTTATGCAGAGTATATCCCAAGTAACAAGTCATCTCCTCTCAATTTACTTCGAAGCATTTAAATCCTTCATTGCTAAACTCTACCTATCCCCCCTAAGCCTCCAGCAAACTGAAGCTGTGGCAGAAAAAAAAAAAAACAAAAAAACTAATTGGTAAGAGGCAGAGAAAGAAAATTTGTTCAAAGCCAAAAATAACATCACCAAGGTTAAACTTCATACTGCATGTGAACATCACACATCTAGCATCAGTGTAATCTGAAGCAGCAAGATCAAGTGCTGACAACTGGGCTGTTACAACCACTTGTACCAACTCCTGTGTGTCAGCCCTGATGAGACACTCTTGACAGTTTTGCCAACTGCAGGTAGCACAGAGGAAAAGCACTACAATTCTCATGAGTAGCTGCTGTTCCTGGGCAGCACATTTCAAGCCAAGATAATGCACTACAGCACTACTAGTCACACACAGGACTCAAGGGGCAAAACTCCAGACTTCCCAGATCCCTGCAGAATTACCTGCTTCAGGGTGTATACAGCCTTTGTGCCAGCAGCCTTCAGTGAGCAAACACAAACTGCAAGCTATCCCAGGCACTTTAAATGCTGAAGTTTGCTTCCTGAAGAATACAGTTCAGCAAGAAGCTGAGTTTAAGGCTCTGTGGGCTTTTTTTCCCTTCACATCCCAGTTCACTTATCATGATTTTACAATAAAATCAAGGTGAGAGCACATCCTGCGCTTTGCACAGGTAGTCTTCTGACTGCTATGCAAGTGTGGATGAGTGCCTGCAAAGTTTTATTGGAATCAAAGCCCTTGACAGTATCAGAAACTAAAGGGAACAAAATGAAGTAACACAAGGGGGTTGCTCTGCAGTAACAATGCATCAAAACTGAATACAGGCATTAGACTGCTTTAACTTTGCATCCAAAAGCACTGAAGTTTACATCTTCCAAAAATTCTTGCTAGTTAGAGCTGGACACCCTCTTCTCCCATGATCTGCCAGGGGGAAATTAAGCCTCAAGTTTAAACTGCCTGAATTTGGCAACATGAAGTTTAGCCTACAACTCTAATAAGGTAATTGCTTTAAGAAGTCACTGTAAGAGTCCTCCACTTCAAACCAGCAAGGGAATTGCATCATACATCCTTCATAGGGAAATACTTACAAAAATTTTAAACTATTGTTGCAGATTTTAGATCTATTGTTAAATTGCTTCAATCTGCTAAAGCTTATCTAGCAATTTTTTTTTTTGAGATCCTACACTCAGTGTAATTTAAATAGCATCTGAAACATTCCAACAGGAATCAGAATCAATTCTGCTGCACAGAAGCAGCAATTTGCGTCTCTAACATTCTTGCACACCTGCTTAGAGCCTGTGCATTTAGTGTACAAGTTCACAATGCCAAGCCTCAACATAGGTAACTAATAAATGCTTCAGAACAAAGTTCTTTGGACTAAGGGCAAGCATCTCAGTCTCTAGGCTGCAATAACTTAAGGCTTCTTGCAGTTTTATTTGCTTAGTCAGTGAAAGCCAGACGTGTCATCCACTTTTACTCCTGGTTTGCAGTGCCAGATAAGCAGACTGGTGACAGGTCAGTTGTGGGTCGCTCCGAGCCCTTCTGGAAGGAGGGATGCAAAGAAAGTCTTGAAGAAAACCCACATTGTGCCCAGCAGTGAAGGGTTCATCTGCTGCAGCTCTTGTAAGCCTTGACCATCATCAGGAGATGCCTCAGATTCATCTGCTCCACCTGCATTCTCCCCCTGCCAAAAGAAAGGGTATTTGGTGAATAAGGTCATTTCAGAAATGCATTAGAAGTATCAGGTGTCAAACAGCATTTTGTTACCCAAATATCTGTCATAATATAAAAAGCTTTCAAGTATCCCAGACAACCACCACCAAGTCAAAAACCCAAGCTGTACACTGGTGTTACTGATGAATTCTCACAGCATGTCCAGGAACGCTGCTTAGGGCAGACATGAAGCACCAGGCTCAGATAAACTGTGGATGAATTCACAACTTTCCCTGACATCAGACAGAAGCATCAGCTTGAAATGCAAGACTGACTGCTTATCAACTCAAATCCTGCCACCAAGGTACCACTCTAAACCCTGCCTTCAGTTACAGAACCTGGGACAAGGCACCCTCCTTACAATATCCTGAAGGACAGAAACAACTAAGTGGTAACATTCAGCCTGAAATACTTTGTAGAACAGAGGAATTAGCAAAGAAGGACTCAGGATGGCAGTTCTGCCCCCATGAAAGATAGCTTCTGAATAAAGTTCAAAGCAAAGTCGCTGCTACAACATGTCATTAGTAAAGTAAAATTCCACAGGTTTTCACGCTCATGGCTTAAAAACAAAATAACAAGACAATACCTGTAAGTTATTGTTCTGGTCCTGGTTTAGAGCTGCTTGAGGAGGAACATTGCCTGGGAAGGGCTGAACCGGTCTTCGTCTAAATGGAAACCATCCAACATGGTGCCTGGAGAAGAAAATAGATTTGTATTAATACTACTTAAACATTACTCCTTCCTGTTACACCACCACAGCCCAGAGCTGCAGACAGCAAGGTTAGCATATTAAGGTCTCTTTCTGCCCTAACTCAGCAAGCACTTTCAAAGCCTCCTGTCAGCAGCAAGCCATGGGGTAAGAGAGGAAGGCTGAACATTATCTTGCACTCAGAATAAGCAGTACTACATCTGGGTGTGTATCCAGCATGCTGCCAGAGGGCCTGCTTGATCACCATGCTCTGTGCACCCCAGAGTAACTTCTCTGTACTCACCCTAAGAAAAGGGGCACAAGGAATATATGAAATGCAGCACTCTGACCAAAACATAGGCCATGTAGACCTTAAAAGGTCTGTATCTCTACAGCACAGACATGTAACCCACAAAGCAAGCTGTTCACATTACACTTTAGAACTACAAACAGCAGTTAATCTTCACTCTCCTAAGTCTGCACAGAGGTTGGCAGAACTGATCACCTGAGCTGCTCCAGCTTTAACTCTTACTGGCAGGAATTCAGAGGCCTACATCACTTGTTTCACAGATGATCAAGGAATTTGAGAGGACAGATTATCTTTCTCAGGCAAGACTTCCCAAAGCACATCAGCTGAGGACCCATTACCTTATTGTGCTTCTAAGATTTATCCGAACCTTTCTAACACAATAATAAATATTAACATCGTACACTCACAGGTACATCAGGATACTGCCACCCATAACCAGAAGGAATCTGCTGACACTGGAGTAGAAATAGATCATGTTGACAAATACATAGAACAACGTTGCAGAGTAGAGCCAGTGCAACCAATCTCGATGGCCACCCTCCTCCTCTTCCTCCATGAGGCGATCCCCTTGTGCATTCATTTGCAAGTTACGGTTGGCCACTGCGTTAACCTGGGGAGCAGCATTCTGGTTTCCAGGCTGATTTTGTGCAGGAAATGTGTCTGGGAGAGGAGCCAGTGTTGTCACTGGAATCTCTTGAGAATGTTGTGCATGGGATGGGTCAGCAGATGCAGCAGTAGAAGCCAAGCTGAATCCAGAGAATACAAAAGTACAGAATAATGCTTAGTCAAATAATTTCACACTTAACATAGCACTGAAAGTTCATCCATCTTTAAATACAGGCAGATCACATGCAAGTAGAAAGCATCAAGTTTAGAGGATACAGAAACCCAAGTTTCAGTTCTATCCATGACAATGGTTATACAGAAGTGACTTCAGGAAGTCAAACCAAGAACCTTCCACTTTGTGAACAATTTCAATGCTTTGCAAAAAAACTCTTCAGCAATCGACAAACAGTCTGGAAAGCTCCTGCCAGTCTCAGCTTTACCTCTGCTACTTATCTGCAGTCAGTGCCTCTCTGTGCTACTTTAAGCAGTCAAAAGTATGGTGAAGAGTTAAGGTTTATCATCAGGATTACAGTTACTCTACAGACATGTGCCCTCCCAAAAGAATCAGAGCTGCAGATTGCAAGATTCAAAACCACTGGCCTAAACCAGAAGCCATGCACCACATGATAGGTAGAGGCACCCTCCCACACTATTCAGTGTGAAGTTACAATACCAGCTACCATCAAAAGAAGAACTGCCAGCAGCTCTCTATTCCCTTGTATTACAGTTCTACTTCCTACTGGTAGCTTTGGACAGAAAACTTACTATTGCAAGTAGTACTGTCTTGCATAGATCTGCTGGAACCAGGACATCTGAAGCATGTTGTAAGTTGTATACACAGAGAAGCCAGAAGCCACACTTTGGAAGGGATGTTGAGTTGTTTCCAGCCTTGGTTAAAATTTAAACACATACATTAGCAAACACGGGACAAACTGCACAGGTCATTTATTACACGACAATGTAAACAATTTCTGCCATTTTGCAAACCCTGATGCAAAATCAGGGCTTCCTTCCAGAGCATTAATGACATCTTTACCAACATGAATAAAGGGATGATTTTTTCAATTAACAGAGCAGTGCATTTTCCTTCAGCTTCTTCCATGTCCACTAAAGCTTTTATATATAATTTCATCATCTTTGACCCACACTCTGTGGGCTTAAGATAACATATGTGGCATAAGAAGCTGGTATCCAACACAAAGCCAGTGTTTTGAAAGTCATATTTACCTATTACTGACTTCTGCTGAAGACTGGCCACCAGAAGAGTATTTCAGTCTTTCACCATCTGAGGAAGATGCAGTTGGTTCTTGACTAGCTTCTGATGGTAACTTTGGCTTATCAGCTTTAACCTAAGGACAGCAATGCAGTGAGTAAGGTTTATTCAGGACACCATATGAGCATTATGCAATGAGGTTACACCACACAGAACACATTCTTATAACTGCTACAAACTTGATGCGCTCTGGCCTGCACAGTAGCTCTAGCACTGCCTCAGCACTGACACTGTTCTTGGGCTCCATGCCACAAGCACCTCCATCACCATTTTAAAGCTCCTTAAAAAGTGACTGGCACATAAACCTGATTTTCTCTTTACCAGATCTACACCTGTGTTTGTTACCTCTTATGCGTGCAGTCATGTCCTATCAGGTTATAAAAACAACTAGAACAAACAGAGGGAACTGTGCTCAAGACAGTTTGACTTTTAGCTTTGGTAAGTTTGTACTTGCATACGCAAACCATCACACACAGAATTCAAGGGCTGATCTATGGCAATCCATCTGTATAATATCCATACCAAAACTAGCTCACATCTAGCAGCCATCAGACAAGGGGAGGATAAGCTCAGATTGCCTATAAGGGGCAAAACAAACACAACTCTAGACAAACCAGCATGTCCACTTGAGAGTAAAAACTGGGTTTGGCCATTTGCACTGGAGAGTGTCAAGTACTCAACTCAAGCACTAAGGCTCAGCTTCGGCTTCTTCTCCACAGGCTGAGTCATTAATGAGAACAGCTACAGTGTCCTCAGCTAACAGTCTTCTTCCTCCCCCACACCCCAAGGGGAACCCACTTCCACTTTAATACCCTGCCATCTGCCCACCTCTGTCCCAGAGAGCCTCAGACATGGTAAGTCATACTCTGCTTAAAAATTAATTTACCAGAAAGCACTTCTACTTTGAACAGTGGGTTGCTATGAGATTAGTTTTGATATTTCTTAACAGATGCCACAAAAGCCTTTACTGATGAACTGTAGTCAATTTTTCTAACTTTGCTTAATGCAAATACATTCTCACATTCCTTATCAAATTGTCACAAAGTAATACTGCCATTACAGAGACTGCAGCACCAGTGAACTTCAGAGTAGCTGTTCGGCACTTCCCTTTTTTTTTTATTCACAAGCCCAAGATTCAGAGTAGTAGATTCACTTAGTGTAAGTACCTCTGCACTGGATTCTTGCACATGTGCAGGAGTCCTGAATTTGTATACCAGATGAAGAGCATGCAACTCCCCGTGCTAAAAACAAAAGAGAAGACACGTTCAAAAAACACTTTTCTTGAACTTGTTTCAGCACACAGAAGTTTATATATATATATACACACACCTTTGGTAGCAACTCTCTCAGATAATGATGATCCAGCAGTAGCTTACCAGAATAAATCAGTTTTTGGTCCTCTTCAGGCTTTGAAGAAAGAAAACAAAGAACAGTATGATTTGCTCTGCCAAGCACATGCCAGCACTAACTGGCAACTTGCAGCCAGATGGACAGACGGACACAGCTGGAAGCACCGTACGCAGTAAGGTACATCGTGCACACAGAAATTCAGCTGATGAAAACAAGTCAACACTGAAGTGTAAGATTTAACAACAATGAAGTCAAAGTCCAGTAGGAGGCTATACAGTACTCATTTAGCAAAGAGCTTGGTTACATGCCACCTCCTTTAGAGTGCCAAAAACATTTGTGTTGCTTAAAAGAGAGGTCTGAAGTACAGTCTAATCTGACCAGCACTGGAGGTGGTGGTATCAAGTCAACGCGTTACACCCCATGAGATGAATCCCAGCAGATGAAAATAAAACCCTGTGTCCTTCCCGCCGCAGCCCAGCAGTGGGCGAAAGCACAATGATCCTTGCTCCTGGGAAATCTCAGGAAAGCAAGGCAAAAAGCCCGTCCTCCTACCTAGATAGTGCCTGTGGGGTACCGCGGAGCTGGGCTCCTGTGGTGCCGGCCCAGAAGGAACTCAAACTTCTGCATTCTCACGTCTAGAATCCCAGCTGAGCACTGACAGGGCCGCCTGCCCTTGGAGGAGTCAAGAGCTTGCGAAGGAAAGCGCCAGTGGGTGCCAGCCGCACACCGCTACCCATCCCGCAGCACGGGGAAAGACGTTAATGCTTAACACCGGCCGAACCGGAACCCAAGTTCAGCCCCCAGCATCCCCCGCGCGGGAGCGCAGCTGGGTGCGGGACACTTTAGAGGGTGTGGGTAGGAACGATCAGGGCTCGGGGGAGGCCCCGGAAGCGCATCCCGGGGACGCGGCTCCGCTCCTCAGAAAGAGGTTCGAGCAGCGGGCTGAGAGCAAGCGGTGTCGCGCACTCACCGGTGCCCCGGGAACGAGGTGGCGCAGTTCGGCCTTGAGACGCCGCACAGTCCAGGCGGGCTCGGCGCGCAGGCGCAGGTCCGGGTGCCGGTGCGTGGGGCTGCGGACGAGCAGAGGCAGAGGCTGCTCCATGGCGGTGGTACGACTCCAAGAGCACGCTCGCTGCCGGCCGAGCCTTTTATAGGTCCGCGGCACGCCCCGCCCTGCCGCAGGGCCGCGGTGGCTGCAGCTGATTGGCAGCGGCGGGAGCGGGGAGAGGGACTACGACGTGGACTAATGGGACGGAGGTGCGTAAGAGGGCGGTGGCGGTAGAGATAGGAGCTGATTGGGGACCGACCGTGATGGGCGGGGACTCCAAGGTCGACGGGGCGTCACCATGACAACCACGACCGCCGCCCCGAGCCTTACTGAGCCACGGGGAGCCGAGCCAAGCCCGGCCAGCGTACCGGGGCCGGCTTCGGCTCCGAGGGGGGGCTGGAGCCGCATCCGGGGCCATCTCATCCTTCAGACACCCACCCCTCAGGCCCGCCAAAACCTGCGTCCATCGCTGGCAGCGCAGGAACGTTACCCCAGGTCTCCACAGCCCATGAGGCTCCGCGGCAGGCTCCTTCGCTGCGATTTCCTGGTCCTCCACTCAGGCAAGAGCTCCAAAGTGCAGGGTCCTGACTTGTCCCCACAGCCCCACACAAAACTCCAGGCTTGGGGAAGAGTGGCTGGAAAGCTGCTCATGGAAAAGGACCTGGGGATGCTCAACGACAGAGCTGAACATGAGCAGCTTGTGCCCAGGCAGCCAAGAAAGCCAACAGCATCCTGTCCTGTATCAGCACCAGTGTGACCAGCAGGGCCAGGGCTCTCAAGGAACAAGGGACAGGGCAACAGGAAATGGCCTCAAACTGCACCAGGGAAAGTTTAGACTGGAGATTAGGAACAATTTTTTCCCCAAGGGGTGTTCAGGCATTGGAACAGGCTGCCCAGGGCAGTGATGGAGTCACCGTCCCTGGAAGTGTTCACAAAAGGTGCAGATAGGGCTCTTCATGACATGGTTCAGTGGTGGCCTTGGCAGTGCTGGAAACGGTTGGACTTGATGATCTTGAATGTGTTTTCCAACCTGGCTGATTCTATGATTCCACCACACATCAGCTTTGGCAGCAGCGCCAGTTTTAGGGATCCCTCACTTTGCTCTTCCCTCTCCCCTTCTCCTGCAGCTCCCTGTGGGGTGCTGTGCACACCAGATCCACAGCCTGGCCCTGGTGAAACATCACTTTTCCAGTGATTGTTTAACCAGATCTGTGTAGTTACCTCAACAGGTTTGTTGCTGACTTTGTGGGACAGAACATGCCATGCTTCTGTGTGGTGCAAAAGGAGTGTGCAGGGGGGCTAGGGAAAGATGGCAATTCAAGAACTTTCACTATTAAAAAAAAAAACCACCAAATGAAACGTAAAAATGTGTAACAGCAGCTTTTGAGCCCTCCTCCCCAAACCTATCTTCCTTTGAGATGTGATCCAGCACCAGGAAAAACGGCGGTAATGATCCTGATGCGCCAGGAGGGGGTTTTAGCATACTTTAAGACATCATAGGAATGTGAGATGTCAGTTTTATCTGCCAGCACCATGTATTTACTCTGCATGTTCATCAGCTGCTCAATACTCTTTGGCAGCCAGACCTGTTGCCCAGAGGCATGGATGAGTTTACAGCCAGGACATGATTTTGCAACCAGAAAAGACACTCCATCATCATCTCAGTGCTTCCTGGGGAAGAGCTGCAAAAACTTGAGCTGAGACAACACCTGTTCCACAAACCCTTCACAGCTGCCAGGGTACATCCTTGCAGGGCTGGAGATCCCGTGCAGCTTCCCTCCTCACAGCAAGCACTGCAGCTGGCCTCAATCCCTGTTCAGCTCTGCGGCTCCTGATAGTAGTGGAAGAGGGAAAGACCAATGCAGTGTCCAAGGCTGCCTGTGCAAATATACGCCCTAAGGTCAAAGTGACTTTGCGGCTAGCTCAGGCGCAGCCTTTACTTGGAGAGTCCAGAGGGAGGCAGGTGCAATGCAAAGCTGTGCAGAGGCTGGTGTCAAAGATACTCTGGCTCTAAGTGTGTGTTTTGCTGGGACTCCTTGTGCCCGTGGACCAGGTGTGCAGCTGTAGTTGCAGCACAGATCCTGCCTCCAGCTCCAGCTCCTCTCCTTCTCCCTGCCATAGTCAAGAGGGACAGAGCTTACCCAGGCTGCCCACTGCATTGATCAGAAAAACGCTGGGAAAACCACCTGCTGATGGGATTATGCTGGATAACACCAGCACTGACCCAGCTTTGAGAAGGGGGTGGAGAAGAGACCTCCTGAAGTGCCCACCAACCTGAGTGCCAGACCTTGGCACATCCCCTTCAAGCTAGGGTACTGAGCCCCCTGAGAGCCCACAGCAGCCTAGGGCTGGTGGACCTGGAATTGTTGGACATGTCTGGACATTTGGTAGCACATACTCGCATCCCACAGGCAGATTTACAGCTCCTAGTACTAAGACAAAACAAATACCTGCCCCAATAGTATCTGCTTAGTTTAGGTCTCAATTCAGGGGCACTGTGTGTGGAATGTGTGACCAGCAAGTCACCCCAGTGGCCTGCCGAGCAATTAACTCCCACTTACCGAAACTGGAGATGAAGGGCTGCAAGCTCCTTTTGTCACTGGTGCCTGTGCAAATATTAACTCTGGTGTAAATCAGGGTTATTTCTGACCTCAAAATGAAAAGAAAGCAAAACCCCAGGGGATGGGAAGGATTGCTGATGTGTTCACAGCTCTGTGTGTGCCAGGCTTGCTGTCACTGCAGGAGCAACCAGTGGGGGACCTAGGGGTATGTGAGGGGGTGTCCCGTGGCCACACAGCCTGCCAGGCTCCCTCTCTCCCTTGCAGTGTAGGGGTAGAGACTGCAGGACCCGCGGCCTGTCTCCGTGGGACTGAGGCACTGGTGGTGCTGCAGCTGATGCAGTTTTGTGCTGAACAAAGGTTGCTCCACAGGCCAGGATGGGGCAAGGATCAGAGAACTGTGTAATCCAGAGAAGCCAGGTTGGTTCTCAAGATTCGGATCAGTCTGTTTGTTCAGCAGGAAGCACTGCCCTTTGTATCCTCATGGTAGGTTTCATGGTGCTGTTGTCACACCCCAGCAGCCTCCGTGGCAGCTGCCTCAGAGCCTGTGAGCAGGACTTTAGCCTTGGTTGGGGACCCTTGTGCTGGCAGCACACTCCGGCATTGTGCAGGCAGAGCTGCACCATGGCGGAGATGCCTGTATATCCCAGAGCACTGCTGTGCCTGCACAGATCCAGTTCCACCAGAGACACATCCTGAGGGCTTCACCCATGGGCAATACAAGGAGATGAGTGTGTCCCAGCCCTGCAATGATACAGTGAGATGAGCACTTTACTATACACCTAGTAAATTCCTTGCACACAGATGCCATAAAATCAGGTTGGAAAAGACCTTCAAGATCATCAGTCCAACCATTACCCCAGCACTGCAAGGCCACCATTGGGTCATGTCACAAAGTGCCTATCTGCACAGTTTGTGAACACTTCCATGGATGGTGACTCCACCACTGCTCTCAACCGCCTGTTCCAATGCCTGAGCACCCTCTCAGGAAAGAAATTGTCCCTAATCTCCAGTCTAAACCTCCCCTGGTGTAGCTTAAGGCTGTTTCCTCTTGTCCTATCTTTTGTTCCTTGGGAGAAGAGACCAGCCACCTGCTGGTTGGACCTGTTCCAGCCTTGTGGTGAGGAGCCCAGAAACGCGCACAGGATTCAAGGTGTGGCCTCACCAGCACCCAGTACAAGGGGATCATCACTGCTCTGGCCCTGCTGCCACACTGATGCTGATACAGGTCAGGATGCCACTGGCCTTCTTGGCCGCCTGGCCACAAGCTGGCTCATGTTCAGCCCTGTCCATCAGCATCCTCAGGTCCTTTTCCACCGAGCAGCTTTCCAGCCACTCTTCCCCAAGCCTGGAACATTGTACAGAGTTGTGGGGACCCAAGTGCAAGACCCGGCATTTTCCTTGTTGAACCTAATCTCACTGGCCTTGGCCCATCAATCCAGCTAGTCCAGATACCTCTGCAGATTCTCAGTCAGCTCTCTCCTACTCAACCACTCAGTAAAGCAGCTCCTCGCAAAATGACAAATCCCACCAGACATGTAACGAATCCTTCCGGAGGGCAGGGGGTGAATCCAGCAAGAACGTGGAGCCCGGGGCTGGAAACCTCCTACCACCGGCCCTCGGCACCGCGCGCATGGCTCGGGTTCCACGCAGCACCGCCGGTGCCCTCCTGCTGCCGGGACGGGCCGAGCCGGGGCTCCAGCCGCTGACACCAGCGAGACTCAGCGGGGACGCTGCCGCGTGTCCGACCGTAAGGGCTCCGGAGCGGGACGGGTGCCTCCGCTGGGGGTTTAATTGTGCAGCTAATGTGGGTCCCGGGAGAGCGTGGGGGGAAAGCAGCGGAGAGGTGGGGGCGCTGCCGCCCTACGGCCCCGCCCCCGTTGCCACGGCGACGTTGTCAGCAACCCTCCGGCCACGCCCTCTCCCCCGCCTGGCCAATGGCGCGGCGCGCCCGACCTGCTGCCCGGTGACGTCATGGCAGGTGAAAATCCCTGGTGGCCGCAGGAGCGGTGCTGGCGGCGGCGCGGGGCCCGGCCCGCAGCATGGCCAAGCACCACCGCACGCCGGCGCGCTCCGCCGAGCCCGTCATCGAGGTCAAGAGCAAGGTAAGGACCACTGGGTCGGGGCCGCGCCGGGGCAGGAGCCGCTCAGTCACGACCGGCCGCGCCGGTCAGCACACGTGAGGCGGCACCGTACACCAGGGAGCGGCGCGGGAGCCGAGCCTTACGGGAGCTCCGTTCCGCTCCGCTCCCCCGCGCTGCGGCAGCGCTGCCCGGGGACTCCCCGAGCCTTGCCCAGTGCGGCGGCTGCAGCGTCCCACACCGCGGGCTCGGGCCCGCTTGGCGCAGTCGGTACCGGCCGTGTAAGCGCCGCCGGCGGGCGCTCGGCAGATGTGCGCCCGCGCCGATGTGCGGTGCCGGCAGCACTGATGTGTATGGCTGTCCTCCCGGTGCGGGAGTGCTGTGCTTATGCCTCACCCAGATGTGCTCTCACTCAGCTGCCAGTGCTGTTCCAGCACCCAGATGTGCACCCCAAGCACGGGGCAACCCCCGCGCTGTGCACATGCTCGCCCAGGTGTGCATACCCCAACGTGTGCCTGCACATTCAGATGTGTGCTCACCTGGCACATTTTTGCCCAGATGTGCTCCTTTGCCCACTTGTGCCCACCCACCCAGTTCTGTGCTCACCCAGATGTGTGCATCCCCCTTGTGCACCCTTGTCCAGCTGTGCCGGGGTGCTCCACCTGCAGGGCTGGGACCCACCTCGGGCAGCGGGAGCCTCGCAGCACTCCTCAGCCTCTTTAATTGGCTTCTTCGTCGTGACTGAGGGAGGCAATAATTAACGCTGTTTCTCACCAGGTGCTGCAGCAGCGCCTTTGTCGCAGGGAAGGGCCTCCTGGCAGGTCTGTGGCTGGTGGCACGGCCGGAGGGTCCTTCGTCTGCTACCCGGCCAGCTCTCCATGCTGTCACTTGGCTGTTTATGCTTGTAAAAGGCTCCGCTCCTTTTATCTTGCTTCTGGGACAGGCTCTGGCTGACAGGTGCACTGACTTGGTACTGTTGGGGCTCTGGAGCCGCCCGTGCCTGGCTCTGCCTGTGTCAGGGCAGCTCTGCTCTGTACCCTGCCTGCATAGGTCCTGCTGCTTGGAGCCAGCCTGGCCAGTCTCACCCTCTGTATCCTTCTCGTCTGCAGTTCGATGCTGAGTTTCGACGCTTCGCCATGAAGCGCTCTGGCATGGGCAGCTTCCAGGACTTCTACCACCTGCTACAGACAGTGCACCAGATCCCACGGGTGGATGTGCTCCTGGGCTACACGGACATCCATGGCGACCTTCTGCCCATCAACAACGATGACAACTACCACAAAGCCCTGTCCTCTGCCAACCCCCTCCTCAGGGTCATCATCCAGAAGAAGGGTAAGAAGGACTGGGAGACAGGCAACAGATCTGTCCTCCCCATCAAGAGACTTGAGCCACACTATCACTGCGTCCACATTTGGGCTGTAGCAGAGGTGGCAGATCACACAACCTCCAGCCACCACTGTGGCACCAGGAGGTGGTGGCACCAGGAGGCTTCCGGAGCCCCACTGGGCTGTGCCACCTACGTAGGCTCTTCTCCAGCCCCTCCCTATGCCAAAGGGCACCTGCCCCAGCACAGCGCTATGCGACCCAGTGAGCAAAGGCAAATCCTTGCCATTCACCCTTTGAAGTCATGTTTTCCAGCCAAGCACCTGGAAAACACTGTGTTGCTCCCATGAGTGCCATACCAGGAGCCCTATCCAGCTCCCTGTCCCAAGGCAGCGGCAGCTACCACTTCAGCAGAGTTCTCAGGATGCTGGTTGCTGATGAGGTTTCGGGATGGGAGGAGGCTCATCTCCTCCCTGACAGCCCAGGGGCTCACCCTGACCTTAGCAGTGTGTCCCCAGAGGGCAGATTCCTTGCACAGGAGCCCAAAATCTCACTGTGATAGCAGGGTGAAAACCTCCCAGTGACAAACACCCTGGCTGCATCTCCCCTTCACTAGAGAGACAAGCCTGTCCCCTTATGCTTGGTTTAGTAGCACAGAGGTTTTCCCTTGAGTAGCACCATCAAGCAACAGTGCACAGAGCCAGAGCCAGATTTCAAAGCCCCTGTTTTCCCAGCATGGTGTCCAGAATGACTCCATATTAGTGAGCTGTGTTATAAAGGCCCTTCGTAATGGGTAATGCTGGTTGCTGGACCCAGCTGTTGTGCCAGTGTTCCTGGGTTCTTGTACAAGCGTGGTGTGGGGTGCCCTGGACAGAGTTCCTTTGGGGCCACATACTATTGGGGCTGGCAGCAGCAATCCAGGCACTGAACTATGGCCTTTTCCTGGACCCAGGCTGTGGCACAGGGAGCCACTACAGGGCTACCTGTGCCAGAGGTGGCGTGGGAACATTGCTCCTGCTCCCAGAGCCACTTAATCTGCTGTTAGGGAAGCATGTGGGGCCTGTGGGTGACAGTGCCAAAGTGGCCAAGCACTGGCTGTGCCTGCGGGATGGCGGCAACAGGGCTGGCAGCACCAGGGGAGGTGTGTGGAGAGGCCGGGAGCAAGCCCTGTGTGAGTCATAACTGATTTAAAATGGATCCAGGTCATCCTGAGGCTGGGCTGTCGTTGAACCAGTCCGGGTCGGTCAGGAATGTGGCAGTGGAGCCACTCTCACAGCCATGCACATCTGTGTACATGTAGGTGTGCACCCACCAGTGGGCTCCGGGCAGCCAGGACTGTCGCAGGGAGGTAAAAACCAAAGGCTGCAGCTTTGTTCCTCTCTGCACTGTCACTCTGCTGGGTACCTGGGGGGCAGCCTGGCTGGGGGCACGGTGCTGGCCCACCTCGGCTGGGCTGGGCTCATGCAAAGGGCAGGGGAAACCCCAGCACATCACCAGAGCTGCCACAGGACTCATCCCTGGGGTGCTGGCCCTGCCTGGCCCAGCCACCCTGCGCCCTGCAGAGAGGAGCTGTGTGCAGGAATAGCTGTGGGAAAGCCTCCACCGCCCTTCCCCGTGCTAAAAATATGTCAGGTTGCGTGTGCAGGGAGATATTTATAACCAGGAGCCCTGGCAGGCTGCTTGGCTCAGGAGAAACCCCACATCCCCTGGGCTTGGGAGCATCCCCAGCTCCCTGCTGCTGGAGCAGGATCTGCGTGCTGGTTGGGGGCATCATGGGGGACTTGCCAGCAATGAGGCATCCAGATCTGAACTCCCACATGGAAAGGGATGGAGAGAAACCAGAGAGGGCCCAGGGGATGCTCCCCAGCACCTGCTGGATTAGGCCGAGGAGGCAACATGGTGAAGCTAGGCTCCACAGAAGAGCCCCAGGCAGAGTAAAGGAGGATGGAGTCAAACCCTGTGTGGTGGTGCCAGATGGTGGAGTAAGACGCAGTGACACAAAACATAGCTTAGGATGTTCCTGGGTCCCTGGGATGAGTCTCCAGGAGCAGGGCAGTCTTCATCCTTGGGGGTGGCAGGGCTCTGCAGGATGCAGCTTCTGCCACTCCCATCCCATGCCAGTGGTGGTCTTGCTCCAGAGAGGACAAGAAACTCTGGTGCTGTCTCAGGGACTAGTCTTCTCCTCAGGGAGCTGTCACTACAGCAGCCCCTTGTGCAGGGGGCTTCCCTCTCCCCAGACACAAAGTGGGGCATGGCCATGGGACCTGAGCAATCAGGGCTGGAAGCTCTAGTGTTAAGCTGCAGAGTTTGGCTTAAAGTGTGATTAAGGCTGAATCACCACTTAGATCCCTCTAATCCTGGCCTTGTGTACGCTGGGTAATCCCAGGAGATGGGCCCAGCAGAGACAGGCTGCTGGGAAAGCCAGAGTGATGCTCTGGGGAGGAAAAGCAGCTGAGACCCATGACCAGGGAGTTTCTCCTGCTCGCTTCCCCAGCACATGGGGCATGTGGCTGCATCCACAGGCAGCTGTGGTGCCTGACCCTTGTCCTCTTTGCTCCCTACAGCAGAGTCTGATGCCAGTGTCTTCGCCTCAAACTCCTTGCAGCGAAAGAAGAAGGGACTGCTGCGCCCTGCACACTATCGGACCAAGACCCACCTCCTCATTGGCATGCCGCAGGACTTCCGACAGATCTCCTCCATCATCGATGTGGACATCCTGCCCGAGACTCACCGCCGCGTGAGGCTCCACAAGCATGGCTCTGACAAGCCACTGGGCTTCTACATCCGTGACGGTGTCAGTGTGCGTGTGGCCCCACACGGCGTTGAGAAGGTGCCTGGGATCTTCATCTCCCGTCTGGTGAAGGGTGGCTTGGCCGAGAGCACGGGGCTGCTGGCTGTGAGTGATGAGATCCTGGAGGTCAATGGCATCGATGTGGCTGGCAAGTCCCTGGACCAGGTGACGGACATGATGGTGGCCAACAGCCACAACCTCATCATCACTGTCAAGCCAGCCAACCAGCGCAACAACATCATCCGCAGCAGCAAGGCCTCAGGCAGCTCAGGCATGTCCACGGACAGCACCCCCAGCCAGCAGACCCCCAGCCCAGCCTCACAGTACCTGAGCAACTACAGCACAGCTGAGAGCGATGAGGAGGGCGACCTGGTCATCGAGAGTGACAGCGCACCCCACTACATCCCCGGGGGCTGCCCCAATGGGGGCTCCGCAGACCAACCCCTCCAGCAGAGCCCATCACCACACAGTTCCCAGGGCTCCCTCCAGTCCCTTGGCTGCCACAACGGCAGTCCTGGCCGGGGCACTGTGCAGGAGGATGGCACCCTCCTCACCCTATAGCCCCAGGGTCCTGTGCTACTCTTGGTGACCAGCCAGGTTTCCACACAGCTGGGCTGGTCGTGGGCCCTGCAGCAATGACAGGGCTGGTGAGCAGGGGAGGAGGAGGGCTGGCCACTGTCCATGTACCCAGGAGCCCTGCTGCCACCAGGCACTGTACTTCTGAGAGCCCCAGCCTCCCACCCCCTGCATCCAAGAAAATGGGGATTTTTCAAGTGTTTCATCAAAATATGCATCATCAATTAATATATTGCAATGGACAGTAAAACCTTTTCTAGAAAGCACCTTGCTGGTCCCTGGTTCATGTCACCACAGGGGCTGGACCCCAGCAGCCCAATAAGGCACAGCCCCCTCCAGGACAGCAAACAGGCCCAATGCCATGGGATGGGGCAGGCGAGTCCCCCACCAGCCCTATCACCCCTTCCCATGCTGTGGCCCATCCCATCATGGACCAGCATGAACCTCAGAATTAGCTCCACAGGTCCCCCAGGAGGAGAGGACAGTGGTCATGGGACCCCAGCCCTGGGGTTGTGGCTTTGCTGCTATCCCAGGTGACCCCAATGAGGTGCACCATGGAAAGTGTGGAGGGATGCTGGAGCACATCCTCCCCCTGCGCATCCCTGTCCCACAACATGCGTCCAGGCTGTTCTGGACAGTGAACCTGGCGTGCCTCTCCCCAGTTCCCATCTTGTCTCCACTGCAGGGCTTTTGCCACACAGGAGACACTCTGATTATATCCACAGGAGATAGGTGGCAATTGGGCTGGCAGCAGCACCATGGCTGTCACTCAGCCCCAGTAAATGCTGGATGGTACAGCTCCATCCTCCTCCAGTCCCAAGCCCAGGAGGCTCCCACCACCCTCCATTTATCTCCCAGCACTGAAATGCTGAGCTGATGGTGACTTTCACCTTTGCTTTGCTTTGCTGCTGGCCTGGCCCAGCCTCAGACAAGCACCTACCTACCCACAGGAAGGGACAGAGCAACACCCCAGCAGAGAGATGCTGCTGAGTCCCCATGGACCCAAGGGGGTGACAGCTTCTAATTTTCCTGTCCTGGTGGGAACAGACCTGGCCGTATGGCTGGCCACCATCTGTGGTGACCATCTTCACCCCGTCACCACATCTCCTGCAGCATCGTCCTTCAGGACCAGCACAAAGTGCCCTAGCCTGGCTCTAGGGGCAATGCTAGGCACAGGTAGGAGTGTGTCCCATAGCCTATCCCCTCCATAGGAAAGTGGGACTATGTGCTGTCGCTTTCACTGACCCTTGAGAACCAAGCCCCAAACCCCACACAGCTCCTGTACCAAGGCCCCAGCATAGCCAAAACCTTGCAAGGCTGGTTCAGTGCCAAGGGCCCACACAAACTCCCCCAGGCCTACAAACAGCATCCCCTCACCAGCGCTGCTGCCAAGGGCATGTGGTGGGGCTGGGTGAGGAGAAGGACCCACAGCTCTTGGGGTCTGAGGAGACAGCACCAAATGTTCAGATTTTGACTATCCATCAGAGCCACAGCCCTGCCTGGGGCAAGCAGGGATTGCAGCTCCAGGGCTCCTGGGCCAAGTGACACTCTGGGTGGACAGCAGAGCAGCAGAGTAGGCAGCAGAGCAAGCAGCAGAGCAGGCAGCAGGGCTGGTTAGTCCAGATTTGCTATGGGCAGGGAGGTGCCATGGGGCTGGTGCCCACGGTCCCCGGCACCACTCTCATGCAGCCAGCTCAGCCTGGCTGCAGTGTTTGCTCCGAGAGCAGCCCCATGGGACTGGGGCTGATTTTCAGGTTGGCATCTTCACCTCCTCCAGTGCTAAAAGCTTCCTTATCCATTGGTTAACAGCATCAGCCCCTTATGTCCCAGGACACTGCAGTATCCCCCAGGTTGCTGTAGGCAGGGCTGGACCCTGCTCCACAACACCCCTGCCCCAAAAACCCTCCCCAGGTTGGAGCAAACCCCTGCCTGGGGCAGCCATCTCATCAAAGGAGATGGGGCAACAGGCACAAGCTGCAATGAGGGACATTCTGATGGGTCTTCAGAGATAGAAAGGGTTTCCCTGAGGATGGCACTGCCTGGAGACAGTCCCAGTGAGGTGGTGGTGGCAGCCCTGTCCTTGGAGATGTTAACTCAGCTGGAGAAGGCCCCCAGCTGTGGATGTGGCCCTCTGCTGAGCAGGACATGGGCCAAGCTCTCCAGAGATCCCTTTAGATCAAGTCTGTCTACATTTCACTCAGCAGGATCCCTGCAAAGGTCTCCACAGGTCCCTGTGCGGCCTCTGAAGGTAAGGGGGCCATAAGCTCACCTCCACAATGGCATCTACTCAGCCTAGTCCTGTCAGGCTGCAGACTGAGATCTACCAGGACTTTGCTCATCCTCCACTCAAGTCTACCACCATGTCCCATCACCCCAGCCCTGTGAAACCTGACTTCCCTGGCCACCTTGGACCTCTGCAGGAAGTGGACCAGGACCCACGGCTCTCCTGCCTCCTGTGCTACATCAGTACTGCTGGTTTCTGCCACACAGCAGTGCTCCCCAGGTGCTGCTGAGCCCATCAGGAGCTGCACACACACTGAAGAGGGAAACGATACATAGTGGAAGCACATCCTGCCCCCCACACAACAAAGGCTTCTCCTGGCATCCTGCCAGACCCTCCTCCAACCATCTCAGCTCTTCCCTGGGCACAGGACTGAAGCTCTGTGCCTCTTTGGGTTCCCTGAGCTGCATCAGCAGGATGGAGCAGCGCTCAGGACTGGGGCACATGTGGCAGACCAACAGCACAAGGGTTTTGTGCAGACAAGTCTGCAGGTGCACAGAATGAGCCATGACCATGGGCCAGCTTAGGAGAGAGAGGGGGACAAGGAACACCACAGGCAGCTACATGGGAGACCTCCTACCAGTTCCTAGAAGTGGGAAAAAATAGGAAAGTAAGAGGTGATGCCATGGATCCAGAAGAAAGAGCTGATCTCTGAGAAGTCAAGCAACACAGAAACAACTGTTTTCCAGAACACAGAGAGTATATTAGGGCTTCTCCCTCCCTTTTCCATGGACAGACACATCACTGAAGCATGAGCAAGAGATGCTGGCTGCACACTGGACACTGCATTGGCACCTGCATGGGCCCTAACCCTACCCTAGCTCAGGCATCCAGCTTGATGAAGACCTTGGGCCTCGAGAAAATTTTGATGGCCTCTTCTATCTGGGAGAGCTTCCTCTCCAGCTCTAGCCGCCTCTTCTGCATACTGAGAGTGTCTGCCCTCACTGGGAGCATCACCAGGTCCTTTACCAGCTGCTCGTGGCCTGCAAAACACAAAACCAAACCAAACAAGTTGTGTAAGTGGAAGACCAAAGAAATCTGTCCTTTTCTCATGACCTCAATCTCAGCGATAAAAATGATGGCAGCACTGGAAGAAGGATTTATAATACCCATCTTTCCATTGAAAGTTCTGCTGGATGAGGACCTGAGTGACCTGCACCATCTTGGAAGAACCAAAGGCTGGAATACAGACCTCTGAAGGTCCTTTCCAATCAAAATCTTTCTACCATATTAAGAGCAATAGTAACCCTAACATCAGGTCTATTGGACAAGCCTGCCTTCCAATCTGAAGGAAATTGCTCTTTCAAGACATGCATCTCACATCCCAACTACATGCCTTTGTCCAGAAAATCTGTGTCCCAGAACTCATCTCCCAAATCCTGGCTAGAATCACCCATTTTTCTGAGCTGAAATCCCTGTTTCTTTTCCTCTTACTCTGCTTCAGACTGCTGAGGGTCTCCAGCCGCTGGTCCTCCTGCATCATGGTATGACCAGGTGGTATGTTGGGATCTGGCAGGTTTCGCAGCCGCTCCTCCATCTCTCTGCGCCACAGCTCCTTCCTCTCCAGCAGACTAGCAAGGCAGAGGGAAGGAAAGGAAGCACGTGTCATTACATCTGGCAGAAGGAGATGCCCAGGGAGGCAGGCAGAGGCCAGGAACTGAGCCCTTCAAACCACACCCAACGTCCCTGCCTGAGGACCACAGAGACCTATGCTGCCAGCACACACTCTTGCCATGGAGGGGTATACTGGGCTTAGCCGACATGCATGGACCAGCAAACATGCTCCATGTGCATTGAATCACTGCTGGAAGAGATGCACTGAGGCCAACACAAGCTCTTTGGAGACAAGGGATTCTGCTCCTTGCTTCTGGCCCAGTCTACTGAGTCCTCTCAAAACCATCTGCAGGCCAGCGACAGAATGAAGCTGGACAAAGTGGCTAACAGCCAGGGGTGCTGGCAGAGAACAGCATGCACAGTATGGAGCCGAAGGACTGACACTGTGGTCAGTCCTAGGACAGGGTCACCAGGAGGTTTTCCACTCAGAACCCCAACAGGCAAGTCACTAGTTTGATGTTCCTCAGACCCTGGGTCCAGGGCTGAATACTGCAAGGCAGAGCAAAGTGTTTGCCTCTCCAAAACCAGACCTTGTAATACTGAAGCTACATCATGTAGAGCAAAGCTTACAGGGGGTAGCAACACGCTTCTCATAGCACAGAGCATCCCCATGTCAGCACCATCAGACAACAGAGGGACAAAGGAGACAAAATTCCTTCTGAGCCCAGTCACACTGGCCATGGGATTCTTCTGAAGATATCAGGAGGAATTGCTTTTATTTCCCAAACCACTGTAAATCCTACTGCTTGCACACTCCAGGAGCACATCTGTCCTCAGCCCCCCTTCTATGCAGAAGCTGAGGGCCACGGTGAACAAAAGCAGGAAAGACTCATGGACCAGAGAGGGCATACGTACTACTGGGGGACATGGCCCTTTTGCTTAGTGTTGTAGTCCTCCTGCTCCCGGTGCTTTTGCTGCAGCAGCTCAGTCAGTGCCTGCTCAGACAGGGACCGCCGCAGCAGGGCCCGCTTGGCACTGCAGGCGTTGTGCTTAACAAAGTCGATGCTCCTGCCCTCCACCAGCATCTGCAAGAAGAGAGAGGGAGGCAGCAGGGCCCGGCTCACACTCACAAACACACACACAGAACCCCTGTCCCCATAAGGGACAAAGCAAAGACGCACCTGCACAAGACACTGAATTGCGGGTGTACTGCAGTAGGACAGGCACACCCTCAGCCCATCCCATCTCAGGTGTGGAGCCACAGTCAGGCAGGAGCTATTGACTATGGTTTGAGAAGGCAAGCATCAAAAGCTAACCTTAGAACTGGCTTTTTTAAGGCCCTCAGGCTGACCCCATGCCCTCAAAGTCAGAAGGACAGAAAGAACTAGGCTTGGAGCAGTCCACACAGCTCCTACTGGTGTATTCTGAGCCCATCAAGGCAGCTGGAAGGTCAGAGTTAAAACTGTTTGGGACCTCACCAGGAGCCTGGCAGAGCTTAGCTGGTCCTTGGGCGCACTTCCTCATATGACAGCACTATCACAGCTTGTCTGGTGGCCAACACAGGGCAGAAAGTCACTGGATTTGAGTTTAAGGTTTTCTTGTGTTTCCTCCTTAGGAGTTTATGCCCTGTTTAAATTAAGTCCCTCCATGGCCTTTGGGAACCAACAGACTGGCAACCCCATGCTTGCCAATGAAAGAAGACACAAGTCACAAAACAGTTTAGGATCTCCCAGACAGACCATCAGAAAGGTTTAACTGTTAGTACTTATTTAACCTTCCTTTCTAAAAAGCTCACCCATTTTCCCAATTTTTTATCTAACATCCAGAAGCCACAGTTCCTTTGATTAAGGTGGAGGCAGCCTCCAAATCCCCAAGACCTCCTGCAAAGCCCTACAAAGAGCAGACTGGAGATCACTGGCACTTGTACAGTGAGGAGGTGGGATTTTCAAAGGGAACTTCATAATCTCTTTAACTATGAGTAGGGGTGAAGCCAGAGGCAGTATCAGCAATCCTTGAATACACAGTGACCAAGACCCTGCTCCTTCCCTTCAGCCAGGAAGAGTATTTACAGATCATCCTGTTCACACAGCATACCTGACCCAATACTTTAGCAGAACACACAAAGAGTGCAAAACAGGAGCAAAGTTAAGTGCCAGAAACACCTGGGATGGATGCAGTCAGTGTGAAACTCACCTTGATTTCAGTACCCAGTGCCTCTGGATCCTCTGTGTCTGCTTCTGTTTTCTTTCTGGCAGGCCCTGGGGAGAGCGATCTGCATGGCTTGATTCCAGGACCACAGCGAGAATATGCCCTCAGGAATTTCAGAGCCTCTGGATTTGGAGGTGGGGAGCTCTCCTGGGAGAGGGAAGAAAAGATCCAGTAGTGGAGGGAAGGCTGGAGAAAAGAGAAACCAACCCAACAAAGCCTGGAGGTCAACCACAAGCTCAACCACAAGTTTCCAGCAGGCAGATGACAGCATGCTCTTTCTGCCATGACCTGGCAGAAGTTGTTGGGGGAAGACAATTTGGACTCAACCAGCAAAGGCCAAACTGATTGCCTATAGCAACAAATCCAGACCTGAACTCTGTAAAGAAATGCTAAAAAAAGGGGGGGAAATCTGCTGAAACACACATTGGGATCTAATATACACATAGCATAGACTGAAGAGTCTTTTTACTGACTAAAATGGTAGGCATGAAAGGAAAGCAACACCAGATAACCCAACAGAGATACCTACCAGAGCTAGGGATCTATCCATACTGACATTGATCACGACTCCTTAAAAAGCAGAAATCTTCCTGAGAAAGAGGCACACAGGAAAGTGGAGAAAGCATGCTGAAGGCGAGACACAAGCCTGTCTCCCTCATTGGCAACAGTAGAGAACTTGAGCTCCCTGAAGCCATCCAAGTGCCACAAATCCAGAGCCCATTCAAGCAAACTTGACTGAAAAGGCCCAGGTAGGTACAAAGGTGAGGGCTGAGCTGCTGGTCTCAAGTGCTGCTCTGCTCAGCACCCCAAATCTGTGGTTATGCTACTCTAGACAGAAAGAGGAGTAGGGAGTGGAGGAGTCTGGTGTTTTGGGGAGGGTGGAATAGCATGAGAAGCAGCTTCAAAGGCTGTGGCTACAAATGGCACAAGATTACACTACCTGACCTCTAACAGAAGGCCTGAGGACTATCTCAGTGTTGTTGCAAAGAAACCCTGAAAATTGAAAGTTGACTGTGACAAGTGGGTGACCTTATGATAAATCCAACCAGGGAACTGCTCTGCTGTTGGAAGCAACAGGAACTGTACAGGCCAGCCTCCAGATCTTCACAGTTAGTCAAGATCCCAGCTGCTCTCTCAGTTGAACTGCAGGCCCCTTGAAGCAGATTCCTTGTTGCCTGGCCCATATAATTTGACAGACATGGGATAGGATGCTCAAATGACTAGTTCTAGTGTTAAGAACCAGGGTACAGAATGCCCTCAGAACTGCCTGGACAGATAAGGCTCCAAAGATGATCAGTCTTGTTGCAGCGGGAGCCAGGAGATCCAGATCTCTCCAGTAAGTTAATGAGAAATGCCTTTACCCAGCATGGCTGGTTCAAAGTTGAACAAGTTATAGCAGGTACAATCACCCCAACAAAGCCCTGACAAACCCTTGACAAATAAGAAGTTGGGCCCTGAGCCCATGGGAGCTACATGACCATATCTGACCACAGCTCAGGTGGGACAAGAGTATAAAAGGAGCCTGGCTGGAGAGCCTGTTGGAGTTGTTCCTCCTTGGAGCAGCACGTCTGCAGTCAGAGACTCTCCCTTTGGGTCACACTGCCATCCAAGGGAATTCCTGGTGGTTGAGAGCCTTCCCTTTTCAGGTGAGGGATTACTCATTTTGGATCACTGGCCATAAAGTTTAAGAATCAGCAGTGTAGTGACAAATCCATGTGACATCCCAAGTCTGGACATGATGCTGGTGGAGCTTGAATTGAGTTTGAGCAATGTGTCATTTAGCCTCTATTTATTGGTTCTGTTACATTTAAACCAGCATAGTCAGTGGGATGCCCATAGAGGAGAGGTGACAAGTGCCCAGATGATCACTTCTCCCCTGGGTGTACACTGGGTGAAGGAGAAGTGGTTTTACCCAAGAACAGAGAGAATGGAACAACACTGTGGAGATGGGGGAGGTGGTGAAGAGAGCACGTGTGCCATCCTGGGCACGGGCTTGGTACAGGCACAGGATTGTTTTGCAAGGAATTATTTGTAAATTGACTGTTTAGAAGAGGAATTATAAGAGAAAGAGAGCAAAAGCATTTATTGGAACAAATAATTGAAATTAGGCTGGCACGAGCACAAAGACCCACCAGTATTGTCCCAGTTTGGCAGTTGATTAGGGGCACAGACCTTGAGGATACAGACAGGGATATGTAGAGAGGTTCTGAAGAGAGCTTTGAAGAGGTGGTGGAGCTGGAGAAAAGGAACATGGGAGCTCTCATTAAAACTGACAGGCAGATGGGTCTGCACAGCAGGACCCTGGTGCATGTTGTGCACTGCTCCTGGTTAGGACCTGAGCTCAGGGAGTTGCATAGGAAGTTTTTGAGCAAAAATGGAGACGGAGTATTTGTGGAGAGCCTGTGCCACGAAAGATGGGGTGTTGTGCAGTGATGAAGAGCAGGTCTGGAGGTCTAGGAGTGGTTCTGAACCATGGGCTAGTGGGCAATCACTCAATAACCTACTGAGGGGGTTCTTGGGCAGGGGTGTAGAGCCCAGGCAAGAGGAGAGCCTGTCCCTGCCCCAGGAAAAGCACTGTCCAAGCTGCTACAGGGAGTGCCAAAGGCTGATTGCACACAAACAAGGTATGGGACCTCCAGGAGGTCCTGGCCACCTCAGAGCCCTCCTGAGAAGATCACCAGACACCCTGGAAACAGTCAATCTCTGAGAGAGAGAACTTGGGCAGCCATGGAGCACAGTGAGCAGGATCCCACTGAGATCTTTAACCTTCCTGAGATAGACCATTTAAGGCTCAGAAAGAAATGCCCTTTGGTGAGGAGTATTACTGCATTGTACTTGAGTGCAGCTGCACTGATAGACGACCCAAATGGAGGAAGGGTCAGGAGCCCAGGCAGACACAAAGGTGACACAACCCCCAAACAGCAGTGGTGCCCTTAACCCTTCGGCTCCTCACTGGGAGGACCTGAAGGGGTTAAAATCCACAACTTTGGGATTTGGGTTCAGCTGCCCAGTCACCCAGTGGTCACTGCTGCTAAGAACCCATAGACATATCCCCTAAGTCTGGGATTTTCAATTGATACAGGGCCCGTATTAGTGTTTCAACCAAGCAGCAAGTGGAGAAGTGAGGAATTAACCCATCAAGAAAAGCTGTACATACAGTGGAGGTAACTGGTGTAGCAGAAAAATTCCCCTGAGCTCAAACTCAACTCTGGCTGCCTGGTGAGAAAAGGATGGCAGCTGTTGAAGTGGCTCTGAGCCCTCACAAGGAAAATAGATGAGGGTTTGACATACCAGCAGGCAAGGGATGGGATCTACCTTATAGCATTGGTGTGGAGTTTGGAATGCAGAGAAGCAGAAGCTTCTTTTGTGAGGCTTTCACAGGCTGCTGCTGCACTACCACAGCCTAGAGCAACCTGTGCCACTCAGTATCTACTGCCAAATGGGGCATCTCCAAAGTGATTAAAGATCTAGAGAGACATTTTCCAGATAGTACACATTCCCCTTGGAACTCTCCAGTCTGGCCAGTCCATAAGGCTGATGGTCAGTGGTGTTTATCAACTGATTCCAGGGAACTTAACAGCAATACTCCACTGCTGACTGCTGCTGTCCCAAGCCTAACCTCGGCAGTGACAGCAGGACAAGCTGCTGTCCGCCTCTGGATGGCCACACCAGATGTTAAGGATATGGCTTTTATAGTTTCCCTAAGGGGAGAAGATAAACCCCAGTTGGGTTTCACTTGGGAGGGGATGCAGTATACTTTTAACCAACTCTCACAAGGGTATTAATATTCCCCCATTATTGCCACAGTGCCTTGGCCAAGCTCCTCGATCCTGTGGAGGTGCCAGCAGATCTTCACATATACGAATGTACAGATGATATCCTAACGGATGGAGACAATAAAGAACAGGAGGAACAAGGGGCTGCAGCCATCTGGAATCTCTTGAATAAAAATGGGCTCAACATTCCACCCTCCAACTGCCAAGGTTCCAGACAAGAAGTTATATTCTTTGGGGTCTGGTGGATAGCAGGAGCTGTTGCAGTACCTAATGATACCCTCTCAAGCATCAAAAAGGACAAACCCTGGGCAATAAAACAATAACAATAGTTGTTAAGCACAAGAGGTTATTGGTGAAAACACACATCAGGGTTTTTGGTAATTGCTCGCCCACAATACAACTTGCTTTGGAAAAATAAGGAATGTGACTAGACTCCACATCTTAGAGAAGCCCTTAATCCTCTGAAAGATAAACTCAAAGCCTATCAGGAACCAGGCCCACTGCACCACAAGATTCATTAACAGTGGAGTGGTGATTTGCCCCTACGCTTCTTATTGTGGTGTGTTGCAAAAGGGACCACAAGGACCAGCCAGGCCTCTAGTGTTTTAGTCTACCTCATGTAAAGAAACTAGTGGTACTTGGATTGAGGACAAGGGGTCCCGTGCCTTACTAAAGTCATTAAGGAAGCTGAGAAACTACACACATCTCAAGCTGCTATAGTACAGGGTCCTCTTCCCCTTCTGAATCAAATCCTTAATGGATCACTTTCTCCCCAGGGAGTAGATCAAAAGGCCACAGTTCAGTAACGGGATGCATATTTAGAAGGAATTAGTCAATTACTGTTGTTAAAAGAGGGCCTGATCAAGGTCTCCAAACTGCACTAGCCCATAAATTCAGATCCAGGCTTGCTAAGTCAAGCCTGTAAGCCTTCTTGTATTAAAGAAGCACTCTAACAGATTGAATTTAAACTCTAAGCAGCAGCAGCTCCACAGAAGATGGAGATCCTTCAGAGAGAACACCCCAGCTCCAGGAGAGCCACAGTAATGGTTAAAGCAACATGAGTCAGCACCAGGGCTACCTGCCACCTCTCTCTGGAGCACAAGGAATGCACCACGCAGAAACTGCCTGCACAGAGACCACCCCCTTCCCCAGAACAAAAGGAGAAGTTATTTCAATCTTCCTCTAACCCAGAGGATTTGTCAAACAAGAGCGTAGGCTTGTATTCCTAAAGCACATGTGGGTTTGTTCCCGTGTGTGGAAAGGTCACAGACCCCAAGGAGGCTGGTGTCACCAGGAAGAAGGGACACAGCATTTGGAACAACTGGCTTGGAAGTCATCTTGCCAATTTTTGCAGTTGTTAGCAGTACACATAATTCTAGTGTCAAAAGCTGGATGGAGGGCTGCTTTGGACCAGGGTGAAGCAATGCAGAGATGAGGAGGAACTTGGAGGCTCCAACTCAGCAAGAGAGTAGCAAGGGAAGGCTTGTGTAAGTGGCAGTGCTTGAGGTGTCACCCAGCTTGCACCCACTGTCTACACAAGCAGCAGCTCCATGTGTCAATCCTGTCCACACAGCCTGGTGGGCTGCAAAAAGAGAGATGAAGACCATGAAGGCTACCAGGGACTTGCCAGACAAAGCCCTCTCCCAAGGCTGGTGAGAATGCAGGCTCTAACAGTTCAAGATTACACTGGCCAAGGCAGAAGCCCTGCATTGCCCCTTGGCTCAAGGAGCTTCTCCCATGTGAAGCTGAGCTGGAAGAGAGCCTGGGGCCTCTTGGGGGTGGCATACCACTCCTCTGCTTGCTGCTGTGCAGCAGGAGCCAACCCCATCTGTAAGAGCTACAGTGGCTACTTCTGGATAAAAGAAGAGGCTAATGGAATACAAGAAGTCACCTGGACCACAGGGGCTTCCAGACTGATGACAACAGATTCTCCCAAAGATAGTGGTGGAGCTTTCTTTCCCTCTCCCATGGCCTTCACTTTCATTTCTGTACAAACTGGTACAACTCTACCAAGGTAGTGTCTTTGGTGCTTTTAGCAAAGTCTTCCGACAGAGACACTATTTAAACACCAGGAACCCACCAGGGAAGGAAAAATGACCAAAATAAAGAAAAAGAAGCAAACACCAACAAAAAACCTTCACAAAGCCACACATCTTCCCGTTTTAGCAGCTGAGAAAGCCTGAGGAAACAAGACACGGCCCCACAGCCCTTCTCCTCACAAGCACAGAAGGTACATACACCCTTGCAGGTTGTGCTCACCTATAAGACCTCCACCTTGATCGCCTGGAGATGCTGTCTGTCCCCATGGCACATGGGTTATTCACCACAACAATCACTTGGAGAAGAACTTAGAGACATACAGGACACTGTGGGTCCACAGGGTGGTAAGAGTTGGACTGAGGTTTGATGCAGCCTGAAGACAAACCTCTGAGGACCATGATCCGTGGGACAGAATACCACAGCCCTTTGGCAATAATTCCAGACAAGTGTTGCCTCAAACACCAGGAAGCTTCAAAGACAGCTGGATGCTCCTCTAGACTGGGAATACAGATGTAAGTGGAAGCCTGTATATCCCCAAGAGGCCAAGCAGGAGCCTGCAGGCAGAGGGTGTAATGAGATTTTCCTCCTCTCAGCTTCTCCTGCATGAGGGATCTTGTGGGCTGGACAGGACATGGATTATTACAGCAATCGCTCTCTGGAGCCAGACACCACATTCTTGCTCAGCACACAGCCCCACTGTCACATCTGTCCTCCATGCTTCACCACTGAGCTGCCCCACATCCAGAGGTTCTGGTACTCCCCCATGTCCACTTTCCCACAGAGCCTCAGGGCTGAACTGCATCCCAGGCCCATATAGCTCAAGAGCTGAGTGGGTACTGACCTGGAGTTTGGCCTTCACCTTTGACTCCACATTTTCATATTTCTGGGATTTCCAGAGAGCTTTCACAGGCTTGGGCTTGCTGTGTTCTTGGGCTCGCTCCTTCTCTTTGTATTTCTTCTGAATCTCTTTTATTCTCCTTACATTTTCTTTCTCATGATTCTTGGACTCTTTCCCTGCACAGCAAGGGGAGACATACCCTTCACCCCTCAGACACTGCACACAGATTCAGGCTTTTGGAGCACTGGCACCAGAGCCCACAGCTTTGTCTCCAAAGCTGGTCCAACCACTCATACAATAGCAAGCTCTCCCTTTCTCTGCTGACTAGACAAGCTGTGCATTCTTCCCCATCTTAGATGCACACTCCAGGACTGACCCTCTTCTGCCAGAGGATCCCACAGTGCTCAGCTGAGCACTGTCAGAAGTGTGTGCACATTACCGGTGTTCACAGACTCCCTTATTCTGAGAGACTGTGGCTCACTTGTCCCATTTGGGACTATGACAGACAAGCCATACCAGCATTCTCTTGAAAGCAAGGTCAATTCCCAGTTCAGCACCCATGGTGTTTCTGAATGGTTAATGGCAGCTGCAGAGCCTTAAACCAACACTCTTTCTGGTTTCAGGGTCAGCTGTTGTCCCACATCCAAGGGGACATAATCAAGACTACGGATTGTATTTGTTGGTTTTGAATCAAAAATGATCCTTGGGCTCTCCAAGATGGGGAAGATCTCAGCTGAGACAACCAGACCCTCTTCATTCCTCTCCTGCTCTGGCACAACAGTTCAGCTGGCAGCCACCACACTGGCACCAGGCAGGGGTATTTCCAACATATGAAGTAAATCAGACACCCAGTGCTCAGCCTTATCTCCTTCTGGACTTCTGAATGTACCCTGGGTGACCTCCCTGGAGAAGGGAACATCTTTTTCAGAGATATTCCCAGTATCCACACATACGGTCTTCCCGAATCCTGCCTGGATTTGTTCACTAAGAAGGAATTCCCCAGATTAAACACCCTCTATACATTAAGATTTCACCCAATCTATTTTTAAGTTTGACTGTAAAGGTACTGGTTGTATTCAGAAACAGCAAACTAGAAGGGCTTTATTTGTTTCCAGCACCTCTCAATAGCCTCTCATCCATGACTAGTTCCTCAAATACAAATTAAACAGCTTCTTTTTTATAGTCTCCCTTCCCATCCCTGACCTGGGGCAGACTGGAGTCAGGAAGGTCAAAGCAGCACTGGCTCCTGCACGGGCAATGGCCCAGGGACACCACTGCCAAGCCAAATGCAGGAGATAGAGTGACTGGCTCTGCAAATCTCAAGCTCTCCTCAGAAAAAAGAGCTGATGAATTCAGCCAAACCCCTGATGCTTCATCCCAGCGCCAAACGCAGCTCAGGCCAGCAGCAGCTCAGCTGTACTTACTCTCAACTGGCAGCCTCCCATCAAGGGAGAGCTCTTCAAGCTGCAATAAGAGACTGAGCGTCCCCTTCTGTCCCTTCTCCAGGAAATCCTTTCCACTGGGGCGAATGCGAGGGGCTGGTTTGACCTGGCGGGCACTGTATGTGTTAAGAGCTGGATCCAGAGGGTCAGAGATAAAACCCAGCTTCAGAGCATTCCCTTCCAGCCTCCCTCGAGCTACAGGGAAAGAAAGACAAAGAAATTATCAGGAAACTATCTTGCCTCATGGTTTTCTTCACCCACAGCCTACAAACAATGCTGAAAACCCCATCTCCACCTCTACCTTATGCTTTCCAATCTTTTGACCAGCTGTACACACCACCTTTAGGACCACCATCCATTAGGGTGCCTAACCCTAACCCTAACCTGCACCAGTGTGAGTGGAGACTGTTGAGGATGCCAAAGAGTAAGGACATCAAACAGGCAAGCTACATGAACCCCAGTACAAAAGCATACATTCCTAACAAGCAGCAAGGACTCACCTGAGAAGGGGCGTTTGTAATAGTTTGGAAAGAGTGTAGGGTCTGGAGGAATGGGTCCACAAATCCTGGATGGACCTTCACACATCCTGCTGTGGCTCTGCCTCCACCACAGGAACCAGCCACCACTGAGAACAGAAATGAACAGGGCTCACTGAGTCACTGAAAATACACATTTATATATATATATATGTGAACTTCTGACCTTCATTAGAGAGCTTGCATTCACCTACAGAGATGAATTGCAGGTAGGAAACCACAAATCACCCCAAATTGGACTCCATGCAGGTGAAGCAAGGGATCCAGCAGTACTGTCCCTGTTGTGGGGCTAATCAGCATTTTTACCAGCATCAAACCCGGAATGTCCACAGTTGCTGTAGTATTGGTATCTTCAGTACAGAAAATCCTTCCTGGTTTTGCTCTCCCATACAGGAACATTTACTGCAGACATGTAAGCAGGAGCTGAGCTGCTATAATTGCCCTTTGTGCCTTTAGTAAATAGAAACACAGGGTAGCTGGATACCATCTGAGACATTTTAGCCTTAGATTTGAATTATCTTGTTCCTTAGGCTCCTTCTAAATAGCTCCTGTGGTTCAATCACAACCTATACAAAGCAAGCTGAAGCTCATACCCCACACAGGTAAACTCTCTGCTCTATCCTCCACAAGACACACACCATCACTGTCATCACCCTTGAGCAGGCTGCGGCTGAATCTCAAAAGGACCTGAGAAAAAACACTTCACTGCAGGACCATGTAGGTGCAGATGTTCAATTTCTGGGCAAGAGCCCACAGATTAAAAGAGCTCAGCTGGTCTCAGGGAGACCAGAGATACCTGTTTATAAAACATCTTTTTCATTACTAAAGAACTTTTCAACATTAACTGCTGGACCAGCATAGATCCACAAATCCCTGCCCTGGTCCCTGCTGTCTCTCTCCTCCCCACAACCAGAGGATCACAGAGCAGCGGCTAGCATCACTCACAAAGGTCTCATGGACAGGATTCTATTGCTTATGTGAAGCTTGAGGGACTTGCTCCCCGCTCAGAAAACAAAGATGCAACATGACACAGGAACAGGCAAAGACCACTGGTGAGCTTTTGGCAGATGCCATAAAAGCCTCAATTCCTTCTCAGAGTCACGCCATGATTTTGACAGGCACCAAGGCAGGTTGGCTGGAGTCACTGCTATAAGAGCTGGGGCTAAACCTGCATGCCCTGACTCCTCAGGCAGTAACTTGGAGATTTCTGAGGGATGTCAACAGGAAGAACCCTCTTTAGGGTCTTGGCATGCCAGCACCATCAGGATGCAGCTTCTGCTATTTCATTTATAAACCAATAAACCACCAATACAAGGCTGGGTGAGTCTGAGTCGTGGCAACTAATGCACTGCAGTCTTCCTTGCTAAATCACCCCTGTTGACAGGAGACCCATGAGTGAAAATCTATTATTCATCTCCCAGACACAATTGCGGAGGCAACATAAGCAATGCTGACTACTGCATGCCAGCATGCAGGTACAGTCTGTACCCAGCTCCTCTGGAAAAGCTGTTTCTGAAGAGCAAACAGACCCTCAGCCTAAGGTAAAATGACACTGGGTTTGGTACTATTTAATCTCCTTGATAATGGATCCCATTAAGCTCAGGCTTACTGACTCTTGTCAGTACTGAGTAAATACTTGTAAGTAGAAGCTCTTGTACTCTAGAAAAAAAAAAGCATGTAACATGAGGTCCCTCCAGAACAGCTACTGGCCTTGAAGTTCATGTCTGATCTTGGTCTGAACTCATGTTCAAACCCAGCAATTTACACACAAAATGACAGGCTGAAATCATGACCTGTTACCGCAGCAGGCAATTGTTGTGGGGGATTGAAGGAGGAAAGGCAAGCTGATGGGCGGCGGGGGATGAAAGGCTCATTTTATACCTTCACACAAGTCACATAATCACATTGCACATCCCAACAGCATCCTGCCCTGCTGCAGGAATTTGCAAATGACACCCACTCCCTGATTTGCAAGTCACATCACCTCTGGATTGGGACCTTGCAAGATCAGAGAACCTTACTACAACGATAAGCATCTTGCCTATCTAGGTACCAGCAGCAAACTTACCTGCGTGGGACACAAGCCCCTTGTATCAGTCTCCTAGCCCTGAGGAGCAGCGAAGGCTCAGCTACCAATGATGAGAACAGCCTTCTCAAGCTGCTGCTTTATTCCTGCCAGTCATGGGAGGATACTTTGAGGATGCTTCTCATGGCTCACTTCTGCCAAAAGGTGATGTGTGGACCCTCTCTGCTGCTATTCCCATCCTTCTGCTTCATCTCTTGTGACAGCCTTGTAGTTCAAATGGTCCTGTGCTCACCTGATTCAACATTTCTTTTTCTGGGTTTTCTTTCCATTTAACCTTCTGTCCAAAAGTAACCGGGCTGTAACCTCCACAGGGGGATCAGAGGGGCAATGGAGCAAGTGCAAGAGAAACACAGTAGGAGCATGTGCTTGCAAACTCAGAGGAGAGAGGAAGAGCAAACAGGGTCAGCCCTTTCCAGCAGTGACCTGAACCCTGTCTCAACCACACTCAAACTTGCATTCAGGAAGGCATCTTCTCTATGACCACCTTAGAAACTTAAGCATTAAGAATACAGTATCTAATCTGTTGCCACCAGTAAGAAACTACTCAGAGCACTGGTAGGCCATGAGATGCAGACAGAGGGGTTAAATCCTGGGAAAGACAATGTGTTTGACTCCTCTCTCTTCTTATCACCCTGCCAGACTGCAGAACTCAGAAGTGGAGCAGCCTCCTAGCCTAGCTGCCTGCCTCACACAGCCGCAAGAGGTGCAGGGCAGTTGCCAGAGTAACCTAACCACTTTCAGCATTGCTTTACTCACCAATCCGAGTGCTGCTGGCTGCCCGCTTCCTCACCACCGTTTAACCCTGGCCTAGGAGTCAAGCAAGCAGGCTCCAGCCCTACCCCTCCCAGACTGCCCCATTAATTCAACTCTTCGTGCCCTCTGCCCCAGCCTGGGGGGATACGGTACTTATCAGAAATGGTACTTATCCCCCAGGTAAACTGAGATCTTTCAGAGCCTGTATGAACCACAGCTTCCTTTTGTGCCTTGTTTTTGGCATTGTAGTTAAGGAAACTACAAAACATGGAAAGGGACAAGGCTTTGGCAGTTTTCTATCTCAGCCTGGAACCTGCTGCATCTGCCTTTGAGGCATTTCTGCTTCTTTACAGATCACATTTTCACTGTGCTTGCATCCATGGCTAGGAATCTGCTACCACTCACAGAGTTGAAGCAAGCCCTGCTTCATGTCTTTATGAGCCAATCTCTGCAAAAAGCATGGGGGAAAAAATCCCACAGCTGTGATAAACTGTGATAAGCAGAGCAAGTCATCTGCAGAATATCAAAGAGCTAATCTCCATGCAGCTGGTGTTGTCTGCTCTCTCCCTCAGTAGTTTTAGCTGAAATGAGAAGTAGCACCAGGAGACCTCTGTGCTCAAGGGCTGCACCAAAACAGGTGGGCACACATATCTGGGACCATAGTTATTGCAGAATCAGGGATCAGGAAATTAGGTCAATGCATTGTGAATTGACCCTGTGATGTTAGTCCATGGTTATGCTTTCCCCTTGCAGACTACAATGGGAGAGATTAATACTCTCTTTTAATAGTATTCATCATTCCGGTTCCCTCAGGAACTTCCCCACCTGCCCAGTCTCAAAGCCCCTTTTTCTCTTCTGTCTCTTTAAAGACAAAGAGGGACAGGTATGGCCAGCTGTGATACTGGCATCTGCATGTGGAACATGTTCCCTGGCAGTTAGGCACATGTCCACCAGCAGTCCTTTAGGAACAAAGCCAGCTTGCACTGTCTGCTCAAGGAGTCAGATGTGTCCAGCAGCAGCCTGGAATGATGGCCACACTCTGCACTGGACGGTGGGCAGAGGTTGATGAAGATATTGCAGAACTGCAGCAACGTCAGAGACTCATAGAATCTCAGACTGGCTTGCATTGGAAGGGACCTTAAAGCTCACCCATGTCCAACCTCCTGCCATGGGCAGGGACACAGCAGGTAGCTTCAGGCCCCGTTCAACCCGGCCTTGAACAGTGCCAGTCCTCTCCCACAACCAGAAAGGATGATGATGCAAGGGAGACCCCACCTTAATCCGTGGGGTTCTTTGATGCAAGGACGAACCACGTGCAGAGATTACAGGAGCTCATGTGCAACACTGCATCCAGCAATGGAAAGTAGAGCTCGTGCTGCAGTCTGCAGCCCGCTCCGGCTGTGCTGTCATGGGGGATCAACACAAACCCTGTTCTGGGGCCCATACCAATATCCAAGACCCCACTGAATACCACCTTTCCTGGGTTTCATCCCCTGGGAAGAGGGTGGGCGGGAAAGCGCTGCCAGAAACGCGACATAGGGGGGCAGAACCAGCCAGGAGACCCCAGCGTTTCACGCAGGCGGGCGCAGCGACACTGTCCCGGGGCTGCCCTCGGAAGGCACATGGCGGCAGCGACCCCCGGGCTCTGCCGGACCGAGGTCCCGCTGACACCCGGGGGACAGCGCCAGCGGGAACACTGGGGCCCGCGAGGGATCTCTGCGCACCGCCCCCCAGCACTTACCGAGGGAGGCCAAGGAGCAGCTCTCCGTCCGCGGCCCGGGCCGCGGGTACGAGGACGGGCCCTACGCCAGGCCGGGAAGGCCGCGGCCTGCGGCTGGGTCTGGAGTGTGTCCGCCAGCCGAAGGCCCGGCCCAGCGCCGCCGCGCTGCCCGGCAACCGCCGCTTCCGACGGGAGGGGCCGGGCCCGCTGGAGCACCGGCTGGGCAGTGGGGCCGCGGTGCTGCCGGGGCTCAGCGCCCGCCCCCACTCTCGCTCTCGGCGATCCCCAGCGGGCAGGTCCTCTTCCCTGGCAAGGGCTCGCCCTGCAGCAGTACCTCCTTTCCCGGGGCTTTGGGGAGGATCGAATCGCCCCTTCCTCCAGGGCCTGGGGAAAGAGCCAAAGGGCTCCTGTCGGCGACATGGACGGTGGGGTCTAGCACGTTCAGCATGTCTGTGGTGATACCGAGCTCTGTATTGTGGTTGATACACTGGAAGAAAGGGATGAGATACAGAGGGACCTGGAACGGCTGAAGAGGTGGGACCATGAGAACCTCATGGAGTTCAACAATTGCAAGTGTGAGATCCTACACCTGGGCTGGGGCAATCCCCATCAGAAATACCCAGGCTGGGCAGAGGCTGGATGGAGCAGCCCCGAGGAGAAGCACTTGGGGATGTGGGGTGATGAGAAGCTCCCCATGATCCAGCTTCAGTGTGCACTTGAGCCCAGATCCCCCCAATGTGCTGGGCTGCATCCCCAGAGCATGAGCAGCAGGTTAGGGAGGGAACTCTGCCCCTCTGCCGTGCTCTGGGGAGACCCCCCTGCAGTCCTGTGTCCAGCTCTGGGGCAACAACACAAGAGGGACATGGAGCTGTTGGAGTGAGTTCAGAGGAGGCCATGGAGATGCTGCAAGGGCTGGAGCAGCTCTGCTTGGAGCCAGGCTGAGAGAGCTGGGCTGGTTCAGCCTGGAGAAGGCTCCTTAAAGGTAGACCTTAGAGCAGCCTGCCAGTATCTGGAGGGGGGCTACAGTGATGGTGAAGAGGGACTCTTCATCAGTGGCTGTAGTGATAGGACAAGGGGTGATAGCTTCAGACTTAAACAGGAGAGATTAGGTTGGATATAAGGAATAAATTTTTCCCTGTGAGACACATCATGCCCTGGCACAGGTTACCCAGAGAAGCTGTGGCTGCCCCATCCCTGGCAGTGTTCAAGGCCAGGTTGGATGGAGCTTGGAGCAACCTGATCTAGTGGCAGGGGGCTGGAACTGGGTGAGCTTTAAGTTCCCTTCCAACCCAAACCAATCTGAAATTCTACATATCCCAACCTTCCACAGGACCAAGAAAGTCAGTCTCTAGAGGTAGCTTCTACTCATGTGCCTACCCTACAGCTCAGAGCAAGGCTGGTGCAGTGCATCAAAGTATCTATACCAGGCAAAAAGCTCCTGCAGCTGTGGGAATGGATTCCCTGGTATCCAAACTTCAGTGTGTAACTTGGTGTATGTCCTGAAAGAAAACCATGGAGGGCAGCTACAGAACAAGGCTTGAGGTATATACATACTGTGGTGAAATACTTTCTTCTTTCTCCTTTCTGTGATTTTTTTTCCAATTCAAGCAGCTGAACTTTTATTTTCCAAGATAAACCCATGTTAGACCATGCTCTCCATCAACCTGTTGTTTGATGGGTGAGACCAGAAGACTCCCTGGGCTGGGTCACATCAGGAAGTTCAGCTATGCAAGAGCAGCAGAATGAGCACCTCAGCCAGGTTTGCTGCACCAGGTGACCACCATGTGCATGAATATGTTTGCTCATAACCACACTTTTCCCTCATAACAGTACATCTCAGTGTTGTTGCTCTGGACCCAGCTGGTTAAATTCTGGGTTGTTTATTGCTGAGCAGAGGAGATGTAGTTCTTGGGGTCAGCCTTCACCTGCTGAAGCAGCCCTGTGATTGCCACATCACTCTCTTCAGGCTATAAAATGCCATCATGTCTACAAAGGAGCTGTGCAAGAGCCTGCTTCCCCCACCATGGCATGATGAGGACAGAGCCCACTTTGCTGCTTACAGTCAGCCCCTTCTGAGCATTCTAGTGCAGAAGTCAAACAAAATCCCAGCATTTCTGGGCTGCTGGCTTGAGATCTGGGACTTGGGGCTGGTCTTCTTAGACTCCACAATAGCGTTCATGAGGAGGTGATCTCTGAGGCCCCTGGTTCTCATCACACCAGTGTCACCATGGCCACAGCCGTGTTCCACAGAGCCCTGCCATACCTGAGGATGGAGGCTCCCTAGCTCCTGATGGCACCTCCCAGAGCCACAGCATCCCCAGGATCCCTGAGCAACCATCACCACCTCAGTCAGTCCCACTGGGTCCAGCTCCACTGTGTCCTGCAGGTGCCAAGGAGCATCTCCTACCCCCCCCCTCCCCCCCCTCCCCGGTTCTTCCACATCCCTTCTCACACAGGAGTCCAGATCTGGGGACCTATTGCCATGTGTCCTCCACAGGAACTAATGGTCTTCTGGAATCTTCTGCCAAAGCTTTAAACCTTCAAACCCATCCCCAGAGCTGAGAATGGGGAGGGTTAGGGTTAGGGTTAGGAAAGGTTAGGAAAGGTGGGGAGGACAGGCTCAAAGTGACACCACTCAACCCCTTACTGGGGCTTAAAACACTCAGAATTGGCTTTGCAGCTCTCAGCAGCCTGTGCCATCCTCCCTATCCTGTATTCCTGGTGCAGGACCGCCTTGCCGCAGATTTGGTGGCTGGAAAGAGAAGCCAGTGCATGTGGGGACAGCAGTGAGATGCTCATGGTGGACAGACAGTGCTGCAGCCACTCAGGGTGGCGGCTGGCTGGTGGTGGATGGCCGTTTAACAGGCAAAACGTCACTTCACGTCCCCAGTGAAGGGGAGGCAACACCAAGTCCTCAGCCAAGGGCTGGGTGCTGATAGTTGGCTTGAAGGAGGTACGAGGCAAAGGTGCAAGGTGTGCTGGGATGGTTAGGGGCTTCTGGCAGCTCAGGGAGGGGTGGGGGGCTCCAGCAGCTCCCCGCATTCATCCCTAGGTGTTCTGGGAGAGCTCCAAAGGCCTGTGCTTTGGAGCACCTCCTGGGGGTTTGTACTGGGCAGAGCTCAGTCTCTTCCAAGCTGCTGCCTGGACCCAGGGCTGGGAAGGGGAACCACCACCAGCAGCTCAGCCCATGTCATGTCCCTGCAGCTGGGGCTGGCTCTGGCCTTGCACTGGGGTGAGCCCCAACACAGACCTAAGAGCTGTTTCCCTGCATGCAGCACACGCTGGTGGCCGAGAGCTGCTGCCATGTCTGCCCTGGTGGCAGATCCTCCTGCGCTGGAGAGGAGCCCCGAGGAGGAGCAGCGCAGCCGCCAGGACCTGGGGCACATCCCTGCTCAGCTGTCTGCAGCCCTGGAGAACACAGACATCAAAGTTTTGGAGGTGCAGGGTGATGCTGCACTGGGGTTACAACGGGCACATGCTTTGTTCCCAGAGCCATATGTGAGAACAGGGGGTCCCAATGTGTGCCATGAGCTGGGGAGGGAAGGAACAGGAAAAGCTCCTTTCTGCAGAGGATGGATGTCCCTGAGCCAGATCTGCTCCGTAGAAATAACAGGCATGGTGTTACTCCCAAGTCTTTCTCATCAGAGCATAAATGGCCCCAAATAATTACCTGAGATACTTGAGTTAGGCTGTGTGAAATGGCAACTGAATCATGTCCACCTCCTTGTAGAACAGTTTTCTGCCCTGGTGACATGCTCAAGGGTGGCCATAGCTGCTGCCTGGTACCTGGTGGTGCCACTGTATGTGATGAGGGGACAGGGTGGCAACCAGAGCCCCAGCAGGCTCTATCCACCATAAAGCCCCTACAGCAGTGCGGGTTGGTCCCACTCACCAGCCAGCCAGGCTCACCCTCAGGCCCTGGGTGTAAAACCTTGGGTGTAAAATCCTAAATTCAGGAGGTCATTACCAGCCAGCAAAGGGTCTGAGACTCAGTGGCCAGGTCATCCATGCCAGGGCAGGGGGGAAGCAGATGGAGGAGCCAGCAGGACAGGACTGTCACTTATCAGTGCTGTCCCACGTGTCCACTGCAGTGGTCTGAGGATGGGCGGGATGTTCTTGTCCATGCTGAGCTGTACAAGGAGGAGATGGAGAAGAACAAGCAGCTCTTCCCAGAGCTGGCAGATCTCAGTGGTGTGGCAGAGCTGCAGGCCCGTCTGCTAGCATATGGCTTCAAACTCAAGAGGGAAAAGTAAGTCGCAGTATCTCCTTCATGAGCCAGCATCCTGCTGCTGACACCGAGGTCTGGATCTGCCCTGGGCAGGCTATGCAGAATGGGAGTGAAACAAGGGATGGAAAGGATGAGCATGGGATGGAAGACACTCGTATTCAGAATTTGTGGCTGGACACCATTCTGATTTGGCTTGTATTTTGTGGAGAACCAAGAAGCAAAGTTGTTAGCAATTTTGAGAGTTACTTAGGCTTTAGAAGATCAAATAAACCAAAGTGTGGAAAGGGGGAAGACCAAACAGCTGTGGGCCTCACAGTGGGAAGGGAAACAGCACCTTCAGCAATGCAGGAGCTCAGAGGCATCTGTCATCCACAGCCAGTGGTATCTAAGTGCAGCCAGGGAGCTGAGCCAGCTCGGGCAGGGCAGGAGCAGCCCCAGACAGCACCGTGCCACAGTGCAGGCACAGACCAAGGGCTGCACTGGCACATGGCTCCTGTGCCATGGCCACAGAGCTGGCTGTGCCCCACAGCTGCTTTCTCCCGCACAGGCTCAACTCGCAAGTGCTCCTGTTGCAGCACCCTGATTTCCAGAGGGCACATCCCACTGTCAAAGAGACAAGTGCTCTCTCTGCTGACCTCTCTGCCAAGCACCAGAAGAAAAAGAAGACAAGCAAGAAGAGGCAAGAGAGACACCTGTTCCCACTCAGCAGTGCCACGTCCAATAACAAGCTGGGTGAGCAAAGCTGGTAGCTGCAGCCCCACAAGCTCTGCTGGACTGGGACAGTGTGTGCTTGAGCTGACTCATCTCAGGAATGGTGCTGGTATGAGGCTGGATCCATAGCCCTGGATCCAGCCCTTTCACTTCTCCCAGACTAGGCAGCATCCCTGTGGGCTGGGTGATGGTGGGGGCTCTGCCACTGAAGACTTTCTAGGTGGGCACTGTGATTCCCAGACAGGCTTGTCATGTTTCTTCCCTCCAGCTGCTGCTTTGTCTTTGGGATGTGGCCATGAATCCCTGGCATTGACCCCACCAGGTAGCCTTAGCTCAAGGGCCAGGTTCTCCTCCCGGCAGGGCTGCTGCAGCCTGTGAGCTACAGCACAGCCGTGCCGAAGAAAGGGGTGGTCAGCAACGGGCTCTTCTCGGACCTCTCCAGGAAAAAGGCCGCGCCTGCACAACTTGTACCAGTACATCGACTGGGGCTCACCAGAGCCGAGTGACCCGTCAGCAGCAGAGGAAGCTTTAGCGCCAGCACAGCCGAGCCAGGACCCTGCAGCCCACAGGAGTGCAGCAGTTCAGCAGACGGAGGGTGAGCTCCAACAAGGTTTTCCCAGCTCTAGCATTCCTCAGGGAGCTGGCCTTCTCCTGCTGGTCCCCACAGCTTGTACCTACCCCCTCCACCCCAGCTTTGCCCCTGCTTGTGCAGCTTGTGTCACCACATCCTGCTTCTTCCACCCTTGTTCCCAGCTTGTAGAGAAGCAGACTGGATGTCTCTGGGTCATTTTGGCCATTTGTTTCTCTGTCATCTGGCCCTTTGCAGCAGCTCTGCTCTGCCCTTGGGTTTTCTCTTGAAGCTTTTAGGTGGCCCAGCCAAATGAAACAGGATCTTTCCCCCTAGGAGTTGACCCTGTAGTCTCCATATTCCAGAGCTGTTTTCCAGGACTTGGTGGGACAAGGCCAAGGCCAGCCTGAGCTGGAGCTGGTGACAGGCCTGGTTCAAGCAGGAGATCAGGCTAGACACCCAGAGCAGCTATTCCCCCTGCAGTGCTGGGGCCTGGTGTCCTGCTGCTGCAAATAGCCTTACTCCAAGGAGGTGGCTGGCAGGTGATGCAGTCACTCTCTCCTCTTGCAGATACTGGGGCCAGCAGTGCTCCAGAGATCCCAGTGCTGGGAAGCAGGTGACAGTTCCAGGAAGCTGGATGTTGACAGGGTGCTCAGATGACCAGCTCAGCTTTCTGCCTCCTGTTTGGTGACTACAGCCTGATGTGCATTGGTTTGTTTGTTTTTTTTTTTTTTATTTTGGCTGGCTGGCTTGTAACTTTATTTTTTCCTGGTTGCAGGGAACCTGATTTGCCTGAAAAAAAAAAAGCTATTTTGCATTATAAAATAAACCAGCATGTCACCTGTCCTTAGAATGCACGTGCTGTCATTTGTTCTTCAGATGTGAAAAGCAGTTGGCTGGGAGCAGCTGCTAAATCCTATCTGGTTCAGGGGCCATGGGATGGGACAGTGTGGCACAGACTTACCCATGGAGCAAAAGAAGTGATGCCATCAGTACCACGGGTTTGCTGCTTAGCTGGTGTCTTCCAGCAATGCCTGCAGTGAGTCAGGCTGAAGAATAAAGATCCTGTTGATCACAAAAGTTGACATGGTAAGTCCAAGATAGGTGAGAGGATCTCCAAAACCATCTACTAAACAGCTGTCTTGTGAGGGAAGCAGCAAGGAGGTGGGAAGTAGATCTTCTGGTGGGACTTACTTTTCCTTGGCAGTAAATGGGGACACTGGGTTAGCACAGAGCTGTACAGGACAGCACAGAGCTATGGATAGACCAGAGCTCTGTTGCTAGATATGATCTTATTGGCATCACAGAGCTGTGGTGGTGGTATTCCAAAATCAGGGCTCTTCACTTGGTGTGCAGAGAGCACAGTAACAGAGTCAAGATGGTTGTTTACCCATGTTTCTGCAGAGATGGTGTTAGGTGCTACCTCCACAGAGCAGCACTCCCTGCCCTACCCACTCTCCCCTTCATACGGTTCAAACAGTGAAATCTGGGTTTTCCACACACACAGCAGTCTGTGTCTGCCATTGTGGCTCTTACACACTCTCATCTCTTTTTCAAGACATATAGATTGATTTCACTGAGTGTGTTCCTTGAGGAAGAATCTCCGTGGGCAAGGGCCTCTTATGGCAGAAGGTGTTTTAGTATTAGAATGAACCAAGTTCCCTTAGGAACACTATTGTCTTTGGTTTGCTGAGCTTTTGAAAATTACACCTGCCTTCCTAATTTTTGTGAAGTGAGCTACTGGTCTTCTGGTCCAGATAGTTTCTGTATCAGTCTTCTACCTCCTCTCGAGGTCTGAGAGCTTTAAGGAAACACTGGACTTCCTTGTGACATGCAAAATTCAAACCTCAGCATTTTCATGCTTTCGCACACATAGTACTTTACAAAATCTTACCTTCTTTATTGCCAAGTAACAATTCCCCCTTTGAGACTTAGACAAATGTTTAATATTTAAAATAAGTCTCACTTAGATCCCTTTAATCTCAAATCTCTGTCCTTGGGAGGCTTCAAGACTTTCTAAAACCACCTGCGCATATTCTTCTCACTGACATACATCTAATTGGAATTTCTTCCTACTTGTTAGGGGGGGCCCTCCTCAAATCCCTCCTGAGTTGTGGATGCCATTATAGGTGAGGATCCTGATACTGCTATTCATATAATTGTGTTATTGATAGATCAAAAAATTATACAAGCTACTGCATTCAGTGTTATGAGTATACTCAAAGTTTGAAGTAGGCTCTGTAACCTCCCTGGTAAGGAGAATCCCACCCTGTGGGGCATTTTACTCAACCACTCACTTTCCATGCTGTTCTCAGATCACAGCTAGTTTTTGCTGCTCTCTTCAGCTGATCTAGTTGCTTGTCCAGATTTTCAGTGCTATTTGGAATATGGACAGTTTTCCAGTCCAAATAGCCACAGACTCCATGTTTGTGCAATAAAAGTAAGTTGAAGTCCAGGTGATTATGTGAAGCCATTTTGGAAGTAGCTTGCAGCTGGTGTTCAGTTCTTCCATTCCCAAGGCTTCCATCTGTGAGCCTGAATGATATAAAGAGAGCCTGGTTTTGAAAGAGGCTGCCTAAGATATAGACTCTAGAAGCCACCCTATAATAGTTCCAGTACTGGGACGTGCCATGAATGTGTCTCATCTTATCCTTCCCCACAGGCTAGCGCCTAGAGATGCCTTTCTCCACAGGTGACACACTGTTAGTAATCCTTGTGCCCAGTATTGATTCTGAGCTGCAGCAGAGAGTTGAGCTGCCCATTTTCCTTCACTGCTATTCCATATTGTGGGTCCGAAAGCTGGAATCCCTAACTGAGTGCAAGTGATTCCTAAGGATCATTATCTGCTTGATGAGTGGGGTTGACACATGGTGACCAAGAGACATTTAAAGGGGTGGTATCATTTCTACATATACATCCTGGCCTCAAAGTTTGAGCAACTGGGGATATTCTCAAGATTTTGGGGTCTGGGCTACTACAATTACAAATCCTGATACCGTTCCAATTTGGTTTTATGTCCTTGAAGTGGCTCAGGGTGTAGAGAGGTTAGAATACATTAGTGTTAGCTGTAAGGGATCCTCTGGCCCTTCTTTGTCTCCTTCCCAAGTGATGCACCATTTTGCTGTTTGGGCATATTCCCATACTCCTGCTTGTGGCAATCCCATGGGATATTAGTACATTGATCTCCTGATGATCTATATATAATTTTTGTTGCTCATGGGACTTGGGGTTTATGTCACAGCTGTCAGTCGTGTCCTTCCCTGTGCCCCTTCTTTGTTGGCAATTGGTCACTAGTGGTGTCCCCCAGGGCTCGGTACCAGGGGCCAGTGTTGTTTAATATCTTCACTGAGCATCTGGAGAGGCAACTGATCTGCTGGAGGATAGGAAGGCTCTGCAAAGGGATCTGGACAGGCTGGATCAATGGGCCAAGGCCCATGGGATGAGGTTCAACAAGGTAAAGTGCTGGGTCCTGCACTTGAGCCACAACAACCCCATGCAACACTACAGGCTTGGGGAAGCACCAGGAAAGCCCCTCGGGGTAAAGGACCTGATGGTGCTGACCAGGTCAAAGGAGGTGATCCTGTCCTCTAACCTGCTCTCATGAAACTTCACTTGGAGCACTGTGCACAGTTCTGGTGTCTTCAGCATAAGAAGGACATGGAGCTGTTGGAAAGTCCAGAGGGGGCCACAAGAATAAGGGGACTGGAACACCTCCTGTATGAAGACAGGTTGAGAAAGTTGGGATTGTTCAGAAGAGAAGGCTGTGTGGAGACCTCAGAGCAGCCTTCAAGTATCTGAAGGGGGCCTACAAGGATGCTGGAAAGGGATTCTTCATTAGGGACTGTAGTGATAGGACAAGGGGGAATGGGTTTAAACTTAAACAGGGGAAGTTCAGGTTATATATAAGGTTCCTTACTGTGAAGGTGGTGAGGCCCTGGCACAGGTTGCCCAGAGAAGCTGTGGCTGCCCCATCCCTGGCAGTGCTCAAGGCCAGCTTGTATGGGGCTTGGAGAAATCTGGTCTAGTGGAAGGTGTCCCTGCCTGTGGCAGGTAAATGGTTCATTTCTGGCAGTGTTCAAGGACAGGTTGGACAGTGCCTTGAGTGACATGATCTAGTGTGTGGTATCCCTGCCTATGACAGGGGTTAAGACTAGATGATCTTAAGGTCCCTTCTAACCTAAACCACTCTGTGACTCTGTGGTACCACTGAGCTTTCCACACCCAAGCCACCCAATCGGCAGCAAAATAGCACAGAAGCAGGGAAGAACTCAACTGAGGAGTTATGAGGATCTGTGAGGAACTGATCTACAGCTGTAAGTCTCCTGTTCTCATTTATAAGGATGGCTTTAGCTTGACCAAATCAAAACCCAAGCACACAGCTGCACATGGAATGTGTTCAACAAACACAACTTTTTATTTCTGTATAAAACAAGACACTTTTCAGAAAGGAACATTTCATCAAACAGCAGTTTGCCTGTTAATATACTTAAATACACCAAGTTACAATTTAGTGGGAAATACATTAAAAAAAGCTTTCAAGTAGACAAAATAAATGTGGTAAAATTGCACTATCCTTTGCACATGTCTTCCTCAGAGAGAATTTCTCCAATGGAATGAACTTCCACCCATCATCTGCCAACAAATCTCTCTACTGGACACAAGCTGCAGGAGCAAGTGAGGGTGGGCAGGGACAGAGGGTTAATATCCAGTGTCAGAGATTAAGAGCAATCTGAATCATGACAGACCGGTCCTCATTCCCTCAACTATCAGGATGTGTATAGGGTAAGAGTAACCCAGCCAGCACCCAAAGAGAGCTGCAAGAGGTAGGAAATGCCTCCCTACTTCCGACCATCAGTTCCCTGGAAGGTTAATGATGCCCAACTTCATTTCCCACAGCACTGTGGAACTCCTGTGACCCTGAGAGGTGTTTTATGAACAGTCTCAGGAATGGGGACATTAGCCCCACAGTCCCAGTGCTACTGGGCAGTAAAGAAACAACAGACACAGCTTATGGAACAAAGCTGCTGGATACAGATGACCTCTTGAGTAGAAGGAATAATGTCTAGACATATGGGAGAACAGCACAAATCAGCACAGGCTGATTCCTGCCATGACACAGGCAACAGAGAATTCATAGCATCATTTAAATAAAATACCAGTGAATTTGAAATACATCTGCCGTGTGCAAGAAGCCAGAAAGCTGATTGTGTTGCAAACTGGAATCCAATCTTCCTTCCACTTTTTGTCCTTTTACTTTTTGTCCTATTTCTACTTTTTGTCCTTTTTGTTCAGAGACATGATCCATCACTAAATTCTTTTACCAGATTTTGCAAACTGAGGAGTAAAATTTACCCACTCTCCAAGAGAGAAGGAAAAGGCATCTGAACAAAAGATACTACCTGATCTTGCCCTATGTGCTGTCATGTTGAAAACACGAAAAAAGGCACTGTGTGCAGCCGGGGCTGTGTCCCATGTCCCATTCCCGAGCCACACAGTGGCAGAGCTCCCAGGCTTCACTTCAGCAAGTGCAAAGGGCAATTCAAGTTTTCCTACCACTCACCAAGACTAAAATGAAATTTTGTAAGAACAGAAACATTTGAAACTCTTTAAACAATTTAAATCAGAACAGTTTCTCTCAGAGCATGACACATTTTATGTTTAAAAAACCAAGGGAGGTGGGTTATTAAATAAGAATCTACATATCTTAAAAACAGAGGTTCTTTACGTTACAGCCAGCAGTGTTGACTGTCCTAAACTATCCCCCAAGGAAGAATGTTCATAAGTTATTTCTTTGAAGTGCCTCGCAGAGGTTTTGATTGGCATCTGGTTCCTCAGTCATCACTTCCACAGCCTCCCACTCCCCTGACCTGCTGGACTTCTTGATGGCCTCTACTACACTTTGCATGTACAGACCATCTTCAAAGGAGGCTGCCATGGAGACAGGTTTGTGATCCCATGTCCGATGGTCTTCCTGGTCTTCGAAAGACTGCCGCAGTGCTTGCACCATGTATACCATTCCTTTTAGGTAAAGCAGCGGGATGTCTTTAAACCCCTGATCCAGAAGGCCCTTGTTGACAGTCAGAGAGTCTGTAAACAGTAGTTCTTCCTGTAGAGCAGTGTTTTTCTGCCCATACAAGTCCGTTCCACGAGCTACGAGGCGACCAGCAGACCCCACAACCATGATTTCATGGATGAATGATCCAGGCATATTGAAGTTGAGAGTCACAGTGCAACAGATGCCATCGCTCATCAGCATCTGGAAGAAGCAGAAGTCATCACTAGTAATGTGGCGGATACCACTTATGGCTGTGTTCTGCTTCACAAATGTCTTGAGCAAACCATGGACCTTCTCCGCTCTCTTGCTGATGAGGTTAGTCAAAAGGTCAATAATATAGGTTCCCATCGTATGCAGGCCACCTCCTCCCATCAGCTCATCGCAGATCCAGTTGTACTTGTGGCTGAGCAGGCTTCCCCCATACACTCGTACATCGCATATCATCACGGTGCCCACATAGTGTTCCTCTATCAACTGCTTCATCTTCACAAAGGTGGGCAAGAAACGGAGAACATTGCCAACAATGCTCATGAGCTTAGGGTAGTACCTGGCAGCTGTGACCATTCTGAAGGCATCCACAGAGGTAGCAGCTTTCTCACAGATCACATTCTTCCCTATTCCTGCAGCACAAATGAGGAAAAAAAGTAAAAATAAAAATATAGCACACATTGAGAGGAATATGCTGAGATGCTCCAAAGGCTGCCAAAAAGTGGTGCTGGAGTCAAGCTTTCCTCCTGCAATTTCAGAGGTAAGGGTCTGGGAACTGAAATAAGAATGCCAAGTGCAGCAAGAGTCAAAGCTGCTTCCAGGATGCTCCAGTTGTAGAGCTGACAAACTCCCACACAGAGACTCCAATTAAAGATAGGGCTTTTACATCCTGAAAGACAAACAGCATCATATGGCATCCATCAACACACGATTTGCGTGTGACAGCCAGAAAATTATCTGAATGCCTGTACAGCCAGAGGAAATAAAACATGTCCCCTGCAGAGAAGAGGCGAGTGAAAGGGAGATTTGATTTTCACTTTGTATTTCACAATCAATCTGAATTTAGTATTGCAAATAGATGAATAGAAATGGGGCATAGAACATACTTAGTGGCCTGTGTACAGAGTACCAGAATTAGAAAGAATGCTTTGGAAGGTGGATTGTTTAAAAAGCATTGCTAAATGGGAAGCAATACATACTGGTCTGTACATACAGCCTTTCTGCTAATGCACTTTAGCTTGTGCTCAGCCTCAATCAACCTGGGCAGCCAGCAAGTAATATTTATTTAACTTTAAAGCAGAAATAAAGCAATACAAGAGCATTCCAGTGCAAGCTCCAACCAAATTCCTACATTCAACGGTCCTCCTCCCCCATCTTCACCCATGGCATGGCCTTAATCTTCCATAGACTTCTGCTCTGAAAAATACATTAAGTTTTTCAGGGTAACAACCAGGGTGCACCTACAAGTCTCTGACACTGCCTGGTGCTGTCAGACCTGAAGGTCAGTTACACCATACCAGTTTCTACCCCAAGAACTGCAGGAATTGCTGCACATGGTGTTGGGCACCTCTCCAAAAGCCTCGCCTGACCAAGGACCAGACTGTGCTCCCTGCTCAGAGCAGCTTTTAATGGTCTCCCTGATGAGCAGAAACAAGCACCAGTACTTACATGGGGCTCTGACAGGCGAGGGGAAGCCAGATCCCCCAGTGCAGCTCCTGGCTGCAGTACCCAGCTCAGCCATGGGACAGCTACAACCAGAGGAAAATCAGAACCTGTATTTCTAATAAACAAGCAAAACCCAGTCAGACAAGAAGACTAGTAATTTTAGTGGTCTCTTCCAAAGAAATCCCCTAGATTGACATGAGTCTAGAGAAGGGCGAAGGTTGAACTCCCTGGGGACACTCTGGCTGCCCACTGGTAATCTCCTGTTTGAGGGACCATTTTCAACTCCCCCATTCCCAATCCTGCTGCTGAGATGAAGCATAACACTCTGTTGGTCTCCTCTATGCCTCAGCCCTGGTGCAGACCAGCACTCCACAAGGACTCTAAGACAACCTCCACTGAGGAGGTCCTTCATGGCCAAGGGGGGCTCGCCGAGTAGCCTGTATGGTTAGAGGTCCTGCTGCCCTGTGCCTTGGTTAGATGTGCAGGTGAGTGGACACCATAGGGTAGCCATGCATAGAGGTGTCCCTGCAGCACAGTCAGGAGGGGATGAGCTGTGTAAGATGAGTGGGATGGGCAGGGACAGTCACTGCTTCCCCTCTTCAGCTGTTGCTTTGCCTTGCTGTCATAGCCAAAGCTGTCCATCCAACACTGTCGATAAATACCTAAAGTCCCCAGCCTCGCCTCTCTCAGCACAAGCTCTAATGTTGACTCCACCTACTAAAGCTATTTATTTATCCCATACAAACATGCCTATTGAGCTGAAGTCCCAGTTCTTTACTCCCCTGAATAACACCAGGTACCCAAGGTTGCACCTAGGAAGATGGACAATTGGCTGTTGCTGAAGCACACCAGACCTTTGACGGTTGCTTTGTCCACCATAAGACACCAGGAGCATCTGAGGAGTCTTCCCAGATAACTGGGCTGCTTCAGATGGATTTGCTTAGGGAGTCTCCTGATGGACGAACACTCATTCCAAAACACACTCTTCCACCACAGTTCCTGTTTGCCTCCGGTTTGAAAGACCTCCATGCTACTTGTCACAGAAACAGGAAGCAAAATATGCAAAGAGCACTCACAGCATGCTTGTTCACCTTGTTTCAAGAACAGGAAATCTGGATTTAACCACCCAAAACAGCGATAGAGCCCTTTCTCACTCCTTCCTTCAGAATTAACATGTATGTGCTGTAATCTGTAGGGACTCCACAAAACCAGGGGGTCAAACAATCTGCTGCAAAGATATCATAAACGATACAGTCAACCAGTATAAACCAAGAGGGATGAGAATTCTCTGCAGCCATTATAGAAGCCATCCCTTGGTGGCTGGGCTCAGTACAGGCAAGAGCATTACCTTTAGTATTCTGAAGAAATTTTACTCTGAGGACTTCTCATATTCTGCCTCATGCACAAACATCCTGTATTTTACACTCTACTCCATCTGGAAACTCCACTCTGTGCTCCCTTAATGCAAAGGTGGATGCATTTTAACTGTGGGACATGAACCACAACAAACGTTCTGTGAAATTAATTTAGTTCCTCTGAGATCAAAAGAAACAAATTTTAGGAAGCTTCTTGCTTTGCCTGTTGTGGAGATAAATCATGAGATTACACTGATTTGAATTTGAATTATCCTCTCAGCTTTGATCTGTTCTGTCTGGTTCATGAACTCAATTCAGTGGTACTGCTTTGTGCCTGTCATGCTGGAGCTGTACCCAGGCTTGTTTATGGGTGTCTTTCAGCAAGAAACTTAATGTAAGCAAGTTGTATCACATGGAAAAAATTGGTCTTTCTCTCATCTCTGCCAGAAGTAAAAAACTGTAAGTACATTTTAAAACAGGCAAAGAAAAGAAGTATATGAATGAGTAATAAAAGTGTAAGCACAGACAACCCCCAAGAAAACAAAACAAAACACACAAGACCTTTATTTTGTCCAGCTCTGAAGCCTCCAACACAGGAGGGATGTGGAGCTGTTTGAGTGAATCCAGAGGAGGCCACAGAGATGCTGCAAGGGCTGGAGCAGCTCTGCTCTGGAGCGAGGCTGAGAGCTGGGCTGGTTCAGCCTGGAGAAGAGAAGGCTCCTTAATGAGAGATCTTAGAGCAGCTCCAGTGCCTAAAGGGGCTACAAGAAACCTGGAGAGGGGCTTTGGACAAGGGCCTGTAGGGACAGGACAAGGGGGAATGGCTTTAACCTGACAGAGGGAGATTGATATGAAATCTTAGGCAGAAGTTCTTCCCTGTGAGGGTGCTGAGGCCCTGGCACAGGTTGCCCAGAGAAGCTGTGGCTGCCCCATCCCTGGCAGTGTTCAAGGCCAGGTTGGACAGGACATGGAGCAATCTGCTCTAGTGGAAGGTGTCCCTGCTCATAGCAGGGGTTTGGAACTGTATGAGCTTTGAGGTCCTTTCCAACCCAAACCATTCTGTGATTCTATTTAGACATCGCTGTATCAATCTGAACTTTAAAAGAAAATGTACTTGCAGTCTCTAGCCCTATCCTGATTTTGTGTTACTTCAGAACTTTTAATCACAAAAGCCATCCAACACTGGCTTAAAATATGTCACGACATATTTGGTAGCACATCTATAAATACTATTATGACGAACCTAGGAAGCTGACAGACAATGTCATCATCACATTGGGGCTGAGATGCCTGCATCAGTTTGCAGATCAGAACATTCCATGACATCCCTCCAGTTCCCTAGCTTTTCCAGCTTCCCACTTATCTGTGCTGCAGTCAAGTACACATTATTACCTATGTACCAGCTTTGCCCCCATTTCCCCCTCTGGATAATGTCATCTTATGGTTCCCAGCCATTGAAGAAAAAATTTCAATCCATTTTAGTTAATAATTCACTCGAGAAGATTCAATCTTCTCCTTTTATGTCACTTGATCACCAAGAGCTGTGAGAACTAGTGAAATACTGATTACCTTACTAGTGCTTGAAAGAACTTCCAGCACATTTAAAGAGAAAAATTCTAACTTACAGGTCAAATATTCAAAATTAGAATACCTAAAACACAAAGGACAGTATTCTAACAAGGTAAACAAACTAATCTAACAATGTAAAACAGAAAAAGAGGAAAAAAACCTACCTGAAATCCCTCTCTGCATATCTAAGTAGCACTACAAATGCTTGTGCAGCATTTTTTTTACTTCAAAAATTAACTGCTATAGAGCAAAGTGAAGAACAACACAACACCCTGGATCACACAGTTTGAGATAATAGCCCTCCTAAAATTAACTCATGTGGACCTCCTGTAAATACAGTAAAAATATCACACTTGTTATTTACAGGATTACACACAAACCCACACCCACACTGCACCATGTGAGAGGACATTAACACTACAAAGTTCTATGTTGGAAAATTAAGGAATGTCAGGATGCCCATGCAGTTGGCTCCCACTTCCCTGCCCAACCAGTCTGGGGTGTCATCTCCTGTCTCCCAGACACCTTAACTTGCCCATCTCACTGGATTGCTCCTGCTGTCCCCACCTTCTCCTCCCTCCCGTATCAGGTGGTGAAAAGATTCCTTCAGCAAGTCTGCACCCAGGACCAAACCAGCCTGCCATAGGCATGGATGTCCAAAAAGAGCTCCAGGTGATGGCCAGGGTCATAGTATACTGGCTAAACCCTCTGCCCCAGGCACAGTCTGGTTTCCTATTGCAGAACATGAGAAGGTTTGAAATTAATGAAGCAGCTTAAGTTGCCAGGGGGTGGTTTGCCTTTTCTGTTTGATTTGTTCTTTTGTTGGGTTTTTTTTTTCAAATGGGCATAAAATCATTTTACCACCCCCCCATCAACATCATCTCTGAAACAGCTCATTTTTATTAAAACCTCCCCATTATAACCCATCATGAGTTTAGTCTGAGGAAGACAAGAGGTATTTTAGCCCAATTGCTTCAAGACTTGCAAACCTATAAGCAATTATAAACAGCATATTTACAAAAAACTTCTATGTGACCTTTCTCACAGATGGAGCTACCAACTCCACATAAAACCTTCAGCATTTTATCTGCATGTTGGTGCAACGAGAACTGTGCTAACAGCTGGAAATTTCAATCTGCCAAGGAGCAAGGTATTTCTGGTCTAACTCCAAAGATAAAAAGGTACCTAGAGCCTTCACAGCAATTTGCCGAGTTAGTGGTGGAGGGATATTGATGCAAACCAAATCTACATCCTGGTGCAGCAAGACATCATCCGTTCGACTCGTGTAGAAGGAGATGCTCATTTCCTCTGCCAGCTGCTTGGCTTCATCTTCAGTCTTTCCCCAGAGAGCTTCAATGGAGAAGCCTTCTGCTCTCAGCAAGGGCACCAGTACCCGGGCAGTGCTGCCAGTTCCAAACACACCCACTCCAGGGAGCATTTTCATGCTGCAGTCATTCATGCAGGAGGGTCTACACGCAAGCCTTCAATAAAAAGTTCAGCCCTTCAGCTGTCTGCTCCATCCACGGTTCCTGAAACAGGAAAAATTACAAGTCAATATGAGCAAAAGGCATATTTTGGTATCAACTCTACCTTCGGGCAGCATTCAAAATTGTCAAGAACCTAATGAAACAAAACCCAATCCAAAATTCCCCAAACTTGCAATCCAGAGAGAAACAGCATTAAGGGACAAGTCTGATAATCCTACTGCAGGAGAAAGCAGCTTGACAAAGTTCTGACCATTTCCTGCACTTCAGAACTCAGGACACATGTACAGAAACACACACAACCACACCAGGACAAGCTAGAGACGGTGTGGGATAAACTGGGAGCAACAGAAAGCATCAAGAGGACAGGACATCTAGTCTACTACACCACTGGTAAAAGCAGCACTGCTGTAGCTGTGATGATGTCAGTCTCTAAATGAGATAAAGTTTTGTGAGGTGAAGTAATATCTCTTAATAGACAGACTGAGACATTTGGAGTATGCTGGGCTGCATCCCCAGAGCGTGAGCAGCCGGTCAAGGGAGGGGATTCTCCCCCTCTACTGCACTCTAGGGAGACACCACCCCTCCCCCCACCCCACCCCCCCCCAGTCCTTCCTCCAACTCTGGGGAAACAACACAAGAGGGATGAGGACCTGCCCGAGCCAGTCCAGGGGAAGCCATGGAGATGCTGCAAGGAGCAGCTCTGCCTGAAGACAGGCAGAGAGAGCTGGACTGGTACAGGCTGGAGAACAGAAGATTCCTTAAGGAGAGACCTCAGAGAAGCTCCAGTGCCTAAAGGAGCTGCAAGAAACCTGGAGAGGGGCTTTGGACAAGGGCCTCTAGGGACAGAACAATGGGGAATGGCTTTAAACTGACACAGGGGAGATTGAGATGAGATCTTAGGCAGTTCTTCCCTGTGAGGGTGCTGAGGCCCTGGCACAGGTTGCCCAGAGAAGCTGTGGCTGCCCCATCCCTGGCAGTGTTCAAGGCCAGGTTGGACAGGGCTTGGAACAACCTGGGCTAGTGGAAGGTGTCCCAGCCCATGGCAGGGGGCTGGAACTGGATGAGCTTTAAGGTCCTTTCCAACCCCAACCATTCTGTGACTCTATGAAATAACAGGCAAGCTTTTGGGCACATAAATTTTTCTTCCAAACTAAATACACAAACTGTAAACAACTGCTTGGAGTTTAACTATTTAATTGCAAACAGTTAATCCCCTCCAGGGAACATCTAGAAAACAGGTGCTTGTTTAGCCTGGGGAGGTGAATGCTCCAAGAAAAACTCTAGTGTCAATTTGTTTAAATACAGAGAAAACATTTTTAGAAAGAAAAAGGGCACTCCTCTGTGGCAATGTGGTCAGTGAAAAGTTTTACTTAACTTGGGACAGTTATAAATACCTCCTCTGCCCATGCCACCTAAGCGCCAGGTGTGCCGAGGTTTGCACACAATTCTTATACTCATTCCCTCCACACAAACATTGGCTGAAGTCACAATCCTTTTGTTCTTTTAAGCATTTCCTGTTAAATTAATCACTTCAGACCCCAAGTTGCCAGTAGTCTCAGATCTGCTGCTGGCCACAACTGGCTGAACTGCCTTTAGCACTAACTTTAGCGCTGACTTCAAGGAAAGATGTCAGAAGTCTCCTTGATCCATGACACCACAGCAACCTACAATCTGGCTTTTGTTCTGCGCCTTTCTGAATCCTTACCTACTACACCCACTCTGACCTTTTCTGAATGATATGGGGATTGTTTTAGAAAGAAAATGTTTTCTTACTGTTATGAACATGACACATTCAGGTATTTTTAGATGTTTATAATGAAAAAGCAAAGCCCATGTTTAAAAAGAGAAGTGGTACTAACACCAGATCAACACCTTTAGGAAAAAAAAAAAAAAACAAAACAAGCAACAAGAGTCACAATCCGTTTCAGAAAGGGATGGTTACTCATCTCCCTATCCTAAAATACTCACCCTAAGTTACGCCATGTGAAAGCAAACCCTGACATAGCACCAAGAAGTACCAACCCTTCAAATCCCACTACTCACAGTGCCAATGCTCCATGTCCAATCAGAATTTTATTTTCCTGGGGGTGCCTACACTGACCAGCAAAACAGAACTGCAACCCCGACTGAACTTTGGCAAGTTTTGTAGTGTAGTCAACTAAACCAGAACAGAAACAGCAACACGTGTGAATATTTGTTTTGCAAAACACACATAAATGTTGGGAGATGCTATAACACACCTTATAAGATATTTACTAATTTAAATATTTACTGGACTAATTCAGCAGGGTGTTTTCCCTTATTCTGAGTGATGTCAGGTCTGTAGTGATTCCATCACTGTTTTTATGAAGATTAAAATGTTCATGTGCATTAACTCCTTTTTATTCAGCATCTAGCAGAACACTCAAAGATGTCTTAAAAGGATCTTGAAAATATTTGCTGTTCTACATTAGAGTGAAATTTACTGCCAGGAAGGATAGCCTTTATTTGAGCTTGTTTTCTATAAATGTTGCAAGCAAAAATAAAAATGTCTGGGCAGTCTGTGTAGCTGCTCAAGTCCACACACAGCTGTGTGTGGCAGTTTACAGGCTGGAAGAAAAAAAACCTGCTTTCAGTGAAAAAAGCACTACCATCTTAGGCACAAGAACAACAAGGTGGTTGGTGACAGCCAGCATGACTTCACTAATGGCAAATCCCACTTGATGAGTTTGCTGGCCTTCTGAGATGAAGCTACAGAAATGATGGACAAGGCAGAGCAGCTGACATCATCTACCTGGACTTGTGCAAAGCATTTATCACTGTCCCACATAACATCCTTGTCTCTAAATTGGTGTCATGGTTTGAGCATGTTTTGAGGTTGTTTTTGTTCAAGGTTTTTTCCAGCCAGGTGGAGGAGGGGAGGCCGGGAGGAAGGAGAGACAGGACACCTGACCCAGGCTAGGCAATGAAGTATTCCATACCATAGCACGTGATGCCCAGGATGCATACTGGGGAAGATAGGGCTGGAGAGTGGAGCTCTAGAGGAAAATGGAGGAGGGAGCACATGGTGCTCGGCCAGGCAGGGTGGAGTGAGTTATGGGTCGGTGGCTGGTGGGGTGTTGTATTCTTTTCACTTGCTGTTTGCTGTATCATTATTATTTGTAGTAGTAAATGGCAGTAGGGGTTTTGTGTTATGCCTTAGCAATTAAACCGTTCTTATCTCAATCCGTGGGGGCTACATTCTTTGGATTCTCCTTCCTAACTCTCCAGGAGTTGGGGGACTTGGTTTAAACCACGACAATTGGAGAGACATCAATTTGATAGGTGGATGACTCGGTGGATAAAGAACTGGCTGGATAGCCGCACACAAAGAGTTGTGGTCAATGGCTCAATGTCCGGCTGGAGACCAGTAACGAGTGGTTTTCCTCAGTGATCGGTGTTGGGACCGGTCTTGTTTAATATCTCTGTTGGTGACACGGACAGTGGGATTGAGTGTGCCCTCAGCAAGTTTGCCGATGACACCAAGCTGTGTGGTTCTGTTGATATGCTAGAGGGAAGGAATGCCATCCAGAGGGACCTTGACATGCTTGTGAGGTGGGCTGATGCCAACCTCATGAAGTTTAACCATGACAAGTACAAGGTCCTACACCCAGGTTGGAGCAATCCCAGGCACAGCTACAGGTTGGGCAGAGAAGAGATTCAGAACAGCCCTGAGGAGAAGGACTTGGGGGTGTTGGTCAATGAGAAAAATGAACATGAGCCAGCTTCAGTGTGCACTCACAGCCCAGAAAGCCAACCGTATCCTGGGCTGCATCAAAAGGAGCGTAACCAGCAGGTCAAAGGAGGTGATCCTGTCCCTCTACTCTGCTCTCATGAGACCTGACTTGGAGTATTGTGTGCAGTTCTGGTGCCCTCAAACAGAAAAAGGACATGGAACTGTTGGAACAAGTCCAAAGGAGGGCCACAAGGATGATCAGGGGACTGGAGCACCTCCTGTATGAAGACAGGCTGAGAAAGTTGGGGCTGTTCAGCCTGGAGAAGAGAAGGCTGCGTGGAGACCTCATAGCAGCCTTCCAGTATCTGAAGGGGGCCTATAAGGATGCTGCTGAGGGACTCTTTTTCAGGGCCTGTAGTGACAGGACAAGGGACAATGGGTTCAAATGGAAACAGGGGAAGCTCAGGTTGGATATAAGGCAGAAGTTCTTTACTGTGACGGTGGTGAGGCACTGGAATGGGTTGCCCAAGGAAGTTGTGAATGCTCCATCCCTGGTGGTGTTCAAGGCTGGGTTGGATAGAGCCTAGGACGACATGGTTTAGTGTGAGGTTTCCCTCCTCTTGGAAGGGGGTTTTAACTAGAGGAAGTGATGTCCTTTCCAACCCTAACTATTCTATGATTCTATGATTCTGTGGTCTTTGAAAAGATTCAGGCTAAGTAAGGCAGAACAGACAAGGTAAGTGCCTGCTGGCATACTGCACAGACATGGAGTCACAGAACCTCAAATTGGTTTGGGTTGGAAAGGACCTCCAAGCTCATCCAGTTCCAACCCCTGCCTCAGGCAGGGACACCTTCCTCTAGACCAGGTTACTCCAAGCCCTGTCCAACCTGACCTTGAACACTGCCAGGGATGGGGCAGCCACAGCTTCTCCGGGTAATCTGTGTCAGGGCCTCAGCACCCTCATGCAATGTCAAAATTACAAAACACAACAAAAGCTTAGAAAAAGTGTAATTCTTTTAAAACACTATTAAGAGCACACTGTAGCAGCAGGAGACTGCTGCTGCTCAGATCAGCTGATTTCTGTAATGCTTGCCCAGCATCAGTTTTACATTTTTCTGTTTCCCATCCATGTTTTCAAATTCTCAGTCAAGTGAAATTCATTTTAAACTCATTCCCAAAACATAACAGACTGCTGCATCAGTATCACTAGCAGCTATTGGCACAAACCCACAAATGCTAGCGATTTATTACCACAGAGACCAACTCCTGATGATACCAGAACTTAAGGACACCAGCTCACCACTAGCACCATAACAAATCAAGAACTGGCCAAGCCAGCCTCAGCAGTGACTTCCATCAGGACCGTCAGGCTCCTAGGGGAAGAATTTGTGGCTTGGACAGTCACAGGCTTCAGACCCCCCCCAGATACTGCAGGCAGCAGGCTCTGTAGAGTGGCATGCTCCCTGCCCTCATCCGAGAGCCACCCGTAGCCTCCTAATCCACCTCCAGTCCTTCACCAACTGGGAAGTCCTGGTTTGTTAGGAATGGATGCAGACGCTGAACGTCAGCAAACCCACAGTCCTTGCACAGGGGGAGGCACAGAGTGTATCAGGTGCCAGTAACTGCTGAATGAGTTGTAACTGGAGGTTCAATGAGAGCATTTGAAAAGGAGCTACATATTGGCACCCCACACACACACACCCTGCAAACACACTCAAGCGCTGGTAGAGGAGATATTCCAGCCCAGGCCATCCTAAAGAAGCAGTCTAAAACCCCACTGTATCAGAACTTAGCCACTGTAATACAAAGTCTACAAAGAACCAAAAGATCAGCACTGTCCCACTGCAGGAGTCCCCAGAGCACAGTTCTCTGGAGGGCTACGTGCATTTCTGATACTTCTGTTCTAAGGGGAGATAAAAAAGCATAAGTGGAAATGATTCAGATAAGTGTGATCAATAGCATACTACATCTTCTCCATAAGGAAGATCTAAGCAAGCAACGACTCCTCGCTTTGGAAAAGCCAACAAATTAGTTATGTAAATCATGAAAAGCCTTTTATAAGCCAGTCTCTCAGAAATTAAAATTCTTGTGCATTGATATCTCTGGGGATGGAACACTGGAATGAACACACTTGTAAAGACCCTCTCACAGAAACACCAAAAGACAGTGCTTTTATATATGAAGTGAAAACCATACTCAAACAGAAACCTTGCATGTCTGGAGATAAAAATCAATCTCCTTTTTAGAGAGATGCAATAATCATCATCTGCAACTCCACTCTGAACCTAAATGTTCAAACAGAAGCACTTAAAGCTCTCTAACCTTTTATGTGACCACAGAATGTTTCCATTCTGGCTGAACTGCATGGTGAGTTTAAAGTTCCATCCTATAGTCACAGAAAAGAGCTGTTTGACTCATATATATTCTTACACATAGCAGCAGTATTTTTATGAGCCAATGCAATGAAAAACCTGATGATTCTTACAGGATCCAATTCAATTCTATGTTGAAGCAGTCAGGGAATTCAGACAGCAGAAGTCTCAAGGCCTAGAGTGCCTCTAAACCATTGTGGACCATGAGAGATGGCCAAAGAATAACAGCCCGTGTCCAGAAAGATGTCGGTCAGGGTAACACTGGCTCTGCAGAAGGAGAAACAATTCATGCTTCTCCAACTCACCCTAAAAAGTTCCACTTTGGCTCCAAGGAAGGTGAGACAAGTGAAGGAGGCGCACACACCAGCAACAGGGGCACTGTTTTCATCCAGTTTGTCACTACTCTTCAGTTTGCAAAGAAAGCAAAGACATGTAACAAAGGCTGTACAAGTAATAAAGTTGTTACTGGTGACATCCACATGAATCTTAAAGGTTGCATGAGAAACTTTAACAAAATCTACACATGAACCACTCAGACTTTACTCTTCAGCAGTGTTTGTACACCTGTAATGTTAATGCACTGCACAGACCTCTGCAAAAACAGGTGCCGCCTCAGTTCTGCAAGGACCCCAGCAGAGGTGTCACAAATGCTGGCAGAGCCTGTGGGCATCACTCTGGAAGCCAGTAAGGTCCCTGCAGGAATCCAGCTGGGGAACTTCATTACACTGCCCCAAGAAGCTGAAGGTCACCCCCATAACATGGGGTCATTATTTTCCTATGATACTGCCCATCTGACCTCCTGGCATATGGAAACCTGAAACTCCATGTGAAACACTTCACATACTGATGTCAGAAAGATGCTTTCGTTACTAAACGTGCTTTTAATTCACTGCAGGCAGGTTGCGTGATAACCCACGAGTCCAAAGCCCGGGGCCATGTTCACCACACCTCAAGCCAAGGATGGCACAGCACTCGTCTTTCCTGCTCCAGATGTACAACAGCAAAGGCCCCGTTATTGTCACCCCACTTCCCTCAAGTAACGCCCGCGGTCAAAGGCAGCGGCGAGGGCAGTGCCGGAGACAGTAGGGCTGGCAAATCGGGGAAACCAAAGCAGTCCTCATGCTACCACCGTGCTGCGACGATCGGGGCACGGCCCCGGCAGCCCCAGGGGTGCTTATGGCATGGCCCACTGCACTCGCTGCCCACCGGGGCTGAGGTGCTTGGGCGGATCCTTATGCGGGGGATCCCTTATGGGGCTGGACCGGGTAGGCTCTCACCTCACTGGGCTGTACCGGGCAGGCCTCCACTTCACCTCGGGGACCCCTTCCCTCAGCCGGAGCACCGGCACACACGGAGGAAGTCCCGCCGAGCCCCGCCGGGCTCCTCCTCGGCAGCGAAAGGCCTTCGGCCCCCTCACGGCCAAGCAGCCCCCTCAGCTGCCCTTACCTGCGGGCGGCCGGCATTGGAGGCGGCCGGCATTGGAGGTTGCCGGCATCGCCCGGCCTAGCCTCCGCTCACCTCGGCCTCGCGCATCCTCCCGCCGTGCGCGCTCCCGCGGCAGCAGCCCCTCGCTCCCGGCCAGCGCAGGCAACATGACCCCGCCCCTTCGCCAGGCAGCGGCGGCGAAAATAGCGGCGGCGAAAATGGCGGCGCCCACAAAGGCTTCGCCCGCCTCGTGTAGAGCTGCCCATCAGTGGGGCTTACAAGGGCAGGGGCGGGCCTTTAGCCGACGGACAGCATCAGAAACCAATAGAAGACCGGTGTGGTCCTTCGTCATCTCCTCGAGGAGCTCTCCCGAGCAGCCCCTAGGAGGGCTGCAGACGCACCGTGCTGCAGTGCGCTGGTGGCTCCTGGGCGGGTGGCGCAGCAGCCCGAGAGGAATTGCTCCTGTCAGGGCAGCAGGCGGGTGCTGCCCAGCACCTCTGTCATTTCCCTGGTTCACTGCAGAGGAACAGAGAGCAGGGACTGCTGACAAAGGCCTATAGGGACAGGACAAGGGGGAATGGCTTTAACCTGACAGAGGGGAGATTGAGATGAGCTCTTAGGCAGAAGTTCTTCCCTGTGAGGGTGCTGAGGCCCTGGCACAGGTTGCCCAGAGAAGCTGTGGCTGCCCCATCCCTGGCAGTGTTCAATTGCAGGCTCCACAGCAGTGTTCCATAATGTTCTGTGCAGAGGAGAAAGGAGAGCAGGAAATCATAGAATCACAGAATAGTTAGGGTTGGAAAGGACCTTAAGATCATATAGTTCCAACCCCCCTGCCATGGGCAGGGACACTCCACACTAAACCATATCACCCAAGGCTTCATCCAACCTGGTCTTGAATGTTTATGTTGGAGGGGGCATTCAAAAGTCATCTAGTCCAACCTCTCCCTGCAATGAGCAGGGACATCTTCAACTAGATCAGGTTGCTCAAGAGTCCCATCCAACCTATCTTGAGTGCTTCTGGGGATGCATTCTACTACCTCTCTGGGCAACTTGTGCCAGTGTTTCACTACTTCATTGTAAAGAATTCATTCCTTATATCTATGTCTGGCCATTCGATGGTCAAATTCAATTTCCCATTTAGAAAGCCAATGGGGTGCAGTTTCTCCTTTGAAAATGATTTGCTGGAAATCCAAACCCATAGGGAAAAGCTTATGTCAAAGATGACAGCTTGCCCTTGAAGAACAACTCTGCCTTAAAGACAGTAAAATAACCCACTGAGCCTGTTACAGCATTGGTCTGTACACACATATTTATCTATTTGTGACTGTTACAGCTCCAAGTAACATGTGAGCTTCTAAAAGCTTTCAGATAATTGGACGGACCGCAGTAATGGTTCTCTTTCCTTTCTCCTGCAGGAAGTGGGGACAAGAAACAACATAAGAAGAGCCATGCAACATGTTGTAATGAAGATATATCAGTACCTAATGACAGTGCTGTTAATAACTCAGGATGACCCGTATCGGCAGGCAGGTGCAGCCTGCATTATGCAGTATGTCCCAGAATCACAGCCTGGTTTGCGTTGGAAGGGGTCTTAAAGCTCACCCAGTTCCAACCCCCTGCCACAGGCATGGACACCTTCCACTAGAGCAGGTTGCTCCAAGCCCCGCCCAACCTGACCCTGAGGGCTCCCAGGGATGGGGCAGCCACAGCTAGAAACAGATGCTTCTAAGTCTGATGACTGCAGAGGGGGTCAGCTTCACATGGAGGAAGTGGATACTCCTTAGCACAAACCCAGTCCTCCATATCTGAGGTGTTTTTTGGCAGGACTTGCTTGCTAGCTTTCAGCCACAATCGATGTGTCAGTAGGTTAGATCTCATTTTGGAGTGTCTGCTGCTGACAGGCTTGAGCAGCATTGCTGGGCCTGCATTCCTTTAATTAATACCACCTGAAACAATGGAGAAAAGCAGAACAAAGGTGTTGTGGAGGTGAAAAAAGGTTCTATTCAACTCATCTTCACCAGCATGAACTAAGAACATACAGGAATGTATATATGCAGGATGGAGAACATGAGGAACATGTCCAAGAAGAGACATTCCAAGTGGAACAAAAGTGGCAAGAGACATAAGCTCACCAGCACCCATGGGAGTGTAGAGAAAGGACTTAGGAAGGGATGGAGGACTGCTGAGAAGATGTGATGTGACTTCAGCCAAGAGGTTCACTTCTGATGAGAAGGTGTGATGTGACTTCAGCCAAGAGATTCAGAAGTGATTTTGAAATACCTCAAATTAGAGGATGAGATTAAGCCAGAGAGATTGGAGTGGTCTGTTACATTTTCTTTGCTTCTCTAGGGCTGATCATTTCCCCACAGCTAGCCTACCAGTCCACCTCATGCTCCATGAACTGGTAGAGTCTGAGGCCTTGGTGGCCCCTCCTGCTCAGGTGCCAAAAGATCCTTCTGCCTAGATTGCAGGAGGAGGAGGAGGTGTCTTCCCCCAGTCCGCCCATTTTCAATCCTTTTTGAGACAGAGAAATGCTTGTGCATTGCGTAGAGCTGGGTAGCACCAATGACTGTGTAGCATTTCAGTGTTCACTGTTGAGGAACGTTTAGCAGCTGTATTTGGATAAGAGCATCATCTTCTGGTGGAAAGAACAGTTACTTTATCGGGTCTTTCATGACTGGCACATGTCAGTGGGATATGACCCATGCAAGGTTATAAATATGATTAATATTTCACTTCTCACTTACACTTTTGTTTCCTCTAGGGACAGTCAGCCAGAAGAGTAAGTCATCACCATGGAGTGCAGATTCAAGATTGGAGCAGGTAACCTTATGGTACATCTGAATTGGTACAAACCTGCAGGCTTGGAGGGGTGGAATCAAACCAACACCACTTTGGGAGGCAACTGTACCCATCTCACAAGCCCTGGTGTGCATACCACCAGCATGGTGATCTGTGGATGTAGGGTCTTCATCACAAGAGTGAATTTGACAGACACTGAAAGTACCACACAAGGGACAGTGAGTGGCACTGCTCCTGTTTTTATGGGGTGATAAACAGGCAGAGGAGGATGCTACGACGAGCACCATTTCCCACAAAAGCAACCCAGACACTGGAGGAGCTGGTCCATCACAGCCCTTCTGGCAGATGCATCCTGCCAGGGAGCTATGTGGCCATCGTGTACTTGGACCTTACATGCTCTCCATCCGCAGCACATCCAGCTGAATGCTGAGCTGTTGGAGCTGTGGTGGCAGAAGCAGGACAGTCAGGGATGTGTGTCCAGCATCCTGCCCCACAACAGAGCGGGAAGCAGAGTATCCTCTGCCCCCAGGTAGTCTCTCACTTGTGTTTCTGTCTTCTAAGCTGTGGCTCTCAGGCATCTCAGACCAGTGGCACCAAGAAGAAGATCTGGACAGGAGAATCCTCACAGCCACATGGCTGTAGGCTGGGGGACAGGAGAGGTCCTAAGGGAGAAAGAGGAGCAGCAAGGGAGGGAAACACATCCTGATGTTTTTCTGTGAGTGGGTGGGAGCTGCTGGCAAACTGGGATAGGCACCAGTGAATCAGAGGCAGTGATGCTGGGAAGGGACTCTGATGCTCTGACCACCTCCCTGGCTAAGTTTGGATGAGTTCAGAAGAGTTTTTGGAGGCCATTCTCCAAGGTTTTGTCAGCAACCTGGAGCCGTCCATGTTGCAAGTGGTTTGGATTCTGGAAGCCCAAGCTTGGAAAAGAACTGCACCCCCGAAAGAGGCAATGGCAGCATGCAGAGGGCAGCATCCCTGTGTGATGGGATGGGGGCTCACAGTGCATCTGTGATGGTTGTGTGTGCAGCACTCAGCTCCCTCCTGTGAATCATCCTTGGTTTGTGGTCAGATGCTTTACATGCTTATAGTTGGCGTGCTACTGTGGTGGTGTAGAAAGAATAGGAAAGGCAAGTCAGAGGCCACGGGGAGCCTTTGTCTCCTATGGGAGGCAGTTGGCACCTTCTCCTCTCCGGCTCTTCTGGACAACCAGCTTGAGTGATGTCCATCTTTGATATCCTACTGCTTCTGCTTACTTAGTGTTCCCTGCAAGAGTCTGTCTCCTGGAGAAGTTGTCCTGGCCTGAGGAGAAGGTTCACCCCTTTTCCTCTGGCCAGCTGCTGGTGAGAGCCTGGTTATGGCACAAGCCATGGTGCAAATGAAATCGATCTTACACATCATCCCATCACATTTCCAGAACTGTCCACCTTTGGAGCTGTCCTGCAGCCCCTCCAATGCCTTTAAATCCTTGCCAACCCCTCCTGCCCCTTGGCCATCCTCAGAGACAGCCAGCTGCAGAGCCCGTCCTCCCCTGCAACAACAGCAGGACCAGTGCAGATGTTTTCTTCATTTCAAATAGTGACCATTAGCATTATTTTAACTACTATTTAAACTATGTTTCCTTCTTCAGGAAAGCTCACAAGCAGACAAGTGGTGGAAGGGAATCAGCTCAGCACAGTAAGCCAGGAAGGGCTTTGCATGTATCATTTCCTTCTCTGTAAAAAATCCAAACCACTGGCAGTCAAATACCTATTCAAAGGATTTCAGAGTAAAATAAGCCTTGGTTTCTAAAAACATGGGCCTAGACACTTTTTAATTCCTGTTAAATAGGGGCTTACAAGCTTCTGAATAGATGGCACCTTTGAGCAAGCTGGATAACGCTTGGGCAGTGCAAATAGTTGTGCTAGTGAAAAAAAATATGAGCAGGGGAGATGCAGAAGGGAAAGCCAAGGCTCTGCTCAGTGCTCTGTCCCCTGCAGGCAGCCCTGGTGACAGCCATGATGACCGCACCTGCAGCAACCTGAAGTTTGAAAAGAAGGGGACAAAACCTGCCTCTTCTGACATCAACATCATTTACACAAAGGTCAGACCATCACAGTAAAAGCAGAGTGGTGGGGATGTCAGCAGTGCCAGTGCAGGGCTGGATGTGTCGCACAAGGAAGATGGTATTTGAGGGAGCAACTCATGACAAAGGGTGGGATGTGAGGGTCAAAGTGTTGAACTGAAGAGGCTCGAAGAGGCATCAAAGTTGTGCCCCAGGAATGCAGAGCAGAAGCAGGCTCCACTAAACTACAGGACATCCTCACCAGCCTTCTTCTGGGTACCTGCAACCCCAGAGGAGGAGGATCTCTAAGAGTGTCCCAGCTTAGAAAGGGAATGCTTAAGTTAAATGGACTGAAGGAGCTGAAGAAGGAACTGGGGCTGGAAGGAGATGTGTCACATCTCTTGGCTACAGCAAGGAAACAAGATGAATGATCTCCATGACATCTCACAACCCGTCACCCCGTGGGGGCTGTTTCCAACCTGTGTGGCTGGAGGTCCATGGGATTTGGCTTAGAGCAGACACCACTCAGGTGTGGATCTCATCCCATCGTTGCGGCATGCAGACCCATTGGCTGCTCTTGGGTGGGACATGAGGGCAGCCATACTGCACTCTCCTGACATGGTGACAGCAAAGCATCAGCAGTGGGGCTGCTGGCCATATTCTGGTCACCAACCAGCTGAACATGAGCAGCTTGTGCCCAGGCAGCCAAGAAGGCCAATGGTATTCTGGCCTGTATCAGCACCAGTGTGACCAGCAGGGCCAGGGCAATGATCATCCTCCTGTAGTCAGCAATTGGGAGGCCACATGTCAAATCTTGTGTTTAGCTCTGGGCCCCTCACTACAAGAGAGATATTGAGATGTTGGAGCAGGTCCAGAGAAAGGCAGCAGAGCTGGTGAAGGGCCTGGAGCACAAGTGTGATGGGGAATTGTGGAGACAGTGTTCTCACAGGAGAATGGCTATTTGGTACATGAGCTCTGAATAACTCCGAAGGATACAACAAGGCCGTGAGAGGCCCGAGGAAGCTTAAGCAAGCAAGATAAGAAGAAGCTGGAATTCACTGAGTGATGAGAACTGTGGACTGTTGGCAAGCATTCCAGGTCAAGTTCTCACACCTGTGCTTAAGCAATTATATGTTAGTCCCTAAGGGTCTTCAAGACAAGTATCCAATCATAATATGCCAAATTGCTGTAGGTGTGTGTAAGCAATATAAGGAGTTAATGCTTTGCAATAAATGGCTTTTTGTCTGATCATATTGATCTCTGACTGAGTCCCTTCCGTGGCAGGGAATGGCTGAGGGAACTGGGGGGATTAGTCTGGAGAAAAGAAGACTCAGGGTGGCCCTTATCACTCCCTACAACTGCCTGGCAGGAGGATGGAGCCAGGAGGTGGCTGGTCTCTGCTCCCAAGGAACAAGGGATGGGACAAGAGGAAACAGCCCCAAGCTGCACCAGGGCAAGTTTAGACTGGAGATTAGGAACAATTTATTCTCAAAAAATTTCTTCACCCAAAAGGGTGGTCAGGCTGGCCACGGCAGTGGTGGAGTCATCATTCCATAGCACTTAAGTGACATGGTTTAGCAGCAGAGTTGGCTGTACTGGGTTAATGATTGAACTTGATGATCTTACAAGTCTTTTCCAATGTGGTTGATTCTGTGATTCTATCTAGCCAGGCTGGGGGCCCTTTGGCTGGACTAGCACAGCCCCTCTCATGTTCCTACAGCATGAAACAATGTTGTGACTTTAACAAGAAAAGGTTTTTAAAAAGCCAACTTCAACTGAAAGGGACTGCTTGTGACTCCAAGAATAGCTGAGACTTCTCAGACACCTGGGACTTCTATTAAAAGCTTTGGTAGCTGGTTATCCTTTGCAGAGGCAAGAGGGGAAGCTTCTGAGAAGGAAAATACAGCTGCAGAGAAGTTCTTCAGCACCCCACTAGTCAAAATAAGAAAGAAAAACCACAAAGGACATGAGCAGAATGACAAGATCACTGAATTTCAGAGGCAGAATCAGGAAGCTGGGTACAAAGTGAGGTAAGACCAACAAGGGCTGCAAAAGGCTCCGCATTTGCTCAACTGCGTTAATAATAAGAGGAAGGAGAAGGGAAAGTTCAGCCCATTGCTTCACCAGGAGTCATTAACTGATGAGGCAGAGAAAACTGGGATGTTCATAGTGCTGCATTTGCATCCTCTCTTACGCCAAAGGTTAGTGAGGATCAGATCTGGGATAGTGTTTTTAACGAGGAACCAGGGAAGAAGCCATAAAAGCAAAGAAACACAGCCAGGGCTGCTTAAGGAACTAGCTGAGATAACCTCTTGAGAGCTCAGGGACTCTGCAAGTGCAGGCAGGAAGGGTGGGAACAGCAGCTTTGTCCATCAGCTATTTCTAAACAGGTGCTCAGTCAGAGCTGAGCCAAAGTTCAGTTCTCAGAAAGATGCTATCACAAGCAGTTGAGCAAGTGTGAGGAGATAAGGCCATAACGAACACAATGCCCTCTTTGCCCCAGATGGGTATGTGTCACCTCCCTTCAGAGGACAGAGGTGCCTGTTGTCCCCATGTGCATTCCAGGCAGGTGTGCAAGATGTTCATGATGAGTTTCCATGCCAGGAGTATGGAGCATGGAGCATGTCCTCACTGCTCCACAAGCTTTGCTCACCACATGGAGGAAGCCTGATACAAGAAGATAAATGAAAGTAGAGTGCTGCTTCTCCCAGCATGGTAGTTTTTTAAGGGCAGAATCATAGCAGCAGGCACCTGGGGAGGCTGTGGAGGAGCCATTCAGCCTGAAGGAGAGCGGTACCAGGGAGTGCAGCCAGGGAGGTCTTTGCAGCTCCCCAGGAGTTGCTGCCTGATGTGATCCCCAGGCTTCACACCCACCATGATGGTGGTTTTGGGTGCTGGTGGACAAGTCCTTACTGCTGCAGTCACTGCCAGCCTGGTTCCTACATGGTCCTCAGCCGAACCTTCTAGTGCAGGGAAAGGACAAGGAGGAATGGCTTTAACCTGACAGAGGGGAGATTGAAATGAGATCTTAGGAAGAAGTTCTGCCCTGTGAGGGTGCTGAGGCCCTGGCACAAGTTGCCCAGAGTAGCTGTGGCTGCTCCATCCCTGGCAGTGCTCAAGGCCAGGTTGGACAGGGCTTGAATCAGCCTGCTCTAGTGGAAGGTGTCCGTGTCTATGGCATGGGTCTGGAACTGGATGAGCTTTAAGGTCCCTTCCAACCCAAACCATTCTGGGATTCTCTGAATGGTTCAAAGCTGCACCAAAAGAGATTTACACTGGACGTTAAGGGAACATTTCTTTACCAAGAGAGTAGTCAAACCCCAGCACAGGCTTCCTGGAAAGGTGGTCGAAGCCCAGGCCTATTAGTTTTGAAGAGGCATTTGGACCATGCCCTTAATAACATGCTTTAACTTTTAGTCAGCCCTGAAGTGGTCAGGCAGTTGGATCAGATGATCATTGTAGGTCCCTTCCAACTGAAGTACTCAGTTCTAAACTAGGCACAGCCTCTGCATACTCACCCGCAAGGGACAAGTGCCACCTTCCTGGGTGCAGGATGGATGGCCAGACATAAGGACTAGGAGTGGAAGGAGGAGGGAAGGCTGGCAGGGTTGTGGAGGCTGTAGCAGATGAGAGAACAGGCTAAAAGTATTCACCTGTGGCAAACTGTGCTTGACAAACTCAATTGCTTTCTATGATGAAGTCACCTACTCAGCTGATATGGGGTGAGTGGTGGACATTGTCACCTGGATTTCTCCAAGGATTTCAAAGCAGTTTTGCATGTCCTTCTGCCCAGCTGGGAGTAGTGCTGGGGAAAGGGACTTGGAGGTTCTGAGGAACGCAAGCTCCATAGGAATGAAGAGGGAGTGGCTGCAGTAGAGAAGGGCAATAGGGTGCTGGGGAACATCAACAGAGGCATCACCATCAGAGATAAAGATGTTATTGCCCCACTCTGCTCAGCATTTTTTAGGCCACACATGGAATGCTGTGCTCAGTTCCAGTCCCCACCATATAAAAACGGTGTGGGGAGGCTGGAGAGCATCTGAAGAGCCACAGAGATGATCCAAGGATTGGGCAGTGTGTGAGGAAATGCTGGGAGAGCTGGACAGCTCAGCCTGGAGAAAAGAACACTCAGGGGAGACCTTATCCCCCTGTGCCAATATTTAAAGGGTGGCCACAGAGATGGAGACCCGCTTTTTACAGGGAGTCCCATGGAAAAGACAAGGGGTGATGGGCACAAGTTACTCCTGGAGTGATTCCAACTGGACACAAGAGGAAAATGTTTCACAATGAGAACAACCAGCCACTGGAATAATCTGCTTAGGGAAGAGGTGGATTCCCCAACACTGGACACTGTTGATTTGGCTGGACAGGGTGTGAGGACAAAGTCTAGGTCATGCTTTGCCTAGAAAGGTTGGATCAAATGATCCTTGAGGTCCCTTCCAACCTGAGATACTCCTCAAAACCAGCCTGATAGAAGAATATTCCCCCCAGCTGATGCTCCACTACCCAACACTCACCCTTTGAAGGCCTCTTGCACAGCAAGAGCAAGTAACACTGTTTAGATTATACAGCCTTAAACTTCATCAACTGAACTGGGCAGTATCTGAAAGTGTTTCCAGCTTACATAAATTCCAGCAGGGTGAGTCACTGTGTAACAAAAGCTTATGCTGCTGCCTTCTCCTTCTTATTTATTCCTGAAAGTGTTCAGGTTAAGGGCTGCCTTTATCAGACTTCTCCCATGGAGACTTGCAGAGATCCAATCTTCTGCTGCAGGGGAGGCTGAAAAAAGGCAATAAACTCACAAAGGTCATAGGTTCAGAGGCTTTTACCCATTTCTTTAGATCACAAGGTAGGAGCACTAACAGGCTTGTTGCACAGGTTTATCACAAAATTCATGTCTCCTTGGCAGTTGTCACTGATGACAGAGGCAGGAGGGTGAGGAAGGGTCTGTTGCCTCCAGTCCCTTTTATTTCCCCCAGCTCCCAGGCAAGTACTACACAGCTCGCACTGCAGCACTGGCCCCCACAGCCACACTCGGCGCTTTGCACACCTCAAGGGCTTCCTCCCTTCTCTCCCTGCAAGCCTTCTCCTTGCTCAATGAGAAGAAAGCCTCTTTCTGAAACCCTGACCAAGTAAGAAAGTTAACCTGGGCAGCTTCATTCTGTTCTTCCCAGTGGGCATCATGTATTGGAGTCATGTTTTGAGTGGAACAGTGTCCTGGGTTCAGCTGTAGCAGTAATTTTTTTCTTCTTCTTAGCAGCTGGTGCAGTGCTGTGTTTTTTGACTTTCAGCCTGGGAACAGCGCTGATAACACCAATGGTGTTAGTTACTGCTCAAATGTTTAGTCTGACCAAGGACTTTGTGAGTCTCATGCTCTGCCAGGGAGGAGGGGAAGCTGGGAAGAAGCAGAGACAGGACACCTGACCCAATCTAGCCAGAGGTATTCCATACCATAGCACATCATGTCCAGGATGTAACTGGGAGTTACCCAGAAGGGCTGGATTACTGCTCATCAGGCTGTTTTTCAATGGGTGGTGTTGTATTCTCTTCCCTCGTTATTTCCCTTATCATTATTAGTATTGGTGGTAGCAGTAGTGATTTGTGTTATGCCTTAGTTATTGGACTGTTCTTATCTCAATCCCTGGAAGTTTCTTTCAATTCTCCTTCCCATTGCTTTGGGAGCAGGGGGGAGGGGGGAAGAAAGGGCAGGGCAGGGGGTAGACTGCGTGGTTCAGATTTAGGGCCTGGGCTTAAACCACGACAAACAGTTTATGGAGAACTCCAAGAGTCAACCCAACATTTAAACAGTTCCAGAACTCACTGAGAGGCTGACTAAAACTAGAGACACACTTGGAATGCCACAACCACTAGTCTGAAAACAAACATTTTACTATCACTTTTATTTCAAGGACAACATGGCCTTTCATCCCAGCTCCCTCTGGACATCAGTGTGTAACTCAGGTGGCACAAGAAGCACTCACATCCTGTAGAGCAAGAGCTCCCAACACAGCAATCCCCCAGAGACACCAGCATTGGGTTTTCCTCCGCTCCTGCTCTGGGTGAGCAGCCCAGACAGAGCAGTCCCTCACCCTGCACCTCGTGGGTGCTTCACTGATAGCACAGATAAATAGTTCTCAGTATCTTAGTGTGTTGGAGCAGATAGTCTAGAATTACTGCTGTGTTCTTACCTATTGGACACTGAAGGTAACTGACTTGGTAGCCACAGAGAGAGGCAGCAGGCTCAGACTGCCCTTGTGTTATCAGTTTAGCTGAACAGAAAGGTGTGAGAGGACCAGGCAGATCTTATTTAATCTGCTCCCTGCTTTAAGGGCAGGAGTTTTCCCAGTGGGACTTAGCCTTTGTCATTTTCATGGAAATGGATGAGGTCAGGCTCCCAAAACACTTGGGAAATTCATTGTGCCTGCCACACTTCACACAGGCTGCTCAGCCACCTTTACATGGCAAGAAACTGAAGGTTCACATTTCAAAGACAGCAGGAGCCCAGTGCCACCCTGAGTGAGGCAGAACTGCTGATTCATCAGGGAAAAATCAGGACAAACTAAAGCTGGACAGCATGGGCATGGGGAAGTACAGTCATGTCACACACACACAACTTGACACTTGACTCTACTTCTGTCTGCTGGTGGACATGCTGTGATGGTCAGTGTCCCACTATGAAAGTGAGCCAGCTAAAACAAAACATAACATGCTGAAGTCTTAATACATATGAGGCCACTTGTCACCGAAGATTATTAAGGTATCCCAAGGCTGACTACAAATTATGAGCTCACAGCAGTGTCAGTGCCCAGAGTGCCCTTCCCACAAGTATGGGCTGGAAAGCATGAGTTTGAGAAGATGAGAACTGCAGGAAGAACTTCAGACTGATGAAAGAGCAGAGGAGTCATTCATGGGACATCCAAAGATGTCTTGGTTAGGCATCATGCAGCTGGTTCTCTTTCAGGAGGATCTTCTCCCCAGGCTTGAAGGCTGGCATCCCCCGGTAAGGGCAGCTGGCACAGCGGAATGCATCCCCTAAGTAGCACTTGCAAGAGAAACAAAGGCACCTTCTGTAACTGGCGGCAACTTTCAGTTCTTTTCCCCTGGAATATGGCTTTTCCAGCTCCTCAGCACATCAGCACAGAAAACACCTCCCTTCTACACTCTTCCCAAGGCATGTCTTGTTACCAGAGCTGTGCAGGGCATTGTGCAAGCTTCCCCCTAGCCAGTGTGCCCAGGCATAGCTGCGTATTGGGCTGGGGCAGCCCCCAAATCCCCCTGGCTCCCTCCCACAACGTGACCTGCCCAGGAGCAGGGAGGTGAAGGTTCACTGTTTATTCTAACTCCCACAGGGACAGGTGCAGTGATGGAAAGTGTTTGGGCAATGGCAGAAGCAGCACAAACAGTGTTTGAGAGCGGTACGCTAGCCTAGGGAGCACTCACTAGAGAACACAGTTCTTAGACAGAGATTATGCTCTGCAAAGCATAGAAACAAAAATGATTATTTACATTTCCACAGGCAGATTTGGGCTGTGCATTCTTCTTCTCCTGTTCCAGTTCTTCAGCCAGGCCACATGTGCTGTAGAAAAATAAAGAAGTCACCTGCACATCTCTGTTTAAAGGTTGTGAGTCACCAACACTCTTCCATCCCTACTCACATGCAACAGCTGTCAGTCTGTCACACAACACAGCTGACACTGGAACTCTCCTTGCCCTTCACTTTGTTCCTCAACACCACAGTTTGTGTAACAAGTGCTGAAGCACGCTCCTCACCTTTAAACCAAGTAGGAAATTGCTGTATGGCATTTGCTATGTGTGCTCTTTCTTCTTCAGATCTGAGAAACAAGGGTTTTAGTCAAGGCTGCACAAACTGTGTAGCCACCCTCAGGAAGGCTGTTGATCATATCAGTGTGGTAATTTGTAGCAGCTTTGGGGCAGCTAGTCAATTCTCACTGCATTTGGATTTACATTAAAATAATTAAGAAAAATTATTAATCAAGAGAATTATGCTCTGAAGAACAGCAACCTTTTTAAAACCCATCCAGCTCTGAGGGTTTAATGTTACAGTTGAAAGGTTCACCAATATGCTAATTCCAACACTGACCAGTTCTTGCAGGCTTTCTTCTTGCCCATTTCTTTGCAGGATGGAGCTCTGAGGGACAATGGATCTGGCTTTTTCAAATCCTCTGAATCCAACAGCTCATCAGGGTCCAAAAGATCCTCAAAACACAATGAAAGAGAACATGCAGGAAACTGATTTGTCAGCAGGGAATGCCATTGCTGTATTATGTCCAAAGACATGATGCTATCCGTAGCACTAACACTAAAGTGCTACAGCCGTGCCCCCTTACCTGTGTCTCCCCTTCACCCTCACCACACCTCTGGGCTTTCAAGACCTCACATATGAGGTATGTTGCCCTAGGGATGCTCTTATGCCTCGTAAGTTGTAAAGCTTCTCAAAAGGCATGACTGAAATTATTTAGAATAGGAAAGAAGAGGAGAGAGAAGGAACAGCAGCAAAGCCTTAGAGACTACACCATATACCAACCATCTCTTCATCGTTCATATCATTGGCAGAGAGTGTCCACAGCCTGGCAGTGGCTGGATCCACAGAGGGCTTTCCTGGAGCCAAAACAAAGGAAGAAATAGTAGTTACTCCTGCCTTTGCCCTGTCTACACCCAGAAAATAGCTGAAACAACTTTGGAAAGACCCACTTCACAGGTTTTTACTGTAGCACTCCTGGGGTGAGCTATCTCCCTCTTCCAAGGGGTGCTTGCAGGCAATCAGAAATGTAGCACACACCACTCCTTACCTGAAGCAGCAGGTTTCTTGGCAAAGGAAAGTTTGAGCTGACTTGAGGATCCCACTTCAAAATCAGGCTTCTTGCCTTCTATCTGAACAATGAGGAGATCATTGCTTTGGTAACCCAAATGTTCTTGGGCTGACTGAGCCTCCTCTGGGGTCAATGCTTCCTTTTGCAGCTGCAATGTAAAATTGTAGGTTATCACACTGCAGAAGCCCCAGTCCAGCATCCCAGTGAACACAGACAATCATTATTTTCAGTCCTACAGAAAATTCCTCCCTTTGCTATAACTAGTATCTGTGGCAGACAGTGCCCAAGCACATTTACAGTAAATCAGGGTAGCTAAACACCTTGTCACCCAGTAAGTCCCCAGGAATCACTACCTACACCACAAGGAACTTTCTGGAAGTGGTCAGTACATACATACCTCCTTCACTTCCACCAACCCAGAGAGAGTCAGAGCCGTGAGGAGTTTGGCTGCTGTCTTGATTCTGCTGTTGTTTCCTAGAAGACACAAAAGCAAGTGGTAGTAGAAGGGAAGAAAAAGAATAGAGGTCACTGAGAAACCTGGAAGAGCAAGAGCTTTAGAAGGAACTGCTTAAGCCAAACCTCTGCTTTAAAACTGGGCTTTTCTGGCTGACAACAGGAGCAAACCAGAAGAATGTAAGCCGCTTGTTCATTAAAGTAGCAGCCCGTGTGACAAAGCTGTTCTAGCTTCAGATCTGTTCTATATATGTCTGAACCTTCCTCAACCCAACTAACACTCACCAAAAATAGGATAAAAACCCACCCCAAAACCCAAACAACATTCCCCCAAAATATTTTTACATATTAAATGGAACAGCTCAAGAGGTTTTCAAAACTTGGACTCCTAAATGAACATTTCATTCAGAAGCAACAGTCAAGTGCCTTGCTCTTGCAGGCAAAAGCTCTTATATATTTACTGTTTCAAAAACTCATTACAGGTTTATTTGCTGCGGCACAGGATTGTGCTGAACATAATCCATTCACCCTCTCTCAGTAGTCCCACTTACTCTCCATTTCTAGTCCACCAAATGCCAGGCTGACTCTGGAAAAAAGAAAACTCATCTCCTCCAGATCTGCACGTTCTTAGTTGTGTCCCAGAAGTCTTCCACCTTACCCCTAAGGTACCACTTGCACCACAGAGCCACTGTTAGCTCCAAAACATTAGCAAATCTTCTCAAGCTGAACAAGGTGTTTCTGCTGCCACTCACACCACCCTTTACAGCACCGCAGATCATGCCAGTGCAAATGTCATCAGCACAGATGCTTCTTACCACATGGTGTGTTAGTTCCCCATGCCAGCAAAGTTGAATGCAGGTCAAGTACAAGACAGAGAAATAATCTCATGTTCACCTCCTCTTGTGCTCCCCCAGCTGCCCCTTGGCACATGCTCTGGTTTTACCCTTAAAACTTAAGCCCAAACACTTATACGTTTTCTGGATACCTACTTCTCGGCTGGCTTCTGGGGCAGCCTCTTCTGGCATTTGTAACCTGATTTTAAAATAACTTCAGAAGCTCCTTGGAAACACAACATCTACACCTATTTAACATCACGTGCCTTTTCAAGGTAGTTTAGGATCAAGTCTATCAGCAATTACTATCAGCACCCTACCCCTGGCAGTGTTCAAGGCCAGGTTAGATGCGGCTTGGAGCAACCTGGTCTAGCAGAAGGTGCCCCTGCCCATGGCAGGAGGGTTGGACTGGATGAGCTTTAAAGTCCTTTCCAAACCATTTTAGAATTTTCATAGGGAAGAGTGACTGCAAATATCTTCAATGTCTACCAGCTTAAACACAGGATAAATGCCTTACTATTTAAGTTAGTGTGTCAAGAGAGTGAACATTGCTGACGGTCAGTTAGGGTTCCCATCCTTCCATTTCAGCCTAATCCTCATGAGAATTGCTATGTTGCCATGAAAACAAGGCTGATGTGGATTCTCTCACCTGATTCTGTAACCACCAGTTCTTTCAGGAGGACACAACCCCCTGGCTTCAGTATCCGGGCTATTTCTGCCAGCACCTCAGCACTGTGCTGTGCTGTACTGCCTGGTACCATGCCAGAGAGAATCACGTCAAAAACAGACTCCTCGTGAGCTGCTGAAAAGAAGAAAGAGAAAGATGGCACAATTTTATATATTTACACACACAGCTTTGCTTACCACATCACTTCCACCTCCCTCCTCATCCCTCATGCTTGTGTACAACAGCAACAACTGATTAAAGACACCGTAGGAAACAAGACTAGGGTATATCACTTCCTTTGCTGTGATGCTAGTGGTAAGAGTTAGCAGAATTGTTGTTCTGAGTAGTGACCTACAAACCACAGAAGAACATAGAATCCCTGACAAGTTTGGGTTGGAATGGAGCTTACCGCACATCCAGTTCCAATGTCCCTGCCATGGACAGGGACACCTTCCACTAGAGCAGGTTGCTCTGAGCTCCATCCAAGCTGGCCTTGAACACTGCCAGGGATGGGGCAGCCACAGCTTCTCTGGGCAACCTGTGCCAGGGCCTCAGCACCCTCATAGGGAAGAACTTCTGCCTAAGAGCTTATCTCAATCTCCCCTCTGTCAGGGTAAAGCCATTCCCCCCTGTCCTGTCCCTACAGGCCCTCGTCCAAATCCCCTCTCCAGGTTCCTTGCAGCACACTTAGGCACTGGAGCTGCTCTAAGGTCTCTCATTAAGGAGCCTTCTGTTCTCCAGGCTGAACCAGCCCAGCTCTCTCAGCCTGGCTCCAGAGCAGAGCTGCTCCAGCCCTTGCAGCATCTCCATGGCCTCCTCTGGACTCACTCCAACAGCTTCATGTCCCTTTTGCTTTGGGATCCCAGAAATGTCAGCTCACACAACAGAAGCAACCTCTCCCTTTAATGAAAGGGTGAAAAATGAAGCTATTTCTTACACTGAGACAGCTGGTTGACATTTTCCACAGACACGGGATTATCAGCTCCCAGCAGTGCCTGAATTTTATCCACCAAATCCTTCAGGGCTTCAACTGGCGAGGAGCTATCCCAGATGATGGCCACGCGCTGGCCTGGTGTGACTCCGTATTCCCCCATGTCCAGAGCAGAAGCAAACCTGACAGCAGTAGAGAGAGGAACGGGTCAGGGGAGGGACACAAAGGAAGGCTTATTGTCAAGCTCAGCATGAGTATCTGTGGACTAACTTAATCACAGAACATTGACTTCTTTTAGTAAATGGAGATTATTTTCTGGAGACAGGCAGTAAAGTTCCCCCAAGCTGAGCATTAACAAGACATTCAGAAACAGGTACACTTAAAGGCATAATTCAGTTTCTCCCCAGTTAAGGGGCTAGTTTGCAGGGCAACTGCAGGCCATACCTAAAAAACATCCAGACCAAAACCCAAAAATGCCTCCAAACCAAACTAAATAACAACACTTACTTGCTTTCCTTAAAGATTTTAATAGACATACACAGGATTTAGAATCATAGAATAGTTAGGGTAGGAAAGGACCTTAACATCATCTAGTTACAACCCTCCTGCCATGGGCAGGGACACCTCCACTAAACCATGTCACCCAAGCCTCTGTCCAACCTGGCCTTGAACACTGCCAGGGATGGAGCATTCACAACTTCCTTGGGCAACCCATTCCTGTGCCTCACCACCCTTACAGTAAAGAATTTCTTCCTTAACTCCAATCTAAACTTCCCCTGTTTAAGTTTTAACCTGTTAACCCCTGTGCTACCGCTACATTCCATAATGAAGATTCCCGCCCCAGCATCCTTATAGCCCTCCTTCAGATACTGGAAGGCTTCTATGAGGTCTCCACGCAGCCTTCTCTTCTCCAGGCTGAACAGCCCCAACTTTCTCAGCCTGTCTTCATACAGGAGGTGCTCCAGCCCCTGATCATCCTTGTGGCCCTCCTCTGGACTTGTTCCAACAGTTCCATGTCCTTTTTATGTTGAGGACACCAGAAATGTGCACAATATTCCAAGTGAGGTCTCACAAGAGCAGAGTAGAGGGGCAGGATCACCTCCTTTGACCTGCTGGTCACGCTCCTCTTGATGCAGCCCAGGATACGGTTGGCTTTCTGGGCTGTGAGCGCACACTGAAGCTGGCTCATGTTCATTTTCTCATTGACCAACACCCCCAAGTCCTTCTCTGCAGGGCTGCTCTGAATCTTCTCTGCCCAAGCTGTAGCTGTGCCTGGGATTGGCCTTACTCAGGTGTAGGATCTTGCACTTGGGATGGTTAAGCTCATGTCAAGGGCCCTCTAGATGGTATTTCTGGATTTCCAGACTAGTGACAACTTTTTCATCACAGAATCCCAGACTGGCTTGGGTTGGAATGGACCTCAAAGCACATCCAGTCCAATCCCTTGCCATGGGCAGGGACACCTTCCACTAGAGCAGGTTGCTCTGAGCTCCATCCAAGCTGGCCTTGAACACTGCCAGGGATGGGGCAGCCACAGCTTCTCTGGGCAACCTGTGCCAGGGCCTCAGCACCCTCACAGGGAAGAACTTCTGCCTAAGAGCTTATCTCAATCTCCCCTCTGTCAGGGTAAAGCCATTCCCCCCTGTCCTGTCCCTACAGGCCCTTGTCCAAATCCCCTCTCCAGGTTTCTTGCAGCACACTTAGGCACTGGAGCTGCTCTAAGGTCTCTCATTAAGGAGCCTTCTGTTCCCCAGGCTGAACAAGCCCAGCTCTCTCAGTCTGGCTCCAGAGCAGAGCTGCTCCAGCCCTTGCAGCATCTCCATGGCCTCCTCTGGACTCACTCCAACAGCTCCATGTCCCTTTTGCTTTGGGATCCCAGAAATGTCAGCTGGACACAGGGCTGCAGGGGTGTTTCCCCAGAATACAGCAAAGGAGGAGAATTCCCTCCCTAACCTGCTGTTCATGCTCTGGGGATGCAGCCCAGCAAACTGGGGGATCTGGGTTCAAGCACACACTGAAGCTCGGTCATGGGGAGCTGGGTAGTCATGAGCTTCTCATCACCCAACACCCCTAAGTCCTTCTCCTCAGGGCTGCTCTATCCAGTCTCTAACAGCCTGTAGCCATGCTTGGGATTGCCCTGACCCAGGGGAGACCTTGCACTTGGCTTTGCTGAATTCTATGAGGTTCTCATGGTCCCACCTCTCCAACCTATCCAGGTCCTTCTGGATTTCACCCCTTTCCTCTAGCGTGTCAGCCACGCCACACAGTTCAGTGTCACCACAAACCTGCTGAGGGTGCTCGATCCCACTGTCCATGTCACTGACAAAGCTGTTGAACTATGACCCCCAACGGACACCACTTGTCACGGGTCTCCAGTTGGACATTGAGCCATTGACCACAATTCTCTGAGTGCGACCACCCAGCCAATTCACCAGGTGGCCTATCCATCAATACCATGTCTCTTCAGTTTAGAGACAAGGATGTTGCATGGGAAAGTGTCGAACTGTACAAGTCCACATAGATGATGTCTGTCACTCTTCCCTTATCCACAAGTGCTGTGGTCCATCACAGATGGCCACCAAATTGCCCAGGCACAATTTGTCCTTAATGAAGCCACACTGGCTATCACCAATTGCCCCTTGGTGTCTATGTGCCTCAGCATGGTTTCCATTTGACACACCTTGACTTGCCCACTCAGGAGAGAACTGACGGACGTAGCAGAATCTGCCTCTGCCATACATGAGGGGAAAAGAAAAAAAGAAAAGCAATTTTCAGCCTTCCCAGCATTCCAGACTGAGACTCTTGACTCATGGGTGACACTGTGTGAGCAGCTGCACAGGGGTGAACAGAAGGTGAGGGGAACAGAAAGTGCACACATTGCGAAACCTGTGTGCACCAGTATTTTATATGCACCAGTATTTCAGCATTCCTGACAGAGCCTGCAGAAAATCCACACTCTAGCAGTGTCATAAGCACCTGTATTCAGGGTAGCACCAGCTACAGGAACGGTCACAGACCCTCTTTAACTCTGCTCCTCCAATACAAACCTGTCTTCCTTCCCATTTAGCACATGCACAGAGAATAGGGAGCACAAGTGAACACACCAACTATCCCAATGTACTTTCAATCAGCTACAAGCCACATGCTTGCTTTGGAACAACCTGTTGTAAATAAAGTCCTCACCAAAAATCATTACATTACACACTCTGCATAGTGTCTTACTGCCACCATGTTGTCATGAAAGCATAGCTTATGGGTACCCTGTGACAGATTCAACACAGCTGCCTGCAGTCAGGTGTGGAGTGGATTTTGACCCACAGTTCCTCTGGCTCTATGTGCAGTGGACACGTCTCTCCTGGAAACTGCAAACATGTTCAGAACAGGACAACTCTGCACCTTGTCTGACCCGCTCTAGTAGGAATTTGTGCTAATGCAGCCCACAACACCAGCCAATTAAGGAATGGAAGATCTTGGATATGAGCTGCTGGTTATAGCACCTCCCAGTTGGCCTTGCACACATATGCAACACAAGCTAAGCAACTACAACAGCCAGTAACTTTAGTAACCACACATATTAATCCCACTAAAATGTCATCTTTCCTAGGAAGATGGCCAAAAACCTCAAAAGATACAAAAACTGTTAAGGTAACACGGCAAAGCTGAATCCAAAGACACACCTTCCTCTCGCAACAACAGGTTGTGACCTTTCAATACCAGTCCATAGCCCAAACTGCATCAAGGGCAACACCAGCCTACCTACCACACCGAGGAGGCCTCCCGTTTTACACCACAATGAGCCACGCAGGGAGGAGGCCCAAGGGCTGGGCCCAGCATAAAGAGGACCTTATCTGAATTCCACACATATTTAGCAGCCGTCGAGGAACACCACTGTCCAAAACAGGGCAAGGAGAGGGCTGCAAATAATATTGGAGGTTCCGAGCTTCAACAGATTAAAAAACAAGATACGGGAGAGAATGTCGCGAAGGAATGTCACACGGGAATTCACAGACACAGACACACAGAGAGAGAGACAGACAGACAGACACACACACACACGCACACCCTCCGTCCCGCCAGCAGCGGCTGCCCCGGGCGTGGCCTTCGGGAACCCTTTTTATGAGGGAAAACGGTAATTTTGGCCTCCAAGCAGGCCTCCCCCTTCCCGGTCCCCCGAGCCGCGCACGACCCACCTCACCTCAGCTCGCCTCGCGTCATCCCGGTCTGACGCCGCCACAGCCGCGTCCCGGCGCCGTGACGTAATCGCGCTGCTGCCCGCTTCCAAGATGGCGGCAGCGGCGGCGAGAGGCCTACGGCTGGCGGGCTGGCAGCTTTGGCGGGGCTGCGCCGGTGAGGGGCGGGGGGGAGCGCGGCTGGGTGGGTGGGGAAGCGACGTGCTCGGCCTCGTGCCGCTGTGACCGGGACGGGGCCGGGGCAGGGGCCGAGGCCTGGGCCAGGCTGCCGGGCGGGGCGGGGCGGGGCGGGAAGGTGATGTGAAGGGCAGAGAAACTGCGCCGCTAGGGGGCGGTAGCGGGTTGTGTAGTCGCGCCAAGCTCAGACTCAGGCCCAGACTCGGGCCCAGGCCCAGCTCCAGGCCCAGCTCCAGGCCCAGCTCCAGGCCCAGCTCCAGGCCCAGCCTGAGCCTCAGCTATCAGGCCCAGCCTCAGCTCCCTGCCAGCCTCAACCTCCCGCCAGGCTCAGCCGCAGCTCCAGTCTCAGGCTTAGGTGTGGTCCCACCTGAGGCTGGTGTCTGTGGACCCTGGTCAGGCAGGCTTGCTGCAGGTGTATGTTTGGGGAGCAAAGCTTCTTGTACCTTCCAGGCCCTGAAACTGCACAATGTGTTCGAGGGTACTGGGGATGGAGTTGAGGAGAAGTTTGGTGATGGTTAAGTGTGGGCTGTGTAACTCAAGCTTATTGCAGTTCAATTATAAATTCTCACAAAGCAGCCATAATCAAGAGCTGCCTGATCTTTGAGTCATCTGAGAAACATGCGTTGTGATCTCAGTTGTGCCTGTTAACATTGCTCATTCTCCAGGACATTACCTGCCTCTTGTCCCAGGCTCAGGAGTCAGTGCCTTTCTCTTAACTCCTCTCATTCCTCCACTTTGTCAGAGACCAAAAAAGAGAGCAGGCATGCTGCAGGGCAGGCAGGACATGTTTGTGTGCCTGGTTTCCAGTCCAAGACTGGGAAACTCCTTTCTGTTTGCTATATGTGGCATCTGCACAGTTCTTTTCCTCACAAAACATTTTCACTTTATCTTCACCAAGTAAACGTGAGCTCAGCTGAGAGGGATGCTTCTCAGAAGTGTAAAAAGACACTTTCTACACATTTCTGTTCTTTTCAGCTGGTTTTACCCCAGCTCTGTGCTTCATCTTAATTTTCTGTGCTTCCTCTCGAAAGAGACATTTGAATCTTGGCTTCCCTTTCAGTGCTCCAGTGCCAGCTCTGCCCACCACAGCGTGCTCTCCAGGCTTCAGCTATGCTGAGGGGAGTCTTTGATGAGGAGAAGAAGGAGCCATTGGTATCTTCTTCTCAGCATCAGTTCAATTCACATCCAACTAATCACCAGCCTGAGCAGGAACGTCAAGGCCATTGTCCCAGGTAACTCACTAGCTATTTCTAGTGCTGTCCTGCCAATAGACTTTGATTTCCTGAAACGTGCATTGAAGCTTGGAGACAACAAGATCCAGAGTTAATGAAGTCTCAGACTGCAGCAACTGGAGAGCTTATTTGCTGAGACAGTGCAAATCCACTGTCCAGCGTGGAGACAGGATGGAACTTGCTTTTAAGAGGGAACCTCTCTGTTTTGCAAAACACAAGCCTTGACTCCTGTATTTTTGTGTAAATACATACAAAATATGGACAATATTGTCCATATTCCTGTAACTGTAGGGTCCCTGTTGGAAAAGCTTATAGTTTAGCTTGTTTTTTTTAAAGGAGGGGTAACCTGAGGCTGATTGATCTCCATGTAGGCACCTAGACTGAGCTCTCCTTTTTCTCTTATGGCAAAGGTTCATTAAGAATCCTTTTCCTGGAAAGGGAAGGGTTTTACAAGAGGCGGTGAGAATTATACTAAGCAGACCTCAAAAGCATGCCAGCACACAGCAGTGGCAGCGAGTGAGTGGCAGAGTCCAGGTTGCTGGTGTTTGACGGTGACATTCCCTCACTGTAACAATACCTTCTCATAGTTACACTGGCCAGGGCGGCCAGGAGTCTGAGGACTATGAGAGCGAGGAGCAGCTGCAGCACCGAATCCTCACAGCAGCGCTGGAGTTTGTGCCTGAACATGGCTGGACTGCAGAGGCCATTGCAGAGGGAGCCAAGGTATGTGGGAGAGAAGCAACAAACCAGTTGAAAACTGGATGAAGCTTAGGTCCAGACAGCCAGGCCTGCATGCTTCCCCCACATACTCTTGGGTGATGCAACACAGTCAGCAAATGGAATGTGGCCCAGCTACTACAAGATAACCTAGTCAGAATTACAGTAAGGCACAATGTAAAGTAGTGATCCTAAAGAAAGGAAAAGGTACAGGAAGTACTTTTTAATGCAGCGTTGCTTTGTTTAAATTCATATAACTTTGTTCACAAAAGAAACACAACACTTTTCACAGCTGGATTCTGCTTAGCAGTGTATGACCTCGTCTGTGCTTCTCCCTTCTTCCCTACAGAGCCTGGGTCTCTCTGCTGCTGTCGCAGGGATGTTTCACAATGATGGCAGTGACCTGATCCTACACTTTGTGTCTGAGTGCAATACCAAGCTGTCTAAGCTGCTGGAGCAGGAGCTAAAGCTAGTGCAGTTGGGCGAAGCAGAGTGAGTATCGGCTATGAAAAGACATCTTCCTTGGCAAACTCTGCCAAAGGGACTGGATAGACAGAGAGGCCTCCTGGGACACAGATACTTTAAGTTAAAAATTAATTTAGCCAAATAAAACCATCCTCACAGAGTTGTACCAAAGGTATGAAGAATACATAATACTTCACATATCTACTGCTGAGGCAGGCAAGCAATTGATCTTTCAAGTTCAGAACTGAGCTTAATTTGGATGTTCTTCACATTTGGGGTTTTTCCTTACCCAGGAAGAAGCCCACAGATCAGTTCCTGAAGGATGCTGTGGAAGCCAGACTGAGGATGCTGATTCCATATATTGAGAAATGGCCCCAGGTATAAAATGAATATCAAGATTGTCTCCTTTTTCATTTGTATTATAAACACTCTGTGACCTTCAGCATAGTCTCTCCACCAGAGTAGTTCAAGGTTGTAAATTAAACCCTCACTGGCTTCACATGATTTGTAGTCTTCAAGAGGAGAGCAGCCTTGGCAGGAAGCAGTTAGAGGTGTCCTTAGAACAACAATTTCTTGCAGTTCTGGAAAAGCAAACTGCTCCATTATTCACCATCTGGGATCCCAGAGTATGAGCCATGTCTGCTCAGTTCTGTTGCAGTGTCACTGCAAGTAAGGTTCCTTGCAGCATTATTCTGGCTGCACCCATATCACCTGACACCTGGGAACATGGAACTCCTGCTTTGCTGCAGGAAACTGCCTGCCCAGTGTGCAAGTGAGAAAAGTTTGATAACCTGAGGGCAGATCTGTGAACTGAGAGGTCTCCATGCTTCAAACTTCAGATTTGAGTCTCAAGCCCTTCTTTCTAGGGTGGGAAGGGAATTGAATTGTGACCACAGTAACAAGCAAGGAGTTCCCGACCGTGGGCTGCAGAGACTGCTGCAAAGTCAGCCTCTTGTCCAGAATCACTGCTGGCTTCTGGGCAGCTACATCTACTGTTTGTTACAGAGAGAGAAGACAGAATTCATGGGTTTGTTCCAGAGTAGCATAATTTACCTTGTGAGGGATGTGGGTGGTTTATGACTCTCCTGGTCTTGTGTTACTATGTTCAAAGGCTTCAGGATCCCAGCAGGGCCATTATGAGTGGCTGTTATGCTTTTGGTGGCTGCTCTGAGTTCAAAGTCAAATTCAGAGAGATGAGAAATTTGACTCCCTGCCCATAGGGGTACACTGCAAGTGTGAGTCAGTTCAGGCTGTGCTGTTTCCATGCTTGGAGAGGCAGCCTGGGAGAGACAACATAGTGGGGTTCTTGATGAGCAGGGGGCATGGAGCTCCAACACAGGCTAAGGCTTGAGCTCAGCTGCCACAGTGTTCCAAAACATGTTCCCCACAAATCCTGCCATGTGGAAAGCTGAAAAGAGCAGGGCAGACTTGTCACTGGGAGCTGGAGGCAAGTCAACAGCAGCAGGGCAAAGATAACAGAGCATTGTTGGTCTGCCTTAATGTTCTATCCTTCTTTCTTCATCTCTCCCATTTATCTGTGTTTCCTTTGCAGGCTCTGAGCATCCTGTTGCTGCCACGTAACATCCCTTCCAGCCTTAACCTCCTCACCAGCATGATTGATGATATCTGGCAGTATGCTGGAGACCAGTCCACAGACGTAAGTCCTGGTGTTTTGCAGACTGGCTGGGGCTACCCCTCAGCACCTGAGCAAATTGATGGGTTGAAGCAGGCGCTGGGCCATGTCTCTCTTGAAACAATCCCATTGTTGAATGAGAAAGACATTTTCAGAAGCACCCAAGGGTCATTTCCAACAAGTTTTAAGAGCCAATAGGACTAAATGCAAATTAGTACCCATGAGATTAGTGCAAATTAAAGGTTTTACCTTCCTAGACAAAATTCTTGTGATTTTGAGCCTAAACCTTGATGTGTATTCAGTGCATGAGCAGTGTGTCTGTCACATCTCTTCACCAGCAGTAGCATTAGCAGATTTGACTTGAAAACTTTTAAAGAACCTACCCAAAAATACCATCAGCTTATTAAAACTTTAATATTTCTGGCAGGAAATGAAAGAAAATTATAACCTGAATTAAAGCAATTAATAAATTTAATTCATAAAGATGTAGGGAGAAATGGGAAAAGCTGAATGAACCATGTTAATAAAGTACTTTAATAAGCTGCTTTTATCTGTGTATAAAAGAGAAGCTGCTGCAGTGCAAAATAAATAAGATGATAGAAAAAGGAATAAACCAGAAGAGATGTGAAAGACTGGTTGCATCAAGAACTGCAAGTCCCTTTTGGGTTATGAAAGTGCAATTGATGTGCCAGTTGGTGTCTGCACTGAGCTGTTCTAAATTCTCCTCACAGGCACAGGGATTAGGAGAGGTTCTCAAGTTTGTCTTTTTGTTGGCACCTTTGTGCCAGTTACATGAGTTTCCTTTGGGAAAGCTGTGGTGCTCAGCTGCTTCCTCCTTTCCCAGTAACAGGGTTTAGTGTCAATTGTGGTGGACCCCTCTTTTAAGGGGGTCACACCAGGAGCTCAGTAGAGTATGCCAATGCCTCAGAGACCTCTTCGGGTGGGTTTTTCAGAGCAGAAGGAGAAATCAACAGAAAGCATTTGGTCTTGGGCACCTTAGAGATGCAGCTGCAAGTGGCAGTGTTCTTCAAGTTTTTCCCCTCATCGTGGTGCAGGTAGTGCAGAGCTTTCCATCCAGCTTGTTTTCAAAAACAAGGCCTTTGTAGTCATGAATGGAAGAGCCAGTATTTTTTTCTAGGCAATAGCAGCAAATGAAGTGTCATTTCAAAATGTGTTTATATACATTGTCTGCCAGAGGTTCAAGTGCAACTGGAAAGACTGAAGAGTTGGAGTTATTTGTGCCTCTTTGCATTGTGTAACCTGTTGTTGTAACACATCCAACAGCACTGCTGCTAACAATGTGCTGATGCATTTAGTGAGTCAGCAGACAGTACTGGCATTTCAATGATAGGATTTGGGAAGGGTGTATCTCTGTGATGTCTTGCTCAGTTCTGTTTGTTCCCTTTCTTCATGCTTGTATCTGGTACAAACTGTACCTCAGTGCTCAGTATAGCTGTTTCTCACCTCAGATCTTTGCACTGCCTACTAGGTATCTGTAAAGCAAAGATGAGCATGGTGCACACAGGCTCACACATAGGGAAGAGAGGATTCCTTGCAGCCAGCAGCAGATGCTGGAGACCTTGTTCAGCAGTTTTAGATGTCGTACTTGACCCCTGTCTGTTGCTATAGGAACAGCTGTGCTATCAGATGTTTGTGTTGGCTGGTGGCCTACTGCATCATAGAGACACACCTTAAGTGGGGAAGGGAATGTGCAGTTGAAATGCTGTTTTCCTTTGCCATTCTCCAGTCTGCTTTTGTGGGCTGTATCCTTGATCTGCATTCAGGTCACAACTTCCCCTCTCTCTCATTCCCTGCTGTTGTAGTTTAACTGGTACACCCGTCGAGCTGTGCTCACTGGCATCTACAACACCACTGAACTGGTGATGCTGCAGGATTCATCCCCTGACTTTGAGGAAACTTGGCGCTTCCTGGAAAACAGAGTAGCTGATGCCATGAGCATGGGCAATGCAGCTGATCAGGTAACGTTATGGGCAGGGTACACATGCACTTCCCCCTTCTCCCCAAATACGTCTGCAGACATACCTGTCTTCCCAATTACACAGACCATGCAGCTGCAGAGAGACCACTCTGCACTGAGGGATGGTTGCATAAATTTAATAAATCCTCTAGTAAAAAGGTATTTTCTAGTAAAATGACATGTATTTTCAAGTAAAATTACATGCCTCCTTTGTCAGACTGGCGTTATGGTTTGGAAACATATTCCCAGGAAATGTCTTCCACGTTTCCTCTGGCTATCGCTTGTCTGCAGTGCTTGGCTTCTGTCAAAACCTTTCCACAGTAAATAAGTGTTTATTGTGCACTACACCTCTGTACTTTGGTGTCTACAAGAGTAACCGCAAAAGGAAGCAAAAGGTGGTTGGCGTTATCCTTGTGTCTTCTAGGTACGCTCAACAGGAGAAGCAGTTGTCCAGGGCTTGATGGGAGCTGCTGTTACTGTAAGTAATGCAGGGCTGTAAGGGCAGCATTATTTCTCTACCTTTCCATGCTAAATTTCAGCATGTTTTTCCTCCCAAATCTAGAGCACAGCATGAAAATGAATAATCCTTCATAACTACTTGTAAGGATGATTTTCTGGGTAGTTTGGTGTTAGTTCACTGTTTTGGGTTGAAATAACTTGTAATAGAGCATAAAAAATTAAGTCTGAAGCTACAGGATGAGCTTTAGCAATGAGAGACAAGTGAACAGAATAAATGCAACTGTTCTACATCACTTCTCGAGAGATCTCTTCCTCTGCCAGTGCCTGCCCTGGAGATCTTGACGGAAGGCCCATGCCGCCATGGACACTTCGGAGATGGCGCCTGTCCGCAGGCCACAATAGGGTGACTTCCCCAAGCTATTCCAGTTGACTGCAGTGTGCTTCCAAGAATCCTTTGAATTTTTGGTAGCATTCTGGACTGCTTTGTGTCCATGTAGAGGAAGATGCTCTGGGATACAAAACTATCCTTGTACCCAGAAATGGTTTTGAAGTGCTTCAGGGCCTCTCTGTTGTTCTATTTTTAGACAACTTGCATTGCATTTACCAGCAAAGTTATTTCCTTGTTATCAGAAATCCAATCTAATTTACCACTGCAGGACAAATAGGCTGGAACATAAACTAGAAATGATTTTTCCTATATGAAACAGTGCTCAAGAAATTCTCCCACCTCCTTCCCCTGCAGTTATGGTGGAATTATTTCACATCTTCAGTGTTTCTCAGTCTCTCTCTGCTTTCACAAATGCATGTGCTAAAAGGACCCTCCACTAGAGACATTCCCAAGCTCTATGTGTGCTCTTGTACATCAGCAGATCCACTGTGCAGATGAACAGGAGGAACTGGGCTGCTTCTGATGAGGGGTTACAGGCAGTTTGTTTTAGGGCAAAATCATCCCAGTACATTAACTGTTACAGACCACAAGTCCTTAACACAACATTCCATGTCCAAGAGTGCTGCACAGGAGGAGTGAGTGCACAGCTGGACAGGTACACTGAGCTCTTCAGGTCTCTGCAAAATGGACAAGCAAGCTGAGTCCCTCAAAAGCTTAAATTCATTGTTAGAGGCTGTGTGGCCAAAAGAATAGAATCAAGAGTCGGCAGAGTGGTTTGTGTTGGGAGAGACCTTAAAACTCATCCAGACTGTCACCCATCCAAACTGTCCCAGGACCTCAGCACCCTCACAGTGAAATACAGCCAAGCTGAAGCATCCTGGCCTGGGGAGCGAGTTCAGGTCAGAGGATGCCCGTGATCTTTCTCCCCCGCAGTTTTGCGTTCACCCCTGTTCACAGAAGGTGCCTTTCGCCCCAGCCACGCAGCTGTCTTCCCCTCCTTACTCAGTTCAGGCGGCTCTTCTGGAGCCAGAGTTGCTGCCCAGCAGCGCTGAAACCTCCGGGGCCGGGCAGGACCTTTCGTGCCTTGGGGAGAGCGGAGTCACCCAGGGGTAGCAGCACTGAACCCGCTTCTCCCTCTGCCCCGCAGATCAAGAACCTGGCGGGGCTGAACCAGCGCCGCTGAGGAGAGGCCCGGCGGCGCGGGAGCAGGTCCGGCCCTTCCCCGGCACCAATAAAGTCACTCTGCAGCGTAGCACGGACTCTTTTTGGGGGCGCACCGGCGGGCGCGGGGCGTGCCGGGCCTGGCGGCGGGCGCGAGCAGCCATGCCGTACGCCAACCAGCCGACGGTGCGCATCACCGAGCTCACGGACGAGAACGTCAAGTTCATCATCGAGAACACGGACCTGGCGTGAGCGCCGCGCGGGCGGGACGGGGGGAGAGCCTGGCCCCAAGGGAGGAACCGGGCCCCGAGGGAGGAACCGGGCCCCGGGGGAGGCCCGCATATGTCTTGCCTTGCCTTGCCTCCGGTGCGGGCCTCTCGGTGCTTCCGAGCCTAGTCCGGCCGCTCCACAGGAGAGCCGGAGCGCTGCGAAACTCCGCGATCACTCACGCCTGAGCACGGGTGTTTCTTCCCCTCAGGGTGGCGAATTCCATTCGGAGAGTGTTCATCGCAGAAGTCCCCATCATAGGTACCGCGTACTGCAGTCAGGCCTGTGGGCTGCTAGCCCGTCAGTCTTACTGCTTCCTTCCTGCAGCTCCAAGCTGCTTCTAGCTCACCTCATCTGTGTTTAGCCAGTTCTGTGTGTTACCAGAGGCTGCCTCAGTTTTGCTGCAGTCTCCACAATGTTTTCTGTGCTCTCACAAAATCCTCAGCTTTTTCCCACAGAAATTTTCATAGAATCCCAGCACGGTTTGTGTTGGAAGGGACCTTAAAGTCACCCAGTTCCAACCTCCTGCCATGGGCTGGGACACCTTCCACTAGACCAGGTTGCTCCAAGCCCCTTCCAACCTGGCCTTGAACACTGCCAGGGATGGGGCAGCCACAGCTTCTCTGGGCAGCCTGTGCCAGGGCCTCAGGACCCTCACAGGGAAGAACTTCTGCCTAAGAGCTCATCTCAGTGTCCCCTCTGTCAGGTTAAAGCCATCCCCCCTTGTCCTGTCCCTACAGGCCCTTCTCAGAAAGACCCTCTTGAGATTTCTTGTAGCTTCTTTAGGTGTTGGAAGACTATTGCAAGGTCTCCCCTAAGCTTTCTCTTTTTCTGCTTGTGACCTCCTCTTTGCAGCCATCGACTGGGTGCAGATAGATGCCAACTCCTCTGTGCTCCATGATGAATTCATTGCACACAGGCTGGGTGAGTGCTGGAAGACAAAGGTCATGAATGAAATCGGTCTAGGGACATTGAAGCACCTTTCTCGGGAGGCTGCTGTTCCTCCAGCCATGTTGGCAGGAGGATCAGTGCTCCTGTGGCCTCACTTGGACAGTCCCACAATTTCCTTTTTCCTATAGGTCTCATACCACTCACTAGTGATGACATTGTGGATAAGATGCAATATTCCAGAGTGAGTCAAGCAAAATGGGGGTGCTTATTTTGATGGTGGTGGGTGTCTGATCTGATGGGACGCACTTCTTATTTCTTGCTGGGAGAGGTTTGTCATAAAGGTCTGGACCTATGTGTTCCAGGATTGCACATGCGATGAGTTCTGCCCGGAGTGCTCTGTGGAGTTCACCCTGGACGTCCGGTGTAATGAAGACCAGACTCGTCACGTCACATCCCGCGATCTCATCTCCAATAACCCCCGGGTCATTCCGGTCAGTGCAATCCCTCTGCCTGTCATTGAGTGCTCTCTCTATGTTCATGTTCAGACAGACGCTTGGGATGTGGACAAAGCACAGCGTTTAAGCATGTATCATGTTGCCTAAAGCCCCGCTTAAACTGCAGTGGGAGAGCAAAGCACAAACATCTGTAGAGATAACAGTGTGTGCTAGTGCCCTCCTTTTCTTCACCTTGTTGTCCTCCACTTGCTGTCCTACGGCCTGTCAAAGCAGTATGGCCTTGTTAAAGTTTCATCCCGTACCCCTCATCCCAAACTCTTGGGATACTCTAGTGTTGCTCCTTGATCTTGTCTGAAGCACTTGGAGCATGTTTGCTTGTGTCCTGCTGCTGTGTCACTGCAACTTCCTGCCTGCTTATGCCAGAACTCTGACAGGAGCAGCCTCTTCAAAGGCTTGGCAGCAACCCCAAGGCCTCTGGTTCTCTAGTTCTTGATTCTTTGCACAGCAAGGTGTGAGGAGCCTGTGCCAGGGCACAGCTGCCAAACTGCTTTTGCTCAGTTGCCTTGAGTAGGACTGGTGGAGCCAAAACAGAACAGGTGGAAAGGGGCATGTTTTAAGACACTATTGATGCCAGAGCTGGATGTCACCTCAGCCTGGGACTGGTGACAGTGCCTGTCTGGATAAAGCCCAGCTGTAGTCCACTGTGCCTTGCTCGCTTTGGCAAGCAGTCTTGAGTGCAGCAGTCTTGGGTGCTTGTCAGAACCAAGCAGCTAGGCTGGAGCACTCCATCTTGGCAGGGAAAAACAGCAAGTGCGCTATTGGAGATGGGTGTTACGTATGTGGCTGCAGCTGCCTGAATTATCCCAGTTTACATTAAATATGGGGGGCTGGATTTGGTCTTGTAAGTCATTCCAGAGTGTGTCTCTACAGTCTTCAGCTTTTGTAGGCATCTGCTATTTGGTGTGGGGAGAAAAGCTGATCTTGCCGTAATTCACTTGCTTTTGTTGTTCTTCTGCAGGTAACATCTCGGAGCAGAGACAATGACCCCAATGACTATGTGGAGCAGGATGGTAAGCAGTTTTCACAGGGAGCAGGAGCTGGAGGAGGGCATGAGTTTTTCTTTCAGGTTCTTTCATTCTTCGTTTAGTAGCTGTGTAACCATAGAGCAGTGGTAAGGCTGGTGAAGAGAACCCAGCATCACTGGGCTTAGCAGTTTGTCTTAATGATACTTCAAGACTATCCCCAAAACTAAGTCTGTGTCTGAGGGTGCTTCTGTCTCTTGCAAGAGCTTGGAGATGGCGAAGATGCAAGGTGATGTGCTGTCTGCTGTTGGCTGGGGACTGTGCGTCTCTTGTTTTACTTAGCAGAATGTGTCTTAGATACTCTGGGGACACAGATGAGCCCCTCTGAAAATCCAAGGGATTGGATTGGATAGTAGCATCTTCCTGGGGACTAAGAAGGAATTGTGATCTTTTGCCCTAATGTGATCCTGCACACTCTTTTCTCCTCTGCAGCCTACTCCAACATACTTGTGCTTTTCTGCAGACATCCTCATTGTGAAGCTGCGGAAGGGCCAGGAGCTGAGGCTGCGAGCCTATGCCAAGAAGGGCTTTGGCAAGGAGCATGCCAAGTGGAACCCGACAGCCGGTGTCGCCTTTGAGTACGACCCAGACAATGCACTAAGGCACACCGTGTACCCCAAACCAGAAGAGTGGTATGTCTGGAGGGACTGGGAAAGATAATTTGCATCAGCAACTGGCCATGAGTGTGCCTGTAACTTCCCCTTGCACAGACTATACTCCACTGTTAGGGTACCAGTACCAAGGCCTGTCCCTTGGTTGCAGCTGCATACAAGGTGGACTGGTTTGTGGCCACCTCTTTCTTCCCTCATGTGCTGTCACTGCTGTTTTACCTCACTTTCATATTCTTTCCCACCACTTGTTCCTGCTTTTTCTTCCCTGCACAAGTGGTATGTAGGCTAGGGTAAGGTCTGAGGAGGGAATAAATCCACACAAGGTGGAAGAGGTTGTTGTGAGAGCAAAGAGCATAACATTTGATTTTGCAGCTCTGAGGAAGCCCAGTGTGTGGCTCTGATGTCCCACATATATCTCCTGATTCCTGGAGCCTGAGCTCTTACAGCAGGGTTTTCCTCTCTGGTCCTTTCCTCTTCTCTGACATGCCATCCTGCACAGGTACCATGCTGCAGCACATCTAAAAGTGACATTATTTTGCTCTTGGAAAGCTGCTGCCCTGCTTTGGCTAGGGCGAGGACTTTACCTAGCAGCACTTTCCCATGAGTGTGGAGCTCCACACATCAGCTTTTCTCCCCACACCTGAGCTCTGTGTCCTAGTGTTCACCAGGCAGGCATCCTGTCATTGAGCACGCTGGAGCCAGCAGCAGGACGAGGAACCGGGTGGTTTAGCCAAGGCAGGCTGCAAGCAGGGACTAGGGGTGGTGGATGTGCTGCTGTAACAGCAGGGCAGCAGCCAGAGGTCAGGGAGACCTGGTGCAAGAGCAGGATTTGGTGCAGGGTCTGCAGAAGTAGAGCTGCAGCTGGAGAGGAGGTGAGTGAGTGGCAGAAGGAGTTCAGTGGGTCTTCCTCCTCTTGCTGCCAGATTTGCCTCTGCAAATGACTGCAAGCAGTAGCAGGCAGGTGGTGGGCTGTTGTACCTCCATGTTGTCCATTTTAAACCTGGGTGCTTGAACCCAGAACATGGGATTGCCCGGAATATGGATTGCAGAAGATGGCCTCATGCTCAGTTAGCTTTGCGAATGAGCTTCCCAGAGGGGCAGTTAGCCTGGATTTCCACCTCAGCCTGACCACCAGGGGCTTTCTGCTCAGGAACTGGCCTAGAGATCCTGTGTAGCTAGGTTTGCGCTCAGGAGACTTGCAAAGCCTTTTACTACTGAGAGTGGAGATGAGGGTGAGTCCGTAACATGCATGAAATGGGCTGGGGCCTGCCTGCAGCCATCCCAGTCCTGTTTTTGGGATGGAAGGAGCTAATGCTGCTTGGCTTTGATGGGGTCTGCAGGACGTGTTCGTGGGTCTGGTTAGGTCAGTTTGGGCGAGGATGAGATGTGCCAGGTTTTGGGCTCCTTCAGCATTTGGTCAGGCTGGTACTCTGGGATCTGTAGTAGGAACCAGGCTGGCTGGTAGTGCTGGAAACCTGGGAGTGGGCATTTTCCTTAGTATTGATGGATTGTACATGTGGACTGAAGCTGGATTTTGGGAACTGCCAGCTACAGACCAGGCTGTGGGGGGATAACCCATAAAGGCTGTTCGTGTTGAGGTGGTGCAGTGTGGAGGAGGAGGAGGATACTCTGCAGTTTTGTGGGCAGGAGCACGTCACAAGAGTTTACATGCCAGCCTGTACTTTTTCACAAGCAGTTTTGGGGTGGAGCTGGATAGTTTTGAAGTTCCGAGATAGGATTTTTTTCCAAATGATTTGTAGCAGATAAATTGCCCCACAGTTTAGCTGATGGTCTTATAGATGTATTAGATGCTTGAGAAGCAGAAATGTCTCTGTGATGTGGAATTTCAAGCTGGAATTTGAAATCCATTTGGGCTTCATTTGGTGCTATAAAAATTCTGTAATTTCTACTGGAGAGGGTCCAGTGGGGGCCACAAGGATGATGTAGGGTCTGGAACATCTCTCTTTCAAGAAGAGACTGCAGCAGCTGGGCCTGTTTAGTCTACAGAAGAGCAGACTGAGGGGGCATCTCATCAATGTAGATCAGTATCTTGGGAGGATGGTGCCAGACTCTTTTCAGTGGTGCCCAGCAACAGGACAAGAAGCAGTGGCCATAAACTAAAACACGAGAAGTTTCACCTCAGCGAGGGTGGCAGAGCCCTAGAACAGGCTGCCCAGTGGGTTATGGAGTCTTCCTCTCTGGAGACATTCCAGACCCACGTGGTTCTTGTGTGACCTTCTCTAGGCAGTTCTGCCTTAGCAGGAGGTTGGACTGGATGATCTCCAGAGGTTCCTTCCAACCCTGATAGTTCTGTGATTCTGTGAAGCTTGACATTAGAGCTGTCTGTTCCCTGATGGTATGTCCGTCTTTCCAAGTTCATCCAATTCCTGTGAGGACAATACAGAGACAAAGGCTTCTGCTGTCCAAGGCTAGCTGTTACTTTTGGTTTGTTTTTTCATGCTAGTTGCTTTTGGAGACCGTTGGCAGAGCATTGGCATGCAGCTGGACTCTCAAAATAGCTGTGGTGGAAACCTCTGCCCTATTTTCAGTCATAGGTGGTTCTGCAAGTAACATGAACACCCAGCTGTGTTGACACTTTATCTCTCTCAGTTACAGAGGCAAGATTTGTTGAAGAAGTGCAGTTTTGAGGCAGCTCATGGCAGGATGCTCGGGTCAGCCTTGCTTGCTATTGCTGGGAAAGAGGAAGACCAGCAGGAGATCTTGGCGTGCACAGAATTTTCTGTGCTGGCTTTTCAGATAGCTCAAGGCTTTTGATATTTTTTTTTTTATGTGGGGGAAATACTTTCAAGAAGTCTCTCTGGTATGATGTCCTATAAGCCAGGGGATGCAACGGGGAGGAAGGTGTGTTGGCCTAGCTGATGCACAGGTATTGCAGTGGTTTTGGTAGTGACATGTGTAGAAGGGTGAAGGTGGAGGTCATGGGATGGGGCTCACTGGTATACCTGAGGTCAAATACAGGAGATTTCTTTCCTGCTAGGCCCAAGCTGGCCAGACCTTCCCATCTCAGCTGTCCTGCCCAGGCTGAGTGTTGGAGTGCTCCCGTGTTTTGCTGGCCAAGGGAAAAGTAGAAAGAAAAGATGATTGCTCCAAAACCAGCATCCAGGCTTCTCCATAAAGAAAGTCGCTGCAGATGTCACTGTCCCTTCACTTTAGGCACCTGCCAGATTGTGCCAGGATAGGTGGGTGGAGCCACAGTACCCTGCACAGGCTCACTGAACTGGGGCAGAGCAGGGCTGATCCTCTTCCTCCAGCACCACTAGGTGCCAATGTGGCATCAGTGAGGAGCCAGAAAGGGCAACATGGGACTAGCTCTTCTTTGGGATATGATGCTTCACTTCTGCTGGACATCAGCCCCTGTGCTTGTGCTGGGGATGAGCAGTGCTGCTGAGGGCCTGAGCTCCATGGAGCCAGGATGGAGTATGGGCTCTGTGCTAACTTGTCCTGCTCTTTGATTCCAGGCCCAAGAGCGAGTACTCGGAGATCGACGAGGAGGATGCTCAGGCTCCCTACGATCCCAATGGGAAGCCAGAGAGGTGGGAAGCTGAATATGCTACTGTAGCTGCAGAATGGGGTAACTAGGAGGGTCCATGTCGTCAACTTTTGTCAGTGCAGGAGTACTCACTCTGTGCTGAAGTTTGCCTGCCCAGGGACCTGGTGTTCCCTGAAAAGCAGGGTAAAAGATAGAGTTAAGTGGTGGTATGCCCAAGCCTGACAGGTTTTCCCCTCTGGGAGGTACTGGATGACTGTCCCGAGTTTGTGTTCTCAAGCTGGGCAGTGCTGCAGTAGGTGGAGTGTGAGGCCTACAGCAGAAAATGGCTTCAGGCATTTATTCACCCATGTGGATGTCTCATGCTGTGATTGCTGGTGATACCTCCTCTCCTGGGTTATTTGCACTGCAGGAGTGCCTGCAGTCAGCCTTACTCCCTGGTGTGAGGGTCTGTGCTGGCTCACAGGTTACAGTCCTGAACAGAAATAGTCTTAGAAGTGCTTCTGCAGTCTGTGAAGCCACAAGTGTTGGTGTGACAATGGCAGAGGGGCAGTGCTGGCTGTTGCTGCTGGGGAAGTGAATGATGCTGGTGGCTGGGATTCCAAGCAGATCTCACTGCAGTGAGTCAGGACAGGCTGGAACAGCTCTGCAGGTGCTGTTTGGTTTTGCATCTCCTCACAGAGCAGATGATGACTTAACCCACCAGCTTGTAATCTCAGGTTTTACTACAACGTGGAGTCCTGCGGTTCTCTGCGCCCGGAGACCATCGTTCTCTCTGCACTCTCTGGTCTGAAGAAGAAACTGAGTGACCTCCAAACCCAGCTGAGCCATGAGATTCAGAGTGATGTTCTCACTATAAACTGAGGTAACCCCTTTCAACAATGTGCTGCAGGAGGTCTTTGCCCCTGCCCAGCAGCACTCTGTATCCCGCATCTCCCTCTGCCTTTTCTGTCCCACTGCAGGCTGGTGACATCTCTTCCCTGGCCTTCCTTTCCAGGAATGCCATCTTGATGTCTAGGGTAAAGCAGAAAGGGAACTGGTGAGCATCTTGGCTGGGACAGGCTTTTTTTAAAGTGTTTTGGAGCTTTAGGCCAGAGTTTGCTGATGTGGCAGTGTACCTCAGTTACACAACCCTACCTTATTTGCATGTCCATTCTTACTATGCTTAATAAAGTCTTACCCCCTTCCCTGTGTTCTGTCATCCCTGAAAGCTCTTCGGGGCCTGCAGGAGGAGATGTCGCATCATTTCTCTCCAGTAGACATTAACTTAATGAGATCTCCTTTGGAGAGAGCATTACTCTCTACTGCTGATTGCTGCTCTTGACATTATCTCCTAGGGAGACCAGACCCCTCCATCAGGTAGCTCATCATTTACCAGTCCAGAACTGTGTTTAAATTAAGCATATGTTTGATACTGGGCTGTGAAGGGAGATGCTGCAGAAAGCAGTGCTGCAGGGGAGCCCAGGTGGGCTGGGCAGGCTTAGCTGTATTTAAAAACTCCTCTGGAGCAGGCTCTACCCTTGTGCTCTCCTAATCTTTATGTTAGGAGAAGGTATGGCAGGGATCCTGTCACTAATAACCCCTGGCTGACAGCTTCTCATCTGCCTACAGCCCCCAGGTGGGTTCCATGCCATGCTGGAGCTTGGTGCAAGTCACAGACGATGACCACTCTCTCAGCAGCTTAAGGGCTTCAGCAAATGTCTGGGTCACCCCTTCTTGTTCCCTCCATCAGCACCCAGAAGGACTTGGGATGAGCTGTTTGGTGACATGTTCCTGGAGAGATCTGCCTCTTCCTTACTGCAGCGGCTGGAAGGAAGGGGAATGCATGTGTGCCACAGTGCTTATCCCAGTGTGGATGTGGGGCAGGGAGACAGTTTGGGAAGCAGGGGTGGGTGCTCATGCTGGGCTGGAGAGAGCAGCTGGAGTCAGTGCTGTTGCTTACATGTCCTCACTGTGACACAGCCAGCTCCCCACGGTCTGTCCCTATGCCTGGAGAGAGCACTGCCCTGGCTAGCCTGGCTCTAACCTTGGGGCCAGTCACGTCATGGGTCACTGAACAGGCACAGTTCTGGAAGAGCTGGGAGATGGAGTGTCTTTGAACTCCTTTGCCTGGGGATGTAGAGCCACCACTGCTCTGAACCATCTTCAGAGCCATGGGCTGCTGGAGGTGAGGGGTGGCAGGGGGGTGCTGGCATCCTGCTTTACTTGGGGTTGTTTAATGGAGGGTGGTAACTGCCTCCACCCTTCTCTCCTCCCCACCAGTTTTAGCCTTCACTTGGAATGTCCTGGCCATGGCTGGAGGCAGAACAAAGCCCTGAGCCGAGCACGCTGCCAGCAGTGGTAGGAAATCTCCCTGCATCAGCACTTTTCTCTCTGGCAGACACTTGGACTTCCCGAGTGTGTTTGGATGGAACAGACACATAGGAAGGGTGGATAAGTGTTTATTCATCGAGCAACTCCTTAAAAACGAAAGTGAAGAAAGGAAACCCAAACATTTTTGGTAATAAATGTTAAATCCTTTCCAGATGAGGTGTGTAGCCAGGAGTGACACCTCTCCCCAAGGGAGGACGCACGGCTGGGAGCAGCCCTTCTCCATCCCACCACCCCCCAGCCTCAGCCACAAGCTACACCAACCCAAGAGAGTATTTACAGACCACAGGTTCCCACATCACAACACTCCTGCCCCTTAAGCACAGACATGGAGCTTTAAGGGTGGAAATAAACCCACCAACCACCCAAACCCAGACTGAAAGAAGACTCCAAAGAAACACCAAGATTTGCACAGCGATAAAAAGATAGCCCTTCTAAAGGAGGTCAATAAATAGAACTAGGAAAAAATCAATTGCTTTTGAGTTCAGCACATGATGCCCAGCTCCCCGCCAGGAAAGGGCAGTCACCCAGCGGCGGGCAGGGAAGGAGCAAGGACAATGGGAATGCACAGAAACAGCTCTCCCCTGCTCTGCCCAGGGAATACTTAAAGCCACAAAGCTGCCCCTCAGGAACAGATACTACTGCCTAAAATGGGTCCCTGGGTTGCCCACCAGCAGCTAAAGCAGGGACAAGGCCAGGGGGGCAGCTGCAGGGTGCTGAGGTGGGGAGCTGGGCTCTGCCTGGCTGCTCACCTTACCAACCCCTGGAGGAAAACCAGGTTCTCCTGAGGCATCCCAGTTCTACAGCAAGTGCTTCACTAGCTTTGAGAAGTGCAAAACTCAGCTTAGGGGTGGTGGGTTGCCCCAGGAGCACCCCACTCTTTGTGGGGGGGTGAGATGCTGGGACCCCACACCTCAGCCTGGCACAGCCACAGCCTCCAGTGCTGTTGTGCTTCAGCCTTCCCACCTAGCAGAAACATGGAATGTCTTGACACCCCCCCATCTCTTTGCCACCTCCCAGCCGGATCCCCAAAAGAGTCAAAAACCTATGAGCATCTCTGCCCAAGGGCTCTTCAGTGGCTGTGAAGTTTGCATTCATCTGAGAAGGAAAAATCACTTATAATACAAATATTCAAGATATATTTCAAGTCAGGAGGCTGAGCCAGTGTCACCTCCAGTAATGTCAGGCAATGAACCAGTTCCAGCTCCCCTAGCTCCTGGCACAGAGGAGGACCCTGGGGACCCACAGAGGCAGCTGCCTGTGTCCTTGCCACCCCTCAGGGAAGAAAAACGGGGACCCCACCACGACGTCCCCCCCCCCACCAGCTCACGGGGATGATGTGGGCTCCCTGCTTTCAGGCTGGTCACTTTTGGAGGATTTTGGCTTCAGCAAGATGAACCTGTTGAGGAGGTCGGTGTCTGAGCTGGCCTGGGTGCCTGCGTACACCTCCCCTAGGGACAAAGCAGAGAAGGGGCTCACCTGGGGGGTTGCAGCAGGGCTGCAGGGGCAGCAGCTCCCCAGGGAGGCCAGGAATACTCACCAGCATAACTGGAGGACTCAGCCATGTTCTGGGAGCCAGTGATGTGGTGCCAGTACGCACTGCGGGGCAGCATGGTGGTGGGAGTGCAGGGGTAGGAGAAGTGCTCAGTGCCCTTGTTCAGCAGCTATGGTGGAGGAGACAGGGATGAGGGTGACACCTGGCACCCCAAGCTGCCCCCCAGCTGTGTCCCTAAGGAGCACTGGAGCTCACCCTGGCGTTCTTCTGCATCTCCAGCAGGACCCTCTTGTGCTGCTCAGCGATGGCCAACGTGGCGCTGTGCACACGCTGGTAGATCTGCTCACCCTCCTGTGTCTGGAAGGTGTAGAGACCTTCCCCTGCATCACACATCCTGCAGGGATTGGGCACAGGATGTCACTGGGGTTCACAAGACCAAGGGATGATAAAACATACCACCCCTGATGGCAGCTGGCCCAGCTCCCCACACTTCCAGTGCTGTCCCTGCATTCCACCCATGAGGCTGAGCTGGGACCAGCACCAGCTCCAAACTTCCCTGGCCATGGTGCACTCGATGCAGGCCATGGCCATCATCCCAGCGTCAGGCCTGCCCTGGCAGCAGTTACCACTTTCTGTTGTGCCCCACAGGACCCTGTGGTGGTCCCTGTCCCAGCGGAGGTGATATCTCACCTTCCAGCCTCAAAGGTGAAGCGGGTAGCATCGCGCCCATAGCGGCGCAGGGAGCAGAGGGGCCAGGAGAGCAGCTTCACCCGCGGGTTGCGTGTGTCCCAGAGGTAGATGTTTTCATGGGTGATCTGCAGCTTGCACTCGCCATAAATATCGAGGTTGGGGCAGGGGAGGAGGAACACGTTAAACCGGTCTGGAGAGGGGGATAAAAGATAGAAAATGGGTCGTGGGGGTAGTAGTGCAGCCGAGCCCCGCAAGCACCCGACGCTCCGTGCTCACCCGTCTGCTCGTTCTGCACGCCAGGCGCCAGCAGGTCGGGCTCCCCCAGGCTGATGTCATTCAGACGGGCACCCAAGCACTCCACTGACAGTGTCTTGTACCACTCCTCTGCCTCCAGCTCTGCAAGGCACCAGGGAGCCTGTGGGCAACCCCAGCCAGCCTGGGGTGTCCCACCAGCACCCCCAGCCCTGGGCAACCCTGGTCAGCCTGGGAAGTCCCGCCAGCACCTCCACCCCATTCCCCTGGGTGCTGCCCCTACCCGAATCACAGGTGAAGGTCCGGGCTGAGTCATCAGTGAAAACAATGGCCACAGCCTGTCTCTTGGTCTCCTTGGGCAGCCGGGTGATGCACTTGACATTGCTGATCTCAGTGACCTGTGGAGAAGGTGGGGAGGCACCCCAGGCTGTACCCAGACTGCACACCCAGACCCTTGCTCCTGCAACCGGACCCTCTTTCCATTGCACCCAAATCCAGCAGCATCCCACTGGAGTGCATGTGGTGACAGGCACTCAGCTTCAGCCCAGCAAGTCCAGGTGAGGGGGGACCCACACAGTCATGGGGTCCCCCCATTCCCCCACGACCCCTCACCTTTGGGCACCCCCTTAGGCATGCCGACTTCTCATCCGGGTACTTCTCAAGGCGCTGGGGGCCTTTGCTGGAGGACTTGCGGAAGACCAGCCAGCACCGCCGATAGATCTGTGACACAGCATGGTTTGGGAGTCCTTGTCCCCACGGCCCCATCCATCCCTGCCCCAGCAGCCCTCCCACTCCTCCTGACCCTGGGGACAGGAGGGGATGCTGGCACTGGGTATATTCCAGAGCTGCCATTATCCCACCCCTGCCAACGCTAATTACAGGGCTTAACTAACGAGCATGGACAAGGTTCCCACAGGGACATCCCATCCCAGCATCTCCCCTGCCCTTCTCCTGCAGCCG